>NW_006159775.1:4847590-4959448 GCF_000334495.1 Tupaia belangeri chinensis | reverse complement strand
TTTCCCTTAACCCCCCAAACCAATATTCCTTTGTTTAGCCCAAGACAGGGTCACATAAGCCTCAGTCATCTGGACACCCTCTTGAGCCACATTTTTCTTTGTGAACTCCCCCTAGGTCAACTAGCGTTACCTCATATAATACTAATTTCGCCGTTTTAAATGCGAATGAGAAGAGCAGCATTGATAGAAAATTGCACTCCTGGTGCCCTCTAGTGGCTATCGTTGGTTTTAAGCATCACTTGTTAGGTTTTTGTGAAAACATTTATGGAAAAGAATGCTGTCACTGTACTCTAGTCCCTCTTTTTCTTCCTTTATTCGTCATTCTTGTCCAGGTCCCTAAGAGACACCAACCATGTCACTCAGTGTTAATGTTGAGAAAACTTTCGTTACTAAACCAACCGCACTCATCATTTCCGTGTTACACCTGCTAGTTGTGCTGCAATAAGAAGAGTTGAGAGTTACAACAGACTGTGTGTCACAAGGCCTCAAATACTTATTTTTAGAGGTTTTTGCCTTAGGGCACATGTGCTCACCCAGGAGAGAGAGACAGAGGGAGACAGAGATAGTGAGGGGAAGTGAGAAATCCCCCCAAGTGAGGACGACCACGTCACGGTCCCTTCCCCTTCATTCTCCTCCTGGGATCTTGGGCACCCGTGCACACATGCCCAGCATGATTTTCAAGCCAACTGGGTCCAGGACTTGAATTGTGGTGGACCAGGTAGGAATCCAGTGACTTAACTGCTACACCATCTGTTGCCCCTCTAAAATATTGAAACTTTTAATTTATGATAGAGTGCGTTGTGTGTGTGTGTGAGTGAATGAGAGAGAGAGGAGAGTCCTCCTCAAAGTCTGGTCACATTGTAATTCCCTTGCTCGTCTTCCAATCCAGCAGATCTTCGGCACTCATGCACACTGTGGCCTATTTCAGGCCGAAACCAGACCAACAAACCTGGGTTTGTGAAGGAGGCAGAGTCTGTAAATTAGATTTCTAGTAAAGCTATTTCAATGATTATGCTCATACATTTTGAGAACTACTGCCCACAGGGTTCTAAAGGCTGGAAGATGTCATGTCATAGTGCATGCCACTAAACGTGCGTGACTTTATTCTCTGGCGGGGGTGGAGTTAAGCTGATAAAGTGTGTGTGGTGCAGAATTTACAAGTAAGAATAAAATATGCAATACTCTCGTAAATTCCATATATCCAATTGATTGTCAGAGTATGATCTCTGAGTTTTGCTCAGCGCCTGTGTAGCTAACCGACCTACGTTGCAAATGACAAGTGAGATAATCCCAGTATGAATATTGGTTGACATTATCATTTACCTTGAGGAGGAAGAGGAAAGTGAGAAGACATGCCGGACCTCACTAGTTTATCAGTGAGAAACTCTGCAGAACTGGGTAATGGTTTTTGGATACTGGAGGACTATCTCCTCAACTATTTGTGCTGTTCGTTGTAGCAGTACAGGCATGCAACACTTTTAAACTTACTACGCAGTATGAACATTTTCTCCACCTCTCATAGGTCTAGAAAAGACAACAAAAGCCACCAAGTAGTCCAAGCACGGTGGCATGTGCTGCTAAGGATGCTATACTCTGCATGCTGGAAGCCCATGGGAGGCCCAGGTTTGATTCCCAGTATAACCTACAGACTCGGCACTACACGTGTGCCTGTGATCTCCGGAGAAGGAGGACGTGAACTCTGAACTGGCCTGGGTAACAGAGTATCTCAAAATAATTCAAATAGTAATAATAATAATAATTTAAAAATCAACAAGTCACGTGTGAAGCATTTACCTGGTCACTGGAGTCCATTTCAAGCCATCAGCAAGACACCACTGAATATGGAATTGGGAAGAGAAGCAGTAGAGAGAACTGGATGTGATATTTTTCCCACCACACAATTACAATAGGCTTAAACAACCTCAGGAGTACTGGTAATAGTAAAATATTTAAAGAGTGATCATTCTGAGTTATTTATTACCTTGAGTATATCCAGTTGTGAGTATAATTTTATTTTTTTAACTCGTGGCTGTGTTTAACAATTGGTTCACAGAATTTCTGAAAATCTGACCGCTGGCTCCCTCAGTGATATGCACGTGCTCCAGCACACCACTGTGACTGCGACTCCCTCATCCTCACTTTTCTCTTCCCCAGACTTTCTTTTTAGTAAATCCAAGGCCCTAAACTTTCAAGAAGGAAGCGAGAGTCTCTAGATGTGCCCCTCCTCTCCACCTTGTCCCACACGTTCCTGGACACAGGGTGGAAGAAGCCGAGCAGCGGTAGACTCACATACACGCAGCAGCTGCAGAGACACAGACTAGCAACCCGTCACGAGCTGTTCTGTGTACAGGTTTGAATCTTCAGACTTCTTAGACTTGGAAAACAGTCTGCTGATCCCTCCTCACTCTGGTACAGTCCCTCTGGGAGTTGCCAAGATTCAGACTGGAGTCTGATGGAGTCTGCTCAAGACTTGCTAAGCCCGGCCCTCCATCCCTTTACCCGTTCTCACCCCATGCTCCTGCTCTAAGAGGCCCGCCTTCAAAACACTCTCAGTCCTATTCCTTATCTGCAGCAGGGCTGAGAGCCTCGGGGCTGAGACCGAGCAGTTTCCTTGCACCAACAAATGGGGAAATGGTTACGTGGCTGGACTCCCATGTAGTCGACGACCTTCGAGTCCCCAGCAACTCAGGCCAGGCGCAGGAGATGGAGAAGGGATTTTGATGTGTCCATTCCCCTGGAGGGTAATTTCTCACTTTGTCTGTCTGTCTCTCCAGCAAGCGTACATGCCCTGTAACAAAAATCTCTTTTCAAAAATTCTATAGTTTTTTTGGGCAGTCAAATGCCTCTTCTCTGGTTAAAAATGCCCTTCTCTAGTTTTGAGAAAATCAGACTTTCCAATCAACAGATACCAATATTATTAAAGGATTTCAGATTTGCAGATATACTGTAATCTAGTGGAATAGTTATTGAATTAAGACATATTTACATGCAAAAAGAACACTCATCTTTTCATTTTGGCATGAAAACTCAAAGATGTGTCCCTTCCTGTAACCAAATATTACTTTTTAAGAATTATTTTTATTTCACTTTATTGTATTTATTTATTTATTTAAATGTGACCAGAGAGGGACAGAGAGAGAGAGAGATAAAGTGAGAAAGCAAGTCCCACCAGGTCCAGGATTCAAACTGTGGTTGGCCATTGGGGAGTCCAACCCCCTTAACCACTATGCCACCTGCCGGCCCCACCAAATATTAATTTATTATGCTCCCGCACAATGAATTATGAGGTAAGAAACCAAGAATTATTTAAGTTAGTAACGACAGTATCCATCACAGCTTAAAAAAATAAGAGAGATACACATTGGGGAGAGGGGTGCAGTAGGGTGTCAGGAAAGGGGGAGTTGACGTGCCTACTTTCCCCTGAAGCAAAAATCTACAGCCCAACAATCCTGGGAATGAGCGGTGAAATACAACAGCGTTGGCTGGCCCTGAGTAAGTTATGGGCCTTTCTTCTTTAGCATCCTGTCACTTCCTCTTGGAGATCTCCGCGCCCACTATGGCACCTCCCACCAGCTCCCCTCACCACCCCTGAAGGCGCTGTTTCCGTCCTATTCCATTTAAAGCCTTGCTCTTACAAGCGGCCTACAAAACTTACTTTTTAAAAACTTGCCATAGGGTACATGTGCTCACCAGAGATAGTGAGAGAAACAGAGAGGGCAAGTGAGAGAGCACTCCACCAGGGGAGATGACCATGCGGCAATCCCTCCTCCTCTATTCTCTCAGGATTTTGGGAATGTGAGCCCACACAGCCGGGTGGTGTGATGTTCACGCCAGATCTCAAATTGCAGTTGGCTATGTGAGATCCAGTGCCTTAACCACTATGCTCTGGGCTGGCCCCAAATCTTACTTTTGTAAAGATAGATCTGGGTGTGCTATGAGACTCTATAGTCACTTGCATTTTAATGGAGTCTTTCTGAAAATGGACCCAAGGGTATGAGTTTTTAACTGGAGACTTCCACATAGAGAGGAGAAGTTATTTGGGTTGGACCAGCCTCAAAATAGTCACTACTCCTCTGTGTAGCTGATGTGCAAGGTAACTGCTGTTAGGAGACACTGTCTCAGCTTCAGGCTGAGTGGGCTTGGTTCTCGTTGCTCCCACAAGGTCCTGCTGCAAAGCCTCAACTACCTGCCTGCATCAGGGCTCAGACTACCAGATCCCTCAATGAAGTAGTTGGTTTATAAATGCTCATGGAAAATGCATTTGATTAAAAAACTGCATAGATTTCAATTTTTTCCCCAAACATGTATTAATTTTTTCATAAACTTTTTGAAATTCCTGTATCCTTTTACACTTAGAGGAAACTTTCTCTTTCTGTAGAGTGATTTCAGTTCAACCGTCAACACTGTTCTCTGACATGTTTTCCAGTTTTTCTGGATTCCTGCCTTTCCCACCTCCACTATCCATAAAGCCTTGCAGTAGATAAGCCTGTCTTGCTTTAGAACTAAATTTTCCACTTACAGAAAACTTGTAGTAGTATTCTTTTTGTAGTTACAGCAAAAGCATGAGCTAGGTACCGCTCCATTTGCTCTTGTTGATTTGTACAGTTTTATTTACAGAATGGAGGGGAAGTCTCAGATTTAGGCAGCTACCATTATCCTGGGGCCACCCAGAAGTGGTATCTCTGGTTTTACTTGTCGGAAAATATCTGTCTCCTTTCGTTTCTGAAGGGGAATCTTATTGCGTGTAGGACTCTGGCTCAGCAGTTATTTTCCTCCAAGCCTTTGAAAATATCCCACTGTCTTTGGACTTCCATTATTTCTGTTAAGTCAGTATCAGTTTAATTATTACTACCACCAAAGTTAAGTTTTGTATTCTGGATTCAAAATCACTTTCTCCATCTTAAATTCTCAGCAATCTCACTATAATGCATCTGGGTATATATTTCTTTTTATTGATGCTGCTTGGGATTTATTGAACTTCTTGAACCTTGTAATAACCTGATGTCCATTTCAGAAAATTGTCAAAGATTCTCTCTAAATACTGCTCTCTGCCCTATTCACTCCCTTATACGACTTTCTTACTGAATTTAGTAGTTCTCTTACCTTTTTACCTATTTTCTGGTCTCCTTTTTCCTTGCTTCAATTCAGGATATTCCATCTAACCTACACTTTTCTTTTCGAAAATCTGTCAATGTATGAAGCTCCACCTCTCTGTTGCTTCTTCTCTAAACACTTCCAAGACACAGTAGTTTCACATAACAAGGGCTTCACCTCTCTAGCCTTTCCTCTCCTAGATTTGAGTCCACTAATGACCACCTATATTGGCAACAATTTGCTTTTGAAAGATGTTTTCTTTTCATCTTTTTTTTTAAAAGAGGTTTTCACTATAGGGCATGTGTGCTCAGCAGAAAGAGAGAGACAGACAGAGAGACAGAAAGTGAGAAATCACCCCCCAGGGGGGATGGCCACGCCGCAATCCCTTCTCCTCCATTCTCTGGGGCTCTTGGGCACTCACGCACAAGCCCGGCGTGAGTTGAAGCCACCGGGTCCGGGACTTGAACCATGGTCAACTACATGAGAGTCCAGCAACATGGCCATTACGCCAACTGCTTGTCCCAGAAAGATGTTTTCTTATATTTTGCTCATGCTTTTTACATTTCTTCTACAAGAAGCTTAAATTACCTGGTTTGCCATAATCAGCATCAATTATTTGCAACAGATTCAATGAGCTCCCATCTTTCTTTCTACTATGAAATGAATGGAATATCCAGATTTGTAACTGGGCACCAGACACGACACATTTAAAGTCATTTCCCCATTCACAACAAGATCATCAAGGACCTTAAGAATGAAGATTGTTCAGAAATAATGACAATTAAAGCTGTCTTAGGAAATTGGGCTGGTACCTGACTTAATAAGATGGTTAGCATTCATTGTAAATAAAGAGTAAGTCCTCAGAAAATCAGGTTTAAAAAAAAAATCTAATGAATTTATACAGTGAATAGCATGTCTTTATTCTATTTACAATACATTTGTTATAAATATAATACATTTTTGAAAAGCTTATTTTTAATTAACTTGAGTAGATTTATATTTTAAACAGATCAACTCAATTGTTAAAGTTATATAATAAAGAATATGATCATTTTAATGACAAAAATCTCATATTGTGAAATAGTGCACTCTATATGAGATGAATGAGGAAAAAAAGTCAAACTCCTTTCAAAACTATATTCAAAGCATCAGAAAAAATTTCTTTTCTTTTTACAAAGTTATGTATAAGCCAGAGGGACCACCAGATACTGAAATATGGAGGCTCTTAAAACCAAAGTTCAAAACTTATTTCAGAGAATTGTGTGAAGCAAGACAGGAAAATGTGTATGGAACACTTTATAGAACTTCACAGGAAGCTGGAATTTTATAGACTAACGGCTTAACAGGAGTATTGCCTACAAGGCCTTCCTTTCCTCCAAATCATCTCCTAATATTCATATACCACCAACCAGTTGTAACAGCAGATTGAGACAATGTTTTTAAAGACAGGGCTTAATAAGGTGCATGGATATGTTGAAATTTTGTATTATGAGCATGTAAATTATTACCAGGGTTTAAAGAAATACAAAAAAAGAATGAAAGTATTCTCAGTCCAACGTGCTTTTGCATCATCAACAAAATGACAAGTCAAAGTATTTTGCAGTGATCAGACATCAACCTCTGCAACAAGTTAGGTATTTCAAATGCTGCTGTAAAACCCATTCAACGAAATTAAACTGATTCTTGTGGATTTCAGTATAAACTTGTTAAGCTGTCACACATTATTGATGATGATCAGGGCAGGCATGGAGTTCTGTTGACTTGTTTCAAACACTGTAACTTGGTCCGATAACTTGGCAAATACCCTAGGAGTTCCAAGGTTATAAACACCTGTATGAACAAAGCATGCCTTCAGCTGCAAGCTGTGAATCTCCTGGCTTTTAAGATGAAGTTTATACTGTGTTTGTCCAAGCCATGTGAATGATCCATGGATTTCCAATGATTCTGGACTAAGGAAGGAGGAAATGGTTAAGTTGTAGTATTTTTTTTTCATAATTTTTCCCAAAGTTCCATGAACATACTCTTCTCATCTAGTAATTGTACTTCTAGAATTATTTCATGAAACTGTTTATTATAATTACAATATTATTACTACCATTACTATAACAGCTAACATTTATTAAGTTACTATTTTCTCTTTGTTCTAAATTTGCTATAGGGTATATGCACTCACCGGAGGAAGAGAGAAAAAGGGAAAGTGAGAAAGCACTCCCCAGGGGAATGGCCATGCCACAATCCCTTCTTCTTCATTCTCCTCTCAGGATTTTGGGCACACACGTGTTCCCAGTGTGTTTTCAAGACACCAGGTCTAGTATTTGAATCATGCAATTAGCCACGTGGGACCCAGCCACCGTAACCTAACAACACTGGCTGGTCTTAAGTTACTATTTTTAAGACATAATGCTAAGAGTGGGTTATTTCATTTAATGCTCGCCACAATAGCAAGTAAATGATGGAACCTGATTTTAAACCCGAGCTTTTAGCCCCTTAGTATACATACATAAAAGTAAATGTGTGTGCAAGAATGATTACAATATTGAAACAGTTTGTAATATCAACAAATGGAAAACAGCTGAGTATCCCCAATAAGACATTAGTTAACCGACTAGGGATGCACATAATCAAACAAATAATGTGTTTTTTTATCTCAGAGAGCTTGTTCAGATCCTGTTTGGGATGTTAAACAATAAAATTCAGCACACATTTCATATTATTTCTCTAAAAATCCTCAAATTTTAAAATTCTAAAAGCCCTTGTTCCAAGAGAGTCAGATATGGAAGTATAAACATATAATCCTGGATTTTTTGTTAAGCATTATTTCATAATCAGGAAAAAAAACTTTAAAATTTAATATTTCTATAATGCTTTTGTAATATCAACCAAAAAAATAAGGACATGCTTAAGTAAAACTTTATCCATGTTAGGAAATTATTTGCATAATTTTGAAAGATTAATGTACTCTCAAATCACTTTTAATTTTAAACTACAAAATGACTTTACACTAAATAAATCTTTACCTTGTTGTTTTATGCCGAAGATCAACAATTACATCTACATCAGCCTGAGAACAATTGGAAAGTAAAAGGGTGACTGGTACTAAACAAAGGCTATGAAAGAAAAGTAAAAAAAGTTAGCTGTGTATTTTTTTCTTAAAAACAACTTTCTTGAAAATATTCTTAAGAATATCTAACAGTATAAGCTCTTTAAAAACTATCAAACTCAAGTAAGGAAAAAGAACAAGTTCCAAGAATCCTTCAAGACAAATTATTTTATTACTAAAAAGCAAAAATATATTAATATAATGACAATACTAAATATCAAAAGTTATACATTCACGGGAACCAGCTGTTAGCGTAATGGCTATGTCACTGGACTCCCACGTAGTCAACCATGGTTCACGTCCCGGACCCGGTGGCTTAAAACTCACGCCGGGTGCGTGTGCGTGCGTGCCCAAGATCCCAAGAGGAGAATGGAGGAGAAGGGATTGCGGTGTGACCATCCCCCCTGGGGGGTGATTTCCTGCTTTCTGTCTCTATGTCTCTCTCTGTCTGTCTGGCGAGCGCACGTGCCCTATAGCGAGAAAACCTCTCAAAAAAAAAAAAGTTATACATTCACAAAATTATTTTATTTACACTTACTATAGTTTATCTTAAAAAAAAAATAAAGTGATTCTAGATAGTTTTTTCAAAATAAACAAAAATAAGTCATTTTAAGTTAGATCAGTCAAGAAACACTAAATCATGCCACAACAAATCCTGTTGTTTGTACATTAATAAAAATTAATTTTGAGAATTTGGCCTAGAATGACATCGGCTTTTCTATCAAATTTGCATAAAGCCATCCTGTTTTGGAGAACATGGGAATTCTTTCTATACAGACCCTTACGAGGAAATCCCTTTCAAGTGGACACATTTACTCAGGTACCCTAATTTCTTTTATTGCTTTATAATTAATAAATTACTGAAGCACAGGAAAAAGGATAGTCAGTAATAGAACATTTATGAACACAGATTCTGAATTAAGAAGCTAAGAAACAAACATAATTATGTACAAATGAAGCCTGGTTACATGTTAGTACATAGATCACTCTATAAACACAAAAGCAGAGACAGTAAAGACAAGATAGTGACCTCGTAAGCTCATGGAAAATAACTTTTAAATTCCACTCAGAAAATAAATTTTATGCTTTCAGAAATAAAACCTCTTACTGAGAAAACCTTTTCAAATGATGTTACAAACATCATACATTTCCCTAAATAAGAACTAAGATGATTTCAAAAACGTATCCTATGTTGTATGGTGATATGTCAAAACCTCTCCCTAAAAGTTCTCAAACAGCCAAGAAGGCAACAAAGACTACTGAGCAGGTTCCAGTCTGAAATGTGTCATTAAGCCACGTTCCACCTGCATAACTGTAACCTAAAGCAAAAGTTCAGAACTTGTGCGATTCTGTTCCCATTAGATCTTCACATGTTAAATTCTCCAAACTTTTATCTTAAGATCTCTCACAAAGAAGGAACGAGAACATCTTGATGCCTCCTTGTCCAAAACTCATTTCCTCTCTTCCTCCATTCACTGTCAACAAACGGCATCCCTTACGCCAGCAAACCTTAGCGTCATACTGACTCTTCTTACTGCCTCATCAGCCCTCATTCCCAGTTTCTTCACATATTCCTGTCAATTCTCTGCCCTACATATCTCTGGAATCTGGTTACTTCACTCTATCCACTTTTTTTATAAGCAAGTCCTCATGTCTCTTGGTTTACTGCAATAGCCTCTTAATTAGCGCGCTGATACAATGTTATTTTTCTTTTCTTATCTGTTCATGAGAGAGCAGTGCATGCACCAGGGAGGTGGGTAAAGATGAGCACCCTCTTCAGAGTCTAGTCATGCTGCTATCCCCTTCCTCCAGTCCTCCAGGCCTGCAGCCCATCACATCTCAGACACTTGAGACTTATGCTCTGGCATGTTTTGTGGTGACCGGGTTGGGGGGTTAGAAATGTGGTCACCATATGGAATCTGCCTTCTCTTGAAAAGCATGTTACTGCTGTAAAATGTCAGCCCCAATCCATCCTTCATACTAGTGATTTGCACACTTAAGCATGTACCAGAATCAACTAGTGGGTTTGTTAAAGAAGACTGCTAGGCCACAATTCCAGAGTTTCTGGTTGAGTAGGTCTAGGGGACCCCTGAAAACCCTAAAAGTTGCATTTCCTACAAGTTCCCAGATGCTGCTGCTGCTGCTGGTCTGGAAGCACTTTTCTTTTCTTTTCTTTTTTTTTTTTTTTTAATTTGCCAGAGTGGTGTGCTATTGCTAGAGACAGAGGCTAGATGGAAAGACAGAGAGAGGGAGAAACCACCTCCCAATAGGGTATGTTCACCTTGCAATTGCTTCTCCTCCATTTCTCCAGCCTTTCAGGATTTGGGGCACCCATGTACACATACTCAGTGTGTTTTTCATGCCATGGGGGCTGATATTCAGACCACAGTTAGCCATGTGTGATCTCTCTCCCTTAGCCACTATGCTACAGGGTGGGCCTCCATGCAAGTTTTGATTCTATGATGCTTTACTTAACTTACCCCTCTAATTTAGTTTGATCAAACCCACTCTGCTTCACGTACTTCCCTGCACTGTTTAGATTCGCTGGTATTTTTTAATCTTAGTAGAATGATGCAGAGAACTCCTAAATATCTCAGCCTCTAAAAGTTCAGCAAAATTTTTAACCAATAAAGTAAGAAAAAAATATCTAAGATTTTCAGTAATTTTAGGCACTCAAGTTTGAAATAAGCAGGACAGATCTGATAAATACAGACAGAATAGAACAGGGTTAAAAACATCATGCAAATCAAAACTGTGCAAGAAGGATATGAAGCTAACACAGGTTCAATAAAGATAAAATATAAGGTTTTTTTTTTTCCCCTTAACTTTGAACACACATTAGAACCACCTAGAGAACTTCAGAAAACCCAGATGCCCAGCCTCTAATTTAGTTAACCCACTCCTCTAATTTAGCCTCTACCTTGGACCACTCAAACTGGAAGCTCAGGTGGGACTGAAGCACTGAGCATCTGTATTTCTTACATTCCCCAGGTGATCCCATGTGTATCCTACCAGAAAAAGACACACAAAGTGAATACTGGGCAACACTAAGACCCTGTTAAAGATTTAAGACCAAAATTTAATGTCTACTTTTTTTTTGAGAGAGAGACTTTTGTTATAGGGTGCGTGCACTCACTGGAGAGACAGAGACAGAAAGTGAGAAATCACTCCCTAGGAGGGGATGGCCACATCACAATCCCTTCTCTTCCAGTCTCCTATCAGGATTTTGGATATGCACGCACACTTGCCCAGTGTGAGTCTGAAGCCACTAGGTCCAGGACTCAAATCGCAGTCGACTGTGTGGTAGTCCAGTGACATAACCATTACACCATCTGCTGGTCCCAATGGTTACAATTTTTAAAAATCTAATGTACAGTGATTTAATGTATGAATAATAATTTTAAAAAATCTGGTAAGAGTAAGTGTTGGTAAAGATTTAGAGCAGAAAGAACTCCCATCTACTGCTAGTGGGATGTGTAAACTAAATATCTCCAGAAAAGTTTCCAGGTAAATATGCTAAAATAAAATGGTAAACAGAGATGCAGCAAGAGATGTAAGCAAGCATATTCACAATAGAATTTAAAACAGTTCGAATCTGAAAATAATCTAAATTCCATCACAGTATAGTAGATAAAAGAACTCTATAGCTTCATGCAATGGTTGATTCTAACATAACATTAAATGAAAGAAGCTGGACATACAAAGACATATAAAGACTCTAATTCCACTTATATAACAAGTTAAAAAAGAATTTGTAAAAAAACAAAATATAGACATGCATATGCAGTTGCTGAAATTATTGGGTAGTCAGAAAAGTTATGAAGTTTTTGCAAAGAAAACAGAAAAGTACATCATGACTTTTCCAACAACTCAATGTAAAGAGAAGGAAAGATGTGATTACCAAAATTAGGGGTGGGCAGGTAGTGACTGGCAGGGAGTACTAAGGGGCTTCTCAGATTTCAGTAATATGCTATTTCTTTCTTTTTTAAAAAAATTATTTCTTTAATTCTATTTATTATTATTTTTAATTGCTACAAGGAATATGTACTCACCAGAGAGAGACAGGGAATGTGAGAAAGCTAGCAGCCAGGTCTGGGACTTGAACTGCAGTCAAGCATGTGGGAGTCTAGCACCTTAACCATCATGCCACCTGCCAGCGCCAGTTTGCTATATATCTTTAGTAGAGGTAGTTATTTGGATATTGACCTTGTGAAAAATTGCTACAGCCATACATTTTTGCTTCAGAGACTTGTTTTTTTTTTTTGTTTGTTTCTTTCATAATGAGTGAGTTTGGAAACATTTAACACAATGTAAGTGACCTTTAAGGAATTTTTTTTTTTTTTTTTAGGAATTGATCAAGGGTTTATATTTTGCCCAGCATTCCTTCCATGTGTGCTCAGACAGCTTCCCCTCATCTTCTCTACCCTTTTCCTCTCCTAGATTATACTCTGAGTAACTAACTTTGCTTCTATACATCCCTTAAAATGGAAACACGTGGGACCAGCAGGTGGCACAGTGATTAAGGCACCAGACTCCTACATGACTGACTATAGGTTTGAGTTCTGGAGTTGGCAGCTTAAAAAAAATCATGCCAGGTGTATGTGCATAGGTGCCAAAATCCTCAGAGGAGAATGGAAGAGAAGGTATTGTAGTGTGGCCATTCCCCCTGGGGGGGAGGGGGTGATTTCTCACTGTCCCTTTCTCTGTCTCTTTCTCTCTGATGAGCACACACATCCTATGACAAAAAAATCTTCAATAAATAAATAAATAAATAAAGGCACTCTACAATGTGTAAACTTGTTAAAATTTCTTCCTACTTTGTTCTTTTTCTATTTCAATAGTAAGGTCCCTTATCTATCTATCTATCTTTCTTTCTTTCTTTCTTTCTTTCTTTCTTTCTTTCTTTCTTTCTTTCTTTCTTTATATTTTGCCATTGGGCACATGTGCTTGGCAAAGAAGAGAGGGACAGAGAAAGGGAAAATGAAAAATTACCCCCAGGGGGAATGATCATAACAGAATCCTTTCCCCTCCATCTCCTTAAGATCTGGGGCACACACTCACATGTACCTGGTGTGATTTTTCAAGCCACTGGGTCTAGGACACGAACCATAGTAGGCCACATGGGAATCCAGCTGCCTTAACCAACACGTCACCTGCTGGCTCCAGGGTCCCTTTTTTCAGTCCAAAGAAAATCCTATCGTTCTTTGGTTTATTCCTCTCTCTCTCTCTCTTTTTAAAAGAGATTTTTACTGTAGGGCTCGTGAACTTGACAGAGAGACAGGGGATGGCCACACTGCAATCCCTTCTCCTCCACTCTCCTCTTGGGATTTGAGGCATGCATGCACATCTGCCTGGCATGAGTTTCAAGTGTCCGGGTCTGGGACTCGAACTACAGTTGGCCATGTGGGAGTCCAGCAATGAAACCATTATGCCACCTGCTAGTCCCTCTTTCCATTTTGTAAGGATTCTGTTATATATCACTTCCTTCAAGAACATAAATATATCCATATCTACCTAGTGAAAAAACAGTAAGAAACAGATATCCCCTGATTCTTAGTGAAAAAACTGTAAAAAACGGATATTTCCCTGGTCCTCATTCATAGCCCAGGTTCTTGAAAGGATGGCCAACATTCAGTTATCTTCACTTATTTACCTTCCATTCTCTCCTGAACCTGCTATGTCAGGATTCTACTCCTATGATATAGTGATATTGTTCTCAAAAAATCATAAATGATCACCTTATCATCCATCAGATCAGATCCAATAAAACTTTTCAGTCCTTTCTACAGTATTTTTATTTATTTTGTTTGTTTGTTTGTTTGCTTGTTTTAGTTTTTTCCCCTAAGGTGCAGTGCTTGCAGAAGAGAGAGAGAGACAGTGAGAGGGAAAGTAAGAAATCACCCCCTTAGGGGCTGATTGGGCCACAATCCCTTCTCTTCCATTCTCATGCTGGGATTTTGGGCATGCATGCACACACACCCAGCATGAATTCCAAGCTGCCAGGTCTAAGACTTCAACTGTGGTTGGTAATGTGAGAATCCAGCTCCTTAACTACCACACCACCTGCTGGCCCCTCTGCAGTATTTTTAAACTGTTAATCATGTTTCTCTCGAAGTACTCTGACTCAACCTTTGAAAAAACACTTTCTTCTTACTGGTCTTCTTTCTCTAATTCCTTAAGTGTTCCTTTGGTGATTTCATCAAATTCAAACCTTCAATGACCACTTACAGACCGGTTCTAATAGGCTCCCCCTTCCAGTTTATCAGAGACCTGCAAGATGGTTTCGGGCTTTTTAATTTTTAGAACTTTACCAAAATTACAGATATATTGCTCCCCACTTAATAAATGTATTAAGTGCTAAGCTAGCATTTAATATTGGGTTGTGAGAAAAGTCATGACACATTTTTGCATAAACAGAAAAAACAAATCATGACTTTTCCGATGACCCAATACATCTTAAGTAAATGACCAGTCTAAATTTAAACTGTTAGTCAGTCATATGCTAGGTTTAATTTCTTTTTTGGGTGAGAGGTTTTTATTATAGGGTGCATGCATTTGCCAGAAAGAGACAGACAAGAGAGACAGAAAGCGAGAAATCACCCCCAAGGGGGGATGGCCACGCCACAATCCCTTCTTCTCCATTCTCTTCTCTGGGGCCTGGGAAGGCACACACATGTGCCCAGTGTGAGTTTAAGCCACCAGGTCCGGGACTCGAACCATGGTCGACTACATGGGAGTCCAGCGACATAGCCATTACACTAACTGCTGGTCCCTAGGTTTAATTTCTGAATTAACACAAAAACAAAATGGGATAATGTTTTTCCCTTGTTTTTGACATAATGATAAACCTACTCCTTAAAAAGAAACTTGTGGCAACTCAGGGGTGATTGAGACAACATTCATATTTAACCACTCCTGTGACAAATACTCTAATAATAGTAAAGGGTAAATTACTTAAGAGTAACTTTTACAGAGTCAATATTATTCTAAATTTCTTCTTCAGTATTTGGGGTAAGGTCATTAACAAAAAAATAAATAATAGAGTGGGGGAAAGAATAGGGAGAGGGGAGGGAGAGGGGACGGGAGAGGAGGAAAGGGAGAGGGGAAGGGAAGGAGGGAGAGAGAGAGAAATTTTGACAAAAATAAACCTCAAACCTTTTTTGATGAAATGGATGACTAAATGATTCCGGGTAGTGAAGACTTGTTTTAATGAGATTAGAAAGCTGCTCTACTGATGGTCTTGAGGGAACTGTAGTGTTTTCTGGCCTGAAAAATTTTAATAGTTCCATTTCTGGTGGCTCCTGAAAAAAGAAAAGAAAAAAAATATATGACAATAAAAATACTGCCTTGTTAAGAGGGAAAAAAAAAGTACAGTTGTGTATTTTTCTTAAAAAAGAAGTTAAAACTACTATATGGCAAAAAGGGGTTAAAAAAAGAAGTTCAAACCAGTGGAAATAATATAAGCATGAAAAGCACTTTTTCTGTTATCATTTAAACTAATAGTTGCTATCATTTGCAATATATGGAAGGGTGGAGCAGAATTAAAAAGTCTGCAGGAAATCTGAATTAAAAAATAATGCAATTTTTCTATGAACTCTTTGAAGACCCCTTCTATGGCAAAGAAATCAGCATCTAGGATCATTTATTTACTCCCCACTTACTATGTGCTGGAGTTAAGACTCGAATTCTAACAACTTTATATATTAGCCCTCTGATCTTGGATAAGGTAATTAATTGATTTAAATTTCACATCCTTATATGTAAAAAGAGATTCATTAAAAAAAAAAAGAGATTCATAAAAACAACTTCAAAGGCTGTGATTCTAGTCACTAAAACTGCTTAAGCTTAGGCTGAGAGGCAGGAAGGTGGCATGGTGGTTAAGGGTGCTGGGCCCTCACATGGCGGACCGCAGTTCCAGTCCTGGACCTATCAGCTTGATTTCTCACTTTCTCTCTCTTGCTCTTGTTCTTGTTTTGTCAATTCTCTGGTCAAACTAAAAATAAATAAGTAAACAGTTAAATAATTCTTTAAAAAGAAAAGACTTAGGCTGAAAACATTTAACCATATAGCACTTATTTTAACAACTAAAGATAAAAAGCTGACTTAAAATTTCATTTTGAAAATATTTTGCTACATTTTCTATTTTTTATAGTGTTTCAATTATATTAGCTGACAGTTAATGTGAATGCAAAATATATTAATATAACCAGTGTGTTGTAAATACATCAATGAATATTAATCATTATCATCTAAATGAGAATAGATAGATGTCCTATTTCTGTTATGTTCATTTTTGGCCATTTTCTTTCTTTGTTTTCCTTCATGGCCCAGGAGAATTCAGATTTTTAATTTCCTGCTAGCTAGGTTTGATTTTGATCAAGGGGAACTGGCCAAATCCAGTCCACCTCCTGTTTTTGTAAAGGATGTTTGACTGAAAAACAGTCATATTCATTGTTTACGCACTGTCTACCGCTGCTTTGGGACTCCAATGAGAGTTGAGTGATTATGACAGAAATCAACTAGGAAGAAAAGCCTAAAATATTTTGCTGACCCTGATCTATGCAGCTGCAAAACAAAGAACTAAACATGCTTAAAAGAAAGCTAAATTAGGGACGAGCAGACGGAGTAATGGCTATGTTGCTGGATGCCCACACATAGTCAGCCACGGTTAGAGTCCTGGACCTGATAGCTTAAAACTCACGGCGTGCGAGTGTAATCATGTGCCCAAGACCTCAAGAGCAAAAAGGAGGAGAAGGGATTGTGTCACGGTCATCTGCCCAAGAGGTGATTTCTCGCTTTCTGTCTCTCTCTATTTCTCTGGTGAGCACACACATCCTATAGCAAAATCTCTCTCTAAAAAAAATACATATGTATGTATATATATATAAAACTAAATTAAAAACTGGTATTCTAATGCTGAGGTTCCAGATTCAATCCATTGACAAGTAAAAAATTAAACAGGCAGAAGACATCTTCATGGCTCCTGAGAACTAGCAAGCTCAGGGAATAAAGAAATGAAGATTTTCTATTGACAATTCAGCCTCCAGCCCACAAATCCAGTGCAGAGGCAAGGGAACATGCTGCAGAAGACACCTTCATGGCTCCTGAGAACTCGTGTGTTCAGGGAATAAAAAAAATGAAGATTTTCTACCGACAATTCAGTCTCCAGCCCACAAATCCAGTGGCAGGAGCTTCCTTAAGCCTTCTCTCTGCCTCTGCCTCTGTCTCTCTCTACCTCTGTCTCTGTCTTCTCATTTTATGTAATTTTTCCTTTTTAAAAATTTTTAAGGTAAAGCATTTTCTGGGCTTTCAGTCCCTTCTCTCCCTTTATCTTATTAATAATCCCCTCTCCTCCCAACCCAGGAGAGGCAAAGGAGCAGGTCACAGAAGACATCTTCATGGTTTCTGAGAACTAGTGAGTTCACATGGTGCGCTCGCACACCACGTAGTTTTCTAATTTTTGCTTTTTTTTTTTTTAAATAATAATTTGTTTTACTTTTTTGGTGCTTTTTTCTTTCTCATTGGAAGATCTAAAAGAGGAATTACACACTTTACAAAAGAATCAAATGGAACTGTTAGAGATGAAAACTATAATACAGGAAGTCAAAATCTCTCTTGAAAGTCTTAAAAGCAGACTAGATCATACAGAAAGTAGAATCTCAGATGTAGAAGAGAAAATTGCTGGCCTAGAAAAACCCACCACGAAGACTGAGAAAATTGCCCAAAAATTTGAGAATAATATATGAGGAATACTAGATGCCATTAAACGTCCAAACATCCTGATAACTGGCATCCCAGAAGGCGAAGAGACTCATAAGAGCATTGATAATCTATTCCATGAAATCCTGCAAGAAAACTTTCCAAACTGAGAGAGGAACACAAAGATCCCAGTCCCAAGAAATACAAAGGACCCCAAATAGAATCAACCCAAGATCTTCTCCAAGACACATTATAGCCAGACTGACCAAAACCACAGATACTAAGATTGGCAAGAGAGAAACGGCAAGTTACCTACAAACGATATCCCATCAGACTAACAGCAGACCTCTCATTGGAAACAATGCGAGCAAGGAAAGAATGGGAAAATATATTCAAAGTGTTAAGGGAAAAGCAATTTCAACTGAGAATACTGTACCTGGCAAGATTATCCTTCATATGGGAAGAAAAGACGAGAACATTCTCAGATAAACAAAACTTGAAAGAATTTACCAGCACTAGACCAGATCTCCAAAACGTTCTCAAAAGAGTGCTATGTCAGGAAAGTTAAAAGTAGTCAAACAGAAATAGGCGTTCAAAAACTAAGAAAATGGCCAACTTAATCATAGGGATATGTCTGGAGTTGAATATTATATTCCAAAATTCAATCAGGAAGATTGAAACACAACAGAAGATAGATTAAATACATGAGAGCGAACTGGTGAAACAGCATTCTGTGACTTTTGACTAAAATATTGCTGCTTTTCTTCTAGCTTTTGTTGTCCGGTTATAAGAGTTTTTGTCCTTTCTTGAGCTGTCAATAGGTTCATGTACCTACTATTTGAACAGAATCCTAACCTGTTTCCAGGCTTTAAGTTTTAAGCAAATGTACTTACCAATTCAAAACTGCTTTTCTTGAAATTACCAGCTGGACTTGCTATTGAAAGTAGGTAGATGTAATACTTCTTTTCTCTAACTCTAATGTGGTTTATGTAGATGATCATTATTAAGCAGAGTTAAAAATATAAACTCAATTAAACACTGGCATTAATTCATATGTTTTAATTTGCCACTGATGTGGCCCAGGAACTTAATTCTAGAAGCAATGGTTCCATAGCATCCCATAATTCAGGGTTTGTGATTACTTTATAGTTCATAGCTACTGAAATAAGGAAAAGTGACTTTATATATATGTCTATATAAATTTTACATATGTATAATACATGTATTATGTATGTATAATGCATATGTATTATTTTATTCATATATATACACACACACACACACACACACACATATATATGTATTTATGAAACTAGAAATGGAAAATTATTGCCGATAACATACATGATTAAGCCACTATGCAGTATATTCTGGATGAAAAATCACATTTTGTATGCTGTGACAATGCTTAAGGAATGAATGTAAATTAATTAATTTTTTTAAATGTATCAAAAAAAAAATCACAAAAACTATTTTTCTTGAAATTAAAAAAAGTATGCATAATTGATGACTGCAGTAAGCTATACAGACCCAGCTAGGTGCTACATAGTATGTTCATTCTACTCACTGAGGTTTATGCGTAAAGTCAGACTTGTGTTCATGGATATGTATATATCAGCTGTGCTTGCTATTGGAAGTATTTAGATTAATTAAGTTCATTAGTGAATAAATAAAATGGAGGGGAAGGCATAGAAAGCAACCATGGATACCAGAGACAGTGTATGAGGAGGGTGAGACATGGCAGAGGGTGAGAGATAGGGAATCAAGGATGGCAAAAATAACAAAATACACAGGAAACAAATGGAAAATTATTTGTTGACAACACGTATGTTGATGTGCTTGATTGAGACAATTTACAGTGTATTCTGGATGGGAAATCTCATTTTGTTTGCTGTAATGATGTATAGTGAATGAATGTAAATAAAAAAATGTAACCATATTTTATTCACATAATATCCTGACACTACTATTAAAACAAAGATAAATTTTAAAAACCCCAGCAGTTTAAAACTTAGTAAGCAGTAAAAGACAAGTATATAACAATATGGGCCGGCAATTTCACTTTTAAAAATCTGTCTCACATAATATGCAAAAGAGGACCAGCTCTGTGGAGCAGCAGTAATACACTGCTTAAAAGAAGCCAGATCCCACATTTTGACTGTGGGTTCAAATCCCTGGCTCTGTCAGTCTAAAACATGACAGGCATGTATGCCAGTGCCCAAGATTTGACAGGCTGGAGGACTCGAGGAAGGGGATCACAGACCCTAAACAGACCGTGTAGAGGGTGCTCATTTCCTTCTCTCTCACTGTCACATGTGTATGCATGAGCTCTATCAAGAATAAAGGAAAAAATATGTAAAATGCAAAATATCTGAGACCTAGTGCAATATACAAATTTAGGAAACTGATCAAAACTACACAGTGATTAAATCAAGTTTAAAAGTTAAAAACATGGGGACCAGCAGATGATGTTAATGGTTACATTGCTGGACTCCCATGTGGTCCACTGTGGTTCAAGTCCTGGACCCAGGGGCTTAAACTCATGCTGGGTGAGTGTGCATGTGTACCCAAAATTCTGAAAGGAAAATGGAGGAGAAAGGATTGAAGCATGGCCATCACCTGGGGGCCAAAGAGCGAGAAGGGAATGGAAGAAAGAACACCCCCAATGGGGTGTGGTCAAGACACAATGCATTCTCCTTCATTTCTGCATCCCGTTGGGATTTTAGGTATACATGCACATGAGGCAGCATGGTTTTCCAAACTGCTAGGGCCAGGATTCAAACAAGTTAGTTATGGGTGATCTGGCTGCCTTAAGCATTAGGCTACAGGGCCAGCCTTATTTATATACCTGCTACTATTATATACCCACTGTTGCCTAAACAGAGACTCCAGATCATGTGGACTTATGCCTACACCTCACACAGTCACGAGAAAGATGATGAATCAGAAATACTGATTTGAATCAACCCTTGACAAATACAAAACCAAAAAATGGTACACATTATCATTTACTTCTGTGGATTATTTTATTCCCTAAACTAGATAAAAATAATTTTGTGTAGTTGAACGTAATTAAAAAGAACATTGGTATAAAATAAGTTATTTTGGGCTTTAAACAAATTTAGACTGGACAATTAGTCAAATGCAAGAGTGGTATGCTTTTGGCACACAAACCATGGAAGAATATGCCTGCCATGCATGGGGTAGTTGTCTGTCTTTGAGAAGGCCTCAAAAAATGATGTGCACTTTGGTGTTTTTATCCTCGTCTAGGATCTATCATTCATCCTTACAGACTCATGTAGAAAAAAAAACGGATTCTTCAAAATTGATTCTTCTTGGGGCCAGCAGGTCGTGTGGTGGTTAAAGGTGCTGAACTCCCACATACCAAACTTGTGGTTCAAGTCCTAGACCTGGTGGCTTTCTTTCTCACTTCCCCTCTCTCTCTGTCTCTCTTTGGTCAAATTGGAAAATAATAATAATAATAAATAAAGTAAAGATAAAATAATTTATTAAAAAAAGAAAATTTAAAAAATAGAATTTTTAAAGTTTCTGGTAAAATAGAAAGTATACAGAAAATTTTTTTCTCATGAACAGAAAATCCCTATGCTTTTGGTTCAAGACAAGGTGGTTTTTTTTCCTTCTTTTTCAGAAGACAGGTAACTGTAGTCAAATTTATGAACTAGGATGCTTGCCCCAAATATGCGACGCAAATACAGAAGTGATGAACAGAAGACTCATAACCAGTACTAGACAGAATCATGTTCCTACCCTGGTGAATATTCTGTGTAGAATCACCACATGCCCCCTGTGCCTGCTACGTTTGTTCGGCCTACATTCCCTGTTCCATAGTTGGCATTTTTCCTCTGCCAGAGAGTGGATCATACCAGGGCAGCCACTGCTTTGTTGGGACAGCACAAGGAGCCCATATTAGTGGCATTGGGGGTAGGACCAGGATGCTGCAAACTGGAGGGTGACAAGGTGCTGAAGTGGACGAAATCTAATTTTCTCAGAGCTAAGGTACAGTGAAATGCAAACTCACATAACATAGTTCATACAGATAAATGCGTAAGGCCAGAACGTCAATGTAATAATGCCTCACAATAAATATAACATGCCAACAGCCTAACTAAGGCACAGTCTGTCTGTTGATAGACTCTTCAAGAAACAAAGTTTCTCAAGATTGCTTACTAAATATGAACTCAGACAAGGGAGGTTAGTCACATAACTGTTGACTGGTGTCAAGCTGGTCCCTTCCACCAAGGAGATATAACCATGGTTAGTACACCAAATACTGATTATCAGCGAGCATAGTCCATCTATCCCAGGACAGTACTTGGGTGGGTACTGGCAATGTCTTCTCTTTTTCTATGTTTTCAGAACTGACCAATTTGGTTGACAGTTTCTCTCTTTAGTTACATTTTTATTTTCTTCAAGGTTGAATTCAATTTGTATAATATGACTGGAATGCTACCCTTAAGACTTTGTATATTTCTGCTCTGATATAGTTTTTAAAAATTTTTCTGAATGAATCAGTACATTAAAGGAAAAGATCTGTGGGGATAACACAGTCATTGTTAAAAACTATTCAAGTATAAAACATATAAGGTAAAAGAAAGGTAACCTTAAGATTTTACTTATTCAGATTCATAAAGAAAAATTATCTTAAAACACTTGAAGGTTAATAGCTATTATTAATCTGCAACACAATTAAATTAGCATTTTCTTATTAAAAAAATAGTAAAAATAATTACAACTAATTTATTGAAACTATAGTTTACATGAAAACCAAAGAGGGGAAAAAAAAACTTACAAGTTTATAGAAAAGTCTTAAAAGCAAACTATGCTATTACCTGTTTCTGAGGATAAGAAAAGGCTTCTTTTCCTATAGTGTGAAGAATAACATGATGCTGTCCTTCCAAAATAAGTTGCTTACTGTCTTCTACAACATATGCCTGAAAAATAGGATGTACAAAAATGTTAGCATGCTCGGCAATACCTTTAAAAGCAGCCTATTTAATATCTGATAGAAAGTAGAAATTATATGGCTAATATCTATCAATTATAAATACTCAGTGCTGTATCAGCACTTTCATTTCTGTTTTTTCATTTAATCAGTAAAATATCTGTCAAAAGTCTGTTTTGTTTCAATATAACACAGTTGGCCTGGGTATTGAGACATATCTTGAAATATTTCCCAATTTTCTCTAGAATTCTTAAAAAACCTACTTTACAAAAGAAATATGTGCTATACCACAATTTTTTTTCTTTACTGGACTGCCAATATACCAACAAAAGACTTATTCTTGTATTCTTGCTTCTGAAATGACATAGGGTTTAATACACAGAACAAAATCAGTTGAGTACAATCATAAATCCCGTAGGTAAAAATGTTATATCTTTAAGACCTTAAATGTAAATATATAGCTTTTTCTTCCAATATAGTAAGCTGATTTCATCTATCTTAAAATACTTGCTCCATTTTATGACTCCTCTCCCTCTTGTACTGCTTCAATCCTGGGAAATATATAATCTACAAATAGCTCTGATTTATTTATTGTCACATTATGCAAATACAAACACTTAATTTTTTTGAACAAGTTCATTTTTTTACTATTAGATTCAAAAGACATAAAATTACTTAGTCAAAAATGCTACAAAAGTCTCTTGCTTATTTTCCGTTTCTGTACTAATCATGGACAAGTGGCATTAGCCAGTCATAGATCACATGTTGGATAGTATGCAGTAAGACACAGGACTGCCCAGGACCTGCGCAGCATCCATATGTGCATAGCCCAGAAAAGTGGGAGTGTGGCTCCTGAGGGGGAGGGGAGACCTTTACTCAAAAGGTGATAATGGCTAGCAGATAAGGTCCAGAGACATGATGAATGTCTTTTCCAAAGGTCCCACGGGATTGAGAAGCAATCACTCCCGCAGCCCTAGCTAATTTGATAATACATCTTCCTCCCTATATGAAGGTTTAGATTTAAAAAAAAAAATCTTATTTTTGGTTAAGATTGGTTGGCAGTTGTACCATGTTCCGTTCTGAACTACTTTATCATAAAATTGTTGTTCAAGGGAACCAGCAGTTAGCGTAATGGCTATGTCACTGGACTCCCCCGTTGTCGACCGTGGTTCGCGTCCTGGACCTGATGGCTTAAAACTCACGCTGGGCGCGTGTGCATGCGTGCCCAAGATCCCGAGAGGAGAATGGAGGAGAAGGGATTGCGATGTGGCCATCCCCTCTGGGGGGTGATTTCTCGCTTTCTGTCTCTCTGTCTCTCTCTGTTTGTCTGGCGAGCGCACGTACCCTATAGTGAAAAACCTCTTAAAAAAAAAAAATGTTGTCCAAGCTTATAGTTTTCTCTTGAATATTTTATTGAAGAGTCCTAAGCTTTCTGTGCACTTTATTCTCCTGGACCTGATGGCTTAAAACTCACGCTGGGCGCGTGTGCATGCGTGCCCAAGATCCCGAGAGGAGAATGGAGGAGAAGGGATTGCGATGTGGCCATCCCCTCTGGGGGGTGATTTCTCACTTTCTGTCTCTCTGTCTCTCTCTGTTTGTCTGGCGAGCGCACGTACCCTATAGTGAAAAACCTCTTAAAAAAAAAAATGTTGTCCAAGCTTATAGTTTTCTCTTGAATATTTTATTGAAGAGTCCTAAGCTTTCTGTGCACTTTATTCCACAACTTAAAAGACTTTCTAGATTTCCTTTAATTCAGTGTATTATCTTAGAACCCTTGCTAAAGAAAATCCAGTCACTTTCTCAACTGAATAAGTGATAAATTTGCTATAGGTACTAGCCAGTTTCAAATTTCATATGCCATACTTTAATAGTCTATTCAAACTTCCATTTTCTTTTTTCATTTATTTATTTTCACATTTTTCCAAAACATTTACTTTACATATCAAAAAACTTTTGCTTATACTCCATAGCTCTTGACAGTTAATAAACAACTTTCAAAATTTCAAAATACTGAATTTTAAAGATAATGTTCAAAATATTTCTTATAATATCGTACAATTTTGTTTGTGACTCTATAACAACAGATAGAGTATGGTTTTAAATATTTTTGAGAGCATATTTACATGTCAACTACTCAAATTGTTGAAAAGCAAATTCCCAGCACACAAGTCACACATAAACCTTCTCAATTCAGCTCTGCCTGCCAAGTATTCTGTGATATCTGCTAGCAAAGATCAGTCTCTTTTTCTTCCTTCAATGTCCTTCTTGAGATAATCCTCTGGTGCGGTTGCTCTTTCACAATCTCTATTGATTACAATGCTGGGCTGGAAAAGCCCAGGTTATTTTATGTTATAAATTCTTTCATATTTCTTCTCTAATCCTCTCTGCCAGGCATAACTATCCATGGTGCCAGGCTATCTTTCTAAGAGCTTCAGTAGGCTTGAGATCCACCTTAGTTCCATAGTTTCCTGATTAATCTTAAGATAATGACATTCTAGTCAAAGCCCTGTCCAATAATGAGTATTTCCAATTTCTGATTCAATGCAACCAGCATTATGGTCTTATACAAATAACCTTTCTGCCACAAAATAAGAATACTCCCAAATATTTTCCAATTCCAGGGGATCAGGAAGAAAGAAAAGTTGGTTTCCATTTAAAGAAACAAACAAAAATATTGTAACAAATTGCTAAACCTATCAACAACTCAAAGGAAAGTAAATGCTTAAATTGGAAAAATAAAGCATAGTAAAAAAAAAAATCAGTAATATTTCATTCAAAAGTCCTAATATTCTAATTCACCAGTTAAATCTGATGTTCAAACTCTCTTCTGTTGAATATGCAGTGTTGTTGTGGTCCAATCTTTCTGCTTAAATCCTGGAAGTTAACATTCAACTTTATTATTGATATTTCTTGTCCCTAGCATTAAATTGGTCATTTTCTTCGTAGCCTTTTGTTCTCCTATTTCTACATATGTCTTTAGTTTTCCTGTTAGGGCACTCCTTTCAGAACTTCTTGAAGAGTGGGTCTGTTATTGGGCAAATTCTTTCAGGTCTTATCTGAGAATGTTTTTATCCTTTTTTTCCATATGAAAGGTAATGTTGTCAGGTATAGTATTCTTGGTTGAAACTATTTTTCACTTAACACTTTGAATATATGTTCCCATTCTTTCCATGCTCACATTGTTTCTGATGAGAGGTCTGATTAGATAAACTTTATAAGTAACCTGATGTTTCTCTCTTGCCAATTTTAGTATCCTGTCTTTATCTGTAGATTTGGCCAGTCTTTCTATGATGTGCCTTGGAGAAGATCTTCTTGGGTTGATTCTGTTAGGGGTCCTTTGCATTTCTTGGGTCTGCATGTTTGAATGCCTCTCTAGATTTGGAAAGTTTTCTTCCAAGATTTCATGGAATAAATTATCAATGCCTATATTAGTTTCCTCACCTTCTGGGATACCAATTATCTGGATGTTTGGGTGCTTAATGCTGTCCAGTATTTCTCGTATAGTATTCTCATTTTGGGGGGTTATTTTCACAGTTTCTTTAGTTGTTTTCTCTAGATTAGAGGTTTTGCCTTCAACATTCGAGATTCGATTTTCTGCACAAACTAATCTGCTTTTAATACTTTCGAGGGAGGTCTTGACTTCCTGAATGGCAGCCTTCATCTCTAATAGCTCCATTTGATTCTTTTTTATGGTGTGTATTTCCTCTTTCAGATCATGGAAGAACTTCAACACCTGCTGGAACTCATTGTCTCTTTTCTCCTGCATTCTCTGGAGTTCATTATCTCTCAGTTCTTGCATCTCATTTAGTTTTATCACTACGAATATTCTGAATTCTCTATTAGACATTTCCACAAGTTCTACTGTACTGCCTATGGATGATGAAGGATTGTTCTTTTCCCTTAGGGGAGAGATATTTTCTTGGTTTCTCATGTTTCTTGTGCCTCTGTGGAGGTTTCTGGTCATTCTGTGACAAAATCTCCCCCTCCACTTATCTGAATATTTTGGGAGTCTAGAAGATGGAGTTTAGAGCATAGCTTCCCTCCAAACTTTCATTTTCTAGTCAAGGAGCATTATATTACAATCTCTGTCTTCTTTCTAATGGGATCATCAATACTAGTATTGTGCTCTTGTTAAAGGCCATTTTTAAAAAGTTAACATTTCCCTTCTAACCAAGGTTATCGTGGACTTAATGAGTATGTTCTTCAAAATCTAGTCTCAGAATTATATAGATCTTTATATGGCATGAACCCATGGGGTGATAAACACAAATGCCAAAGGTCTAGTGCACATTTATGTAACAGATAGTGGTTTACATTTAGTCAATGATGTTCAGTCTGAAAATAGATCCTCTTAATTGTAACCTTCAAGAACATTTTATTTCAAGCCTAATTGTATAACTGACCATTTTACTTTATTTATTTAGGTTTTTGCCATAGGGTATATGTGTTTGCCAAACAGAGACAGAGAGACAGAAGGTGAGAAATCACCCCCTAGGGTGGATGGCCATGCCACAATCCCTTCTCTTTTACTCAGTTTTTGGGACTTTTTTTGGATTTTAGCCACACACATGTGTTCTAACGTGTTTTTTTTTTTTTAAGCCACTGGGTCTGGGACTCAAACTGTGATTGGCCTTGGGGGAGTCCAGTGTCTTAACCATCGTGTCACCTGCTGGTCCCATTGATCATTTTAAAATAAAACACCTTTTATATACAACAAAAGTATCAGCTTATTTAATTAGTATTTCATTTGAAACTCATTCAAAGCCAAGTTGGTTTCATAAATGGTTTACTTAAAAGCATGTGGTTTAGTAAAAGAATACTCTAGAATGTCTGAATCAATTTAAAATACATATATTAGTCACCTATTACAGGTATGTCTCTATGCTGGCTCTTGTATCTGACAATACAAAATCAAAACCTTGTCATATACTTCGGGTATGGACAAGATCCTTCGTTTTACCATAAAATCTTTTTTTTTTTTTTTTTTTTGGAGAGGTTTTTGCTATAGGGTGCATGTGCTTGCCAGAGAGACAGAGAGAAACAGAGAGATAGAAAGCCAGAATCACCTGCTGGGAAGATGGCCATGCCACAATCCCTTCTCCTCCACTCTCCTCTCAGGATCTTGGGCATGCACGCATATGAGCCCAGCGTGAGTTTAAGCCACTGCGCCTGGGACTCGAACTGCAGTTAGCTACATGGGAGTTCAGCGACATAGCCATTATGCTAACTGCTGGTCCCACCATAAAACCATTTTTAAAAGTAGGTAATAACATGCATATGATACAAAAAGGTACACTGTAAAAAATAAAACTCCTCTGTATTACAGTTCAGTTAACTCTGGGAAACATTAAGGCCTAAATAATATCATTCTGGGCTGCCATTTGTGGACTTTACTTGGGTCTGATTTTTAAAACAAGTCAAAATGGCATTTTCAAAAAATCTGGAAAAACAACACAAACAATCAGCTACTTATTAAGGAATTAGTATTCATTTCACTGAAAGAGATAACAATACTGTGGATTTGCAATAAACAAAAAAGTCCTCATCAGTTAGATGTATATACAGAAACATTAATAGATGAACTATGGTATCATTAAAAAAATACTACAGCGGAGCTGTCAGGTGGCGTGGTGGATGGGGTGCTGGACTCCCAGGTGGCAGACTGTGGTTCAAGTTCTGGACCTGTTTTCTCACTCTCCCTCTTGTCAAAGTGAATAATAACACTAATAAATAAAATTAAATAGTTCTAAAATTTTTTTAAAGAAACACTACAGCAAAAAATGAAGATACTAATTTTTTAAAAAGGGATGAAGCAAATAAAATGGATTAAATATGACTAGCAACAAATTAATGGCTACTGAAGCCTGAATAAGCGTACTTAGAGGTGAGGTGTTTTTTCCTTCTTTAGAGGATAATGCCCATAAAGAATGTAACACCACTTGCTTTCATGGAGCTACCAGGCCTACAATATTCTCAGTAACACACAACAACTGAAGTAATACAGAGAAGAAAGTCATTTAATTTGAATAAATTCTATTTTTAGCCCAAAAAAAGTCATTATGAAAGTGTTATAAAGAATTATAAGGCACATTCAGTATTGAAACTGGAAAAGATAAACAGAAAAATAGAAACAATAATAGCCATTTGTTCTTCAGGTTTGGAATCAAATACTAGTGAAGCTTGCTGAAATAATTTAGTAAAACATACCTTCCATAATATGATAATATTCAAATCCACCTCACTGCACATTTGAATCAATTTCACAGCATCTTCTATGGACTGTTTTTCTGTGTGCACAGACAACTGAGCTTGCGGTTTTTTCAACTCAGAGGATAAACTTCGATAAAAGAAGTCTGCACATGGGCTCGCTGAACTTACTATCTGTTAAAAGAAAATCATTTGTCTATGTAAATGCTTTCAATTGAATATGTCCTGTCAAAACTTATTTTGCATCATTCATGTTTAGTTCAATTAAATATACCCGGTCAAAATGTACACTTTTATAACTTACATATACCCAAAAGGATTATTCAATAATTTCTTGTCAGTGTGGTTAAGTACAGGTAGGCCATTAAGACACCTAAAAGATTTGGTACAACTTCTTCTCCTCCAGTCTCTTCTCAGGATTTTCAGCATGCACACACATGTACCTGGCATGTTTTTCAAGCCACCAGGTCTGGACTTAAATGGCATGACTGGTCATGTGGAATTCAGAGCCTTAATCACCACACTATTTGCTGGGCCCAAGAACTATAACTTTTAAAATCAAACACTATTGTGCTTTCTTGCATACCTGTTCATTTCCAAAGATGATATCAGCAAAGGTATATTTTTCTAAGGACTGAGTGGCAGCTAAAAAATAGAAAAACAAACTAATCATATCATTGGCATAAAATATAAAATGACTAAGAAAGTGTGAAAAGTAGAATGAATTTACCTTCTTTATCCTTACATCTTACTGCCTTGAAGCAAAACTTTCCCTTCTCCCTACTGGCAAGTTTGGCATCTAAGAATAAAAGGGAAAATTTCAAAGATGTTTCTAAGTTTATAACATTTTAAAACCTAAGCGACTATAAAGACTTCCTTTGTGAAATTGAAAAATAGTTCATATTTATAAATAATGATTAATGAAAAATGTCTTTACTTTCATCTCAATGTAAGTCAATCTTTTTTTTTTTTTGGAGAGGTTTTCTGCTATAGGGCCCATGCGCTCGCCAGAAAGAAAGAGAGATAGAAAGTGAGAAATCACTCCCCAGGGGGATGGCCATGCCACAATCCCTTCTCCTCCATTCTCCTCTCGGGATCTTGGGCATGCATGCACACACGCCTGGTGTGAGTTCAAGGCACCGGGACCGGGATTCAAACTGCGGTTGACTACATGGGAGTCCAGTGACACAGCCATTACGCCAACTGCTTGTTCCTGTACTGTCTAAATTTTTGACCGTGATCATATCTCAGGCACTGATTTTACAAAGAAAAACGAAAATGCAAGTAGAAAAGATATGAAGGTGAACAAAAAGATAGGGAAGACTAGATCAGAATAAGTATTTTGATTTACAGTCATATAAACTAATAAAAACATTTAATGCTTAAAGAAGTTTATTCTAAGAAAGGTATAATCTCATGGTATTCTAGTACTATTCTGAAAAGTCAAACACTGAAGATATCAGAATTTTCTATGAAGAGGGAAAAATGCAAACCTTTGTTTTCAGAGAGATTTACAGATTTCTGTAACTTCCAGTGTTTGCTGCTACTTGATACTTGTACTATGTGAAATTCCTTAACGCCTGCTTCACTCTGTCAAAAAGAGGTAGGAGAGTCACTCAGGATTTAGAAGTACTAAATTAGAATATTCCAATGAGAATAAAATTTAGACATTTAGACATTACTACCAAAGTCATTATCAATTAACATAAGATAAAAATAAAATTCATATTTTGAAATAAAATAACAATATACCGTTTAGAAAGTTTAAATTATTTGAATCCCTCTCTAAATATCAAGCAAAAGTCAGTATTTTACCTAAGAATTTTTTTAAGTTCATTTTATTTATGAGAGAGAGCACATACATACAGGAGAGAGAGGGAGAAGCACCACCCTTAACAGGGTCTCACCATAACACAAAATCTTCCCCCAGCACTTCAGCTCCCCATAATCAAGGGCATGCGCACATGTACCTAGATGTGTTTAAGCCAGTTCCAAGATCCAAAGTGTGGTTGGTCAAGAAGCTTCTAGCACTGCAGTTCAGTTTGCTACTAACAACATCACCAGGCTGGACCGACAAGTATTTGTTAACTATGATGCACACCCAGTGGTACTTACTTACTTACTTTCTTTTTCTTTCTCTCTCTCTCTCTCTTCCTCTCTTTCTTTCTTTCTTTCTTTTTAGAGTGTGCACTTGTAGGAGCAACAGAGAAAGAGAGAGAGAAATCACCCCCTGGGGGGGGGAATGACCATGCCACAATCCCTTCTGCTCCATTCTCCTCTTGGGACTTTGAGCATGCATGCACACACGCCTGCATCAGTTCACCAGGTCCGGGACTCAAACCACAGTTGGCCATGTGGGCGTCCAAGTACCCCAACTACTATACCACCTCCTGGCCCCCTCAAGTGGTAAATTTTAAAATACTGAAAGGCATTCAATTATTAGTCTGTTATAATGAGTTACTGGTAGTTAAAATAGGTATTTGTTGTCAATTTTTAAATCAAGACTGCAGTATTTTCCTTCTTTTTAGAATTTACCAGAGGACATGTGATTGCTAGAGAGAAAGAAGGGGGAAGTGAGATAGCACCCTACCACGGGGCATGGTCATGTTACAATCCCTTCTTCACCATTTCTCTCTCTTTTGGAATTTTGGGCACACACACACAACACACCCAGCCTATTTTTCAAACCACTGGGTCTAGAACTCAAATTGCACACTCTCAGGCCATGCTGGCCCACATTTTCTTTTGATTTCTTCCTATCCTTCTCAGATATCTCATTCCCAAGAAGGCAAAAAAAACAAGCCGAAAACTGTCACAAAACAGAATCCCAATATACAAATGATAAAAAGTTACGTAAATAGTATATCATTTTTTTCTCCTGAATAAGAGCCAATATGAAATTATTAGATTTTTCCCACTCTTACTAATTTTTAAAATATTTTTTAAATTGCCAATGGGCATGTGCACTTGCCAAACAGACAAAAAGAACCTGCCAAAGGGGCATGGTCATACTGCAATTCTTTTTCTTACATTTCTCCATCACATCAGGATTTTGAGTATGTATGCACATGCATTTGGAATGCTTTTCAAGCCTCTGGGGCCAGGATTCAGGCTCTGTGGGATCTGGCTCCCTATGCATGGCATTTAACTGCTGTGCTACTGGGCTGGCCCAAAATATTGTTTGTTTTTTAAGTTAACTGAAGTATCCATATACGAACCCTTAAAAAAAAAGGACTTTACATATTTATGAGGCTAAAAGCAAAGGACATTATACAATTAATAACTAACTTTTTTTTTTTTTTTTGGAGAGATTTTCACTGTAGGGCGCGTGCACTCGCCAGACAGACAGAGAGAGACATAGAGACAGAAAGCGAGAAATCACCCCCCAGGGGGGATGGTCACGCCGCAATCCCTTCTCCTCCATTCTCTTCTCGGGATCTTGGGCACGCACGCACACGCGCCCGGCGTGAGTTTTAAGCCACCGGGTCCGGGACACGAACCGCAGTCGACTACGTGGGAGTCCAGCGACATAGCCATTACGCTAACTGCTGGTTCCCAATAACTAACATTTTAAGAGGCCTCTGAACTAAATCAATCTGAGGCTAAGGTTTTCTATATTTTTTAAAGAGATTTTTGCTATAGGGCATGTGTTCTTGCCAGAGAGACAGAAAGTTAAGAAATTACCCACCCCCACCCCCCCCGGGGGAATGGCTACACTGCTATCCTTTCTCCTCTCTCCTCTTGGGATCTTGGGATCTTGGGAATGCTTGCACATGCTCCCAGCCTGAGTTTCAAGCTATTGGGCTAGGACTTGAACTGCAGTCGACTAGTGGGAATCCAAAGATATAACCATTACACTGCTGGTCTGGTCCCTAAGGTTTTATATTAATCGTGAAATCACAGTGTCTTCAACAATATTCATTTTGATATTTTGAGTGCATAAACAGGAATGGTAAAATATGGGGACTACCTTAGATAAGGGTACTGTCAGAAATGAGTAAGTGACAGGTTACCCAGTTCATACTGAACGTGAAATCTTAACAGAACTTCATACTTTTATTTATACCAATAGATTATTCTCAATGGTGAGACTAGAAAGCACTTTATTGGATCTTACAGGATGAGTTATTAGCATAATCATATATAGTATATGAATCATATACTCATATACATATGACTATGTACTATATTAATGTCACCAGATTCTTTTTATTTAAAGAGAGTCTGGGAGAAAAAATTACAAAGCTAACATAAAATGAGGATGTTTTCACACTATTCTATATTAACATTCTTAAATTCCTAGCTTATGCTATCTTGTGAAAGAAAAAAAACCTGTTACCAAAAACAAAGAGAATATTTCAAATACAATTAAAGACAAAACTGAAGATCCTTCCTGTTTTTGTTCCTGTTTTATTTACTCCCTGAATGAGAGAGAAAAACAGAGAGAGAAAAAGTGACAAACTCCCAATAGTCTTGAAGCCATAATACAACTTCATCTTCAGCCACCCCTGGATGCATGCCCAGCATACTCAGGGGAAGTCTCTGTATGCGAACGTGGAACCTTCCCATGTAGGTCTGCCTCAGAGAGCATTATATGCTACTACTATGCCACCATCCAGCCCCAGAATTCAGTTTTAAAACAACTTACAGTATTGGTATTTTCCACATCCACAAAGACCAGCATATTATCTCCTCTGCCTTCCTCATCTTCAAGAGAATTACTTCTGCAGACAGTGGCTCGAACATTCAAAGATCGGCTGGTACAAATAACTGCAGTGTGTCTTAATATTCTGTGACTGAAGAAGTAAAACAATGCAAATTTAACCCAAGAGTTTCTCTTTTCTAATTCCAAAATAGATTTTTAAAAATTGAGAGCCAACAGGTGGTGTGGTGGTTAAGCAGCTGGATTCTCACATGGCCAGTTTCGTGGCTCAAGTCCCAGACTCCATGGTTTAAAAATCACAACAAATAATGTTTAAAAAAAAAAAAAAAGTTAAAAAAACCCCAAAATCCTCTTAGCACCATTCTGAGTCTTAAAAAAAAAAAACAAAAATGCAATAAAGTACAATTATGTAACTAAAACTAGGCTAACTGGCCTAACTTCAGTGCAATTCCTTCATCTCAGTTTTTTGTATCCCTGACTAGGGTTTTTCCCTGCTCATCAAATTCCTCTGTAAAACACATGAAAATAATCTTCATAGAGTAATGTCTTAAATATGCCTTTTCTGAGATGGTGGCTTAAAGTTCCTGAACAACTACTGAATAAAATACAAATTTCAACTTAGCATTCAAAGCTCACCACAATACAGTTTCACATTTCAAGTTTATTCCCCTTTACTTCTTTTACACACATTTTTACACTATGGCCAAACTAAGTACTTTTTTTTATATTCCCTAACTTGTATATCTTTGTTCATGTGTACAGCTAATCCCTGGAATATCCACTACTTTCTTGTCACCCTCTTGATATCTAAATCCTGAAATCTTGACTCTCCTTGAAAGTTCATTTAACCACTAGCACATTCCACAAAGCCTTCCCTATTTGCCTTTGCCAGAGTACTCCCTTCTCTAGCACCTTAAAGAAGATGAACATTTAGTATGTACCTAAAATATACCTGTGTGTACAAAAATCTCATTTTGTCCTCACAGTAAGTTTCATGAGATATTTTAAATATTCTATTAAACAAAATAAATGCAGCACAACTATTCCTAGTTAGTTTTGAAAACATGACCATGGTGCTATCACAGATAAACACTGTAGTGATGCACAATGCAATATATTAAGCCACAGATCCTGGTATGAGGCAGTGGGTTTGATTTCCTCAGTGATTACCCACTATAAAATTCACCCTAATCATTTGTTCTGTAAATATATATATATATATTTACACATTCCTGGAAGGGGGCGGGGGTGTTAGAGGAAAGGAAAGGTAAAAAAATTTATTTTCTTTTAAAAAGATGATTGGGGGCCAGTAGATGGTGTGAAGTTAAGGCAGCTGGATCCTACATGGCTGACTGCATGGTACAAGTCCCAGACCCTGAAGTTTGAAAAATATGCCAGGTGTATATGCATGCATGCCCAAAATCCCCAGAAGAGAAAAAAGAAGGAACTGAAGTGTGTCCATCCTCCCTGGGGATGCTTTCTCACTTTCCCTCTCTGCCTCTGTCTCTGGGTAGTGCGTATGTCCCATAGTAAAATAAAATAAAATACTGGGTCATCGAGAAAGTCATGTTGTATTTTTGTATAGAAAAATATGTCATGACTTTCCTGACAATCAAATAAAATAAGACTGTATGCAGATTGTCTTTTCATACAAATGCCAACCTGTTTTAATACATGGTACCTGCTAATTTCATTATTATACAGTAATTTGGGCCACAATACCTAGTCATAGCAAAGAATTGTGATGTTCATAGATAAAGCTAAAGAAATTAATGAAGTTACATGTTTTTTCACTTTTGTCTACTTAATATTTACAGTTAAATTTGCAACAACCTCAAATATAAGCATCACACATAATCTGCAAAGGGATAATTCTTTTATTTTAGGATTTTTTTTTTTTTTTTTTGGTCATAGGTTGCATATGCTTGCCAGAGAGAGACAGTGACACGGACAGTGAGAAATCATTCCCCCAGGGAGATGGCCATGCCATAACCCCTTCTCCTCTATTCTCCTCCTGGGATGTTAGGTATGCATGCATACACATCTGGTATGACTTTCAAACTTCCAGGTCTGGAATTCAAATCGTGGTCAGCCATGTGGGAGTCCAGTGCCTTAACCATGCCACCTGCTGGCCCAAGGGGTAATTTCTTGATAAGCAATGATGTATGTTAACAAATAACAAAATGTTTATTTGAATATATGTATATACATATATTAAACATAGTGGTTAAATAAGCAAGTTTTATGATACTCACTGTATTTTAGGCTGTTTTTTAACACTTTCATAATAAAACAAAAAGTTGATTTCATGAACGCCTTCTTCATCTGGCCCACGTAACCACATTGGTAGCTGGACTGAAGCTCCAGGTAGGAGAACAGTGTCAGGAAGGGGAACAGGAATCACCTCTGGCTGACTTGCTATGCCAATGCCAAAGTCTACAGAAGAAGCTGATGATATGAGTGCTGTACACACAGAGGTAGGATCTGTCACAACAGTCTTGTAAGCACTACAGTTCTCAGAAGCTGAGGGACTTAGTGGTGTTAGAACAGCAGTGTTACCACCAAAAGTAAAGAACTCTGGACGTTTACAAACAACCTTCAATCCAGTGAGAGGACATTTGCTGACATTGACAAATTCTACATATGCTTTTCGGATTTCTCCACAGAGGAGCCCTGTAGGAAAATGTATAAAGAACACCTGCATTGGAGGGAAAAAACATTATTATACTGTCTGTTAAAAATTCTGAACCATCAATGAATAACATGTTAAGATGATATAACTCTTTACTACAAGTTTACAAGTATTTCACTGATTTTCTTTGATATCTCCTTAGGTATGTGGAAATTAACAACCCCATTTTACAAAACACAAGACAAGACCAATACTATCTGCTACTGAGTACTAGATATTAGAGTTATGGATTAATGGTAAAACATCAATAACAAAAGGGATAACATATCAAAACTTTCACACCCTTGTAGATTATGTACAAAAAAAGTTATAAATAATTAACATAGCTGTATGAGTCAAGTAATTATCAGTCTTGTGGCCCTTATTATAGTCAATTTAAACAGTAGTTCAAATATGCATTTTTACATCAAGGTGAAAAGATATCCTATGAGTCTTAAAGTGGAAGAACAAACAGTCCTATGATTCCATATCCATAATTTCAAAATCTAAAAACCTCCAAATAATATCAGACTTTTAATTTACATGAAGGCAAAATGTGACCTAACTATGGAAGTTTTTAATAGACTTTCCCATTTAATGTGTATTCATATAGTTTGTTCAAGAAATGTGTTTGATTACTAGCTGTTGTCACAAACAAACAGGGGTTAGAGAATACTTTACATACACACTTCAAAAAAAATGTTAAGCAAAAATGAATTTCAACACACATCTGGCCTCAGGATTTCAGATAATGAATTGTGGGCCTGTACTAACAAGGTGGAAATTTGGGCTACTGAAATCATACAGTAAGCTATTTATAGTTAAAAGATCCATTAAGTATAGGCCAGGGGGTTACTTACCATAGTGGCTAAGCTAGCTGGATCCCACATGGCAAACAGTGCATTTCATGGCCAAACTTAGTAACTTGAAAAACATGCCAGACACGTGTGGGTGTGTGTCCAAAATAATGAGAGAAGAATGGAGGAGAGGGATTGCAGTGTGATTATCTCCCTTGGGAGGTGATTTCTTTCTCTCTCTTGCTAACTAGTGAGTGCATGCACCCAATAAGGCAATCCACCCCCCCCCAAATACCAACCTAATCACAATTTCTATTAAGTATACATAACACATATGTGTGTTTAGTAATGTTAACACACAGCAGTATCCATGACTCTTTAGTTTTTATCTTCTCTCAATGAGCTTCAGTAACTTTCTTCCTCATATTCTTGTGTTGATAAATACATATTATAAGAGATTATTCCTTCAGACACTTAAGTTGCCAGCTCATGGATGTGGTTTAATGCATGAAAGGCAATATAAAACTTGTAGTAAAAAACTCATACCACCTCTCATAGAAAATGCCTCTGCCCTAAACCTACCTTTCCCAAAATGGTGACTAGATGTACATTTGTATGTTTTAAATTAAGGTAAAATGTTTAGGGCATGAATGAATTTTTTCCCCCCCAGAGGGTATGCATGCTCACTAGAAAGAGAGATGGCAGGGTGGGAGGGAGAGGAAAAGGGAAAAAGCACTCTCATGGGTAATGGTCATACCACAATCTCTTCTCCATCTCTCCCTCCTTTTGGGATTTTGAGCATGTATGCACACATATAATGTATTTCCCAAGCCACGAGGTCTAGGACTCAAACCACACAGTTAGCCATGTGGGAAACAGTTGCCCCAAATACCATGCCTTGGGCTGGTCCTGAATCAATTTTTTTGCTTTTACTTTATACGTTATCAATATTTTAATCAACCAAATACCAGTTGTTATTATATAGAACATAGGGTCCTCTGCTGTAATATACTCTCATTTTTTTCAAAGTTGCAAGAGGGCACATGTGCTTACCAGAGACAAAAAAAAGGGTATGAGGGGAAAAAGCATTACACAATGAGGCAAGGTTGTACTATAATCCCTTCTTCTCCATCTCCCTCCTGTCAGGACTTGGGCACATATACGCACATGACTGGTGTGTTTTTCAAGCTACTGTGGTTGGAATTCAAACTGTGTTTGGCCATGTGGGTTTTGGCTTCCCTTAACTACCAAGCTATGAGGCTGGCCCTAAAATATCCTATTCTTTAAGAAAAATTACTTTTATTTTTTTTTTTTTTTTTTTTTTTAGGAAAGATATTTGGCATGTGTGTTCAGAGACAGAGAGACAGAAAGTGAGAAATCACCCCCTCCCCCCAGGGAGGGATGACCACACTACAATCCCTTCTCCTCTGTTCTCCTCTTGGGATTTTGGGTGAAAATGCATGTACACATGCCCAGCGTGTCAACCGGGTCCAGGTCTGGAACCATGGTGGGAGTCCACTGACGTAACCATTATGCCATCTGCTGATCCCAACATCTACAACATTTCTTTTAAGCTACAGTAAGCAAGAAGCAAAGTTAAATATAGAATCAGATATATAAAAAAACAAGATGAATGTAAACTTAAGGACTGTTGAGTTCAACAGAATTAAAAATCAAATACATCATTTGATTCAACTTCTCTCATTTTGTAAGTGAAGAAACAGATAATTTGGGATGAGGCTTGGATAGCCTAAAAGTAAAGCTCTATCTATAATATGTTATCTGAGAAGCACTGCTTTGCAAAACCACTTGTACATTTAAAAACTTTAATAACTGAAGAACATTTAAATTATATGGTTTAATGAAAATACAAGCGATTGCAGTATTGCCACACTTCACTGGGGCTTTCTCCCTCTCTCTCTTAACTTTGTCCCTCTCTGGCAAGTACCCCATACCCTCTGACTTTAAAAAAAGATAAAGTAACAGTATGGAATTGACAGAAAGAAATGAAGAAATATTATCACACAAAATAGCTAGCATCCAAAACAGCAGAGCTACTTCCAGAGTATTAGTATAATGGAAAGACGGCAAAATAAAGTTGCCTATATTCTATTAATGGTATTGGGACTAGAAATAAATTTGATCCTTAACCCTTGACATTTGGAAGACATTTCTTGAATTTAAAAAAGCCTGTAAATATTTAAGAATTATTTGTTTTTATTTTTATTTATTATTATTATTTAACTTGCTGTGGTCATCAGAGAGAGACAGATGGAGAGAGAGAAAGAGGTAAAGTGAGAAAGCAAGCCACCAGGTCAGGGACTTGAACATGGTCTGCCATGTGGGAGTCTGGCACCCTAACTACCACACCACCTGCTGGCCCTCAAAATCTGCAAACTAAAAAATAAAACTATACAAGGTTTGACTAGGGAAATCCCTGTAAACAAAAAATTTAGAAGCCACAAAGTAAAAGACTATCAGATAGAACTAATATAAGTCAAAAACCTCAACATGGTGAAAAATATCAGTTCAAAGTTAAAATATGTATATAATATGTATCAGCCAGAAACTGGCACTCAAGTCAGTCTAAAAGTCTCATTTGCCCAACTGAATACTTAAATGGAACAAAATTAGTCAAGTGTCAAACCTGGACAAATACCTGAAGCTCAACAATACCTTTTCCTCAATACACACACCACCTAGCACCAATTTCATGAGTATGTTACCTTCCCACAGGTCTAGAATTAACACCCATAAAACCATCCAATGAAAAATAAGAGAAGCAGAAGACCATTAAAGAGACAGTAACAGATAGTGATAGGGACATGTAGAGGGCAAAAAGCATATGAACAAAAAATATATGAAGACTGATCAATCTTAACAGTTAGAAGATAAATGGAAATAAAAAAATGATTTTTAAAAATGATAATATCCAATATGGCACAGATGTAAAGCAATGGGTACTTTCACTCTGAAGTGCTAATTACTACAGGTTTGATGATGGTAATTTTGCAATATATTGTAAAATTTAAAAGTTTTATATCTTTCACCAATAATCTTATTTTTAAAATCTATTCCAATTTAGAACATGGATAAAATACATACATAATGATGCTTGTTGCAGAATTGTCTTTAATGGGGACCAGCAGATGGCATAATGGTTATGTTGCTGGACTCCCATGTTGTCAACCACAGTTGAAGTCGTGGCCCTGGCAGCCTGAAACTTACGCCATGTGCGTGTGTGCCCAAAGTCCCAAGAGGAGAACGGAGGAGAAGGGATTGCGGCATGGCCATCTCCTTGGGGGGGGGGTGATTTCTCACTTTCTGTCTCCTTATGTCTACAGTGAACAAACATGCTATTTGGCAAAATCTCTCTCAAATGAAAAAAAAAAAGGCTTTAAAGATGAAAAGTAAGAACTATTGATAAAAGTGTGAAAATGTATTATGGGTATATCAAAATAATGGAATATTATTTAAAACTGTTTGAAAAGATTTTGTGCTAAATGGAGACAAAGACCAAGCTATATTGCTAACAAAAACAAGTCACAAAATAAAATGTGTAGTATGATTCCATTTATAATTATTAAAACTATATGTAAGTACACAATGAAAGTTCTAAACAACAGACACCAACCTGGTATGGCTGGCACCTTTTGGAGGTAGTTTGATATGTTTATAATTCCTCTAACTGGGAAAACTTGAGAAAACTGAAGGAAGGTTGTTCTTCCCAAAATTCATACCATTGGTCTGCCTCTTAGGTACACCTCTGATCCAAGCTGGATTATATTTCTGGGACTAGGATCATATCAAAAACAGCTTTCTGACAGCTTACAAACATTTGCTGCTGAATTCCTTGGATCTGCTAAGTCCTTCCCTTTTTTGAGACTTCTTGTGCTATAATATTTTACTTCCTATGTGATATTCCAAAGTCTTTCAATTAAATAATACATTTCCTCTTTCTCTTGTTACACCTGGCATCAATTTCTATCTTTTATGACTAAGACCTTTAACTTGTATGGTATCAAAACTCATAGGGTAGAGTTGGATAAGAAGAGGATAAAAAAAAAAAATTAGAAGATAATGAAAGGACTATTGCTCTTTATTAATATACTTCCATACTGTTGAATATTTTCACAAACTACTAAAAAAGTCACTGATTTGAATAATAGCCAAAGGATTGATGGAAGTATTTTCCCAATTTCCATTAATATTTTAAGGGTCTATATTATTATTTATAACTTGGCTATCATTAATGCCAATTTGTAAAATCCCTAAATGGATCCAATTAATGCTAGCTTAGTGATAACAGTATGCTTCAATATAATATCCACAACCTCAAAGTCTAAAATTAATTTACTCAAAATATCACCTGGCCATGTTGATAAATTATTAAGCCCATGAAACTTTAAAAAGTGAAATACCTCCAATAGTGGCATTTCTTCAGTGATTATGGGATCTAACCGACGATCAGGACCGTACTTAATAGATGCTTTCTCTTCTTTTGTGTTGTTAAGTCGAGGACCTTGAATTTCTAAATCCTGTCTCCCTCGAACTGACATACTCAAGGAATGTTTTCCTGAAATAAAAAATAATCAATGCCCTAAAATAATTTGGTATGTTAACTGACATCAATTCAACTTGTATATATAAATACTGTTTCAGATCATTTCTAGAAAATTCTAGACTTTTAAAATTAATATGGTTAATCAAAGAATTAAGTACAATGTAATTCCATGTTTAACCACATCTATGGTATGCTGCTTAATTTTTCACTGTGCTTCAGATTGGCTTATTTTGCAAAAGGGCTATACTTCACTAATAGGAAGTCCTCTGAAACCTATATTTAACCATAATGCTTACTGTTCACAAAGACCTAAGAGAACAACTGTCTTGGGCCCAAGATTTTGATTCAGGCATGGAAAGAGATATTTATTTTCAAAGGAAAAAAATTTCAAAATAATAAGCAGATTAACTTCATATGTTCACTCATATTCAAATATGCACAATAAAATGAATTGTTTCTGGATTAAAATTAACTACATATTTTCAAAAGACTATATAAAGAAAATTAAATACAGTGTATGTAGTTTTCTCAAAATTAAACTTATTTAATATTCATGTGCGATTTTTTTCTCCCAAAGGCGTCCACATTATGCATGTATGTATAAAGAAAAATAGGGTATGACTGTCTTTCCTGCAGGAATACCCAGAGCCGTTGTAGTGCTGAAGATCATTGGCATGGTCCCAGGCCAGACATGTAATACAGCATTTTTCCATGCCTCACTTGACTCAAATCCCTATTACCATTTTATATAATAAACTAAACAAAAACACGAAAACCTGGAATTGTTTTAATAGTTAATTCAGGGTCTTTTCCCACTAATGTCATACAATAACATACAAATTGTGATATTAATGCATATATTTGGTACCTTAAATGAAGTAACTAGCTGCATCATATTGACAAGTGCAACTTTATGGTACTAGACTAAGATCCTAGTTATATACAGGAGGAAAAGAAAGGAGCTACGAAAAGTTCTTTTTGTTTGTTTGTTCTAAAGATTTTTGGCAGAGGGTGCATGCACTTGCTAGAGAGAGAGAGAGACAGTGAGAGGGACAGTGAGAAATCACCTCCCAGGGGGGTGGCCACAGCACAATCCTTTCTTCTCCATTCTTCTCCTGGGATTTTGGGCATGCATGCATGCATGTGCGCCTGGTGTGATTTGCTACAAAAAGTTCTTAACACCCCGCTATATTGGTTTTAAAATGCAATAAATTAGCAGGATTATTTATAAATGAAACTTGTCTAATACCTGTCAAACAAGAGAAACAAATATAGTACTGAGATGTATAATACTATACTCAATTTTGGTGCAAATTTTTTTGTTTATAACTTATAATCCTTATGGATTCATTCTACTACTCTTTCATGTTTTTGCTTTTATTTTCATATTGAATGATCTTGGATAGGCAGGCAAGTAAAAATATTCAACTAAAGGTTAAAAGGACCAACACATTTTCCAAATGTGACTAGAAAATTTCCCTGTATTAATAATCAGTTTTTGTAAATGCTAAGTTCACATTGTCAATGACTATTCAGTTTAATTTGGTATAAAACAAAGGGCTGGAAGTTGGGGGGAAACTCCTTCCCTAGTATCTTGTCAATTTAAATTTAACTCAAACTCATATAACTACGCATAGTATTCAAAATGTAATGTTAGGAGCCAGCAGGTGACATGGAGGTTAAAGTGCTGAATCACACATGGCTGGCTATGCAGTTCAAGTCCTGGACCCAGTGGCTTGAATATTATGCTAGGTACATGTGCATGTATGCCCCAAATCCTGAGAGGAGACTGCAGGAGAAGGGATTATGGGATGGCCATGCCATGATGTGATTTTTCACTCCTCACCCTGCTCCCCTCATCCTGTTCTGTCTCTCTCTGGCCTGTGCACATGCTCTATAGCAAAACTACAACAACAACGACAAAAGTAATGTTAGATCTTGCCAGGTTCCCTGAATTGAGAAAAAAAAATAAAGAAAAAAGAAAATAAACTATGTTAAATACTTACATCTTATAGTTTTACTATGAAATTTATAGAACATACAGTATAGGGCATCAAGATATTAGCTTAACACTAAAACCTTACTTTCTTTATAGGATAGATAATAGAAATTAAGATGCTTTATATCCAAAGATGTGAAAACACTGGCTTTTAATTTGTTCGATGCTTTATAAAAAGGAAATAATTAAAAATATATTAAGATAGTTTTTGTATTGGCAGCAATCAATAATTACAATTTACTAAATTTGAATCAATAATCAAAAAAGATAAATACTTAGAGTATAACTAAGATTATCAAAAGAAACACTTCAGGAAGGAGGATATTTCTGAAGTAATAGCAAGGTTAAAATAATCTAGTCATTCTTACATCTTTCATTTAAGTCATTCTTATATTCTTACACCTGCCTTTATCCAAGATACATATAATCTATTTAGAAAATACTTCAGTTTTGCTCATTTTCTCCTATGGAATAATTTACGATTAGTTTTTCTAATTGTTTAGCAATTACCTGTATGACATCCAGGAAGAGTGCCAATGCCATCTACTGTCATGGAGCCCTGAATAGTGCCAAGGTTATAAACAACTCCCAGAATATGCAGCTCCCCTATGTGATGGGGAAAGAGCTTTAGTCTTGCCTGTGGAGATATTTAAGTCATTCTTAATATGTTTTCATAATATCTTAAAGAGTGCAATACCTACATTCTGTAAAGTTGCAGAAATACAAACTCATGACCTAAACGTTTTAAATAGCAAATGATTTTTCTTAATAAAATGCATCTTCTTGAAAAGAAAAATCTCTAAATTCAGTAAGTATAGGCCCAGGCCCTCGACAATACTTCAAATAAAAAAAAAAAAAATTCTGGTCAACTACATATTACGTGAGCTTACCACCATGACACCAAGAAGATAGCAAACACAGCCCAGCTGTGGTGGTTCAGATGGTGGGATGCCACTGTGCAAGGCTGGAGTTGCACTGGAGGCATATATTCAGTTCTGGGACCAACCTAAGGTAAGCTAGAGTGGCATGCTCCAGTAATCCTAGCTAACTGCAAAGCTGGGACAGGTGGACTGGGCATGACAAGACCCTATCAAAAACACTCTCTCTCTTTCCCCCATTCATTCTCACTAAAACAAAACAAAACAAAACAAAACAAAACAAAAAAAAAACTCAAGCAAAAACTTTTCACCAGACTTTACAGGGAAATTAACAAATTAAAGACTACTGCAAAGTTACTCTTCCCACCAATTTCCTCCTGAGCAATTTCAGTTTCCTAATCTTCCAAATTTTAGTTAAGAAATCTAAAATATAAGACAAACTGGATAAATTTCATTTTTCAGTTTGCTTTTAGATTACATTTTAAAAGGCAAAAGACAGAAAAATGATAGAACAATTACCACTTTTGATTCTTCACTATTAATTAAGAATTCTGAAATAACTTCAGTTCCAATCATTTCAGGTTCACCTGTAACCTGAAAAATAAATTATTTTACAAAATATATATTCTAATTAAGAAAAAATCATATTAACATTCTTACATACCAATACTGGAAATAATAGCACTAATTAAACATATACTAGGTCCTCATTATTTGTTAAGATCTATGCAAAGTGTTTTATTTCCACACCTAAGAGGATCAGCCATGCTGTGGTAGACAACTGATACAAATTTTTTCAGTCTAACCCAATCAAAGAGGATAAGTGATTTATTCAAAGGCGTAGCCACCAAGAGGCTGAAAACCCCATGAGAAAAAGTTTAACTGTTCATAGTCGACAGTGGCCATTAATGGACATTTAATTTAATCTTACAGTAAGTGCAAACTGTACCATTTTTGCTCTTAACAACATCTTTTTCCACATAGGCTTAATTACAGAGAAGGTAACGGTGGTCTAGGCATAATGTAGACAGGTGGACAATAAAAGCAATGGAAGGAGAAAGGAAGGTCTGTTTCTTCCAAATCAATGACACTTGTAAGAGACATCTCTGGTCACATGCCGGATCACTGGCTTATACTGGAAGTAAACCCGATCCTCATACATGCTATCTTACTTTTATTATAAAATTAGTTATTTGAAACAAGAAATAAAAATCATAGAGCCCTAACTTCCAGTTCAGCAGCTCAGTCCACCATCAGAAGTTCATGAAGAAATCTAGAGTTTAATATTTACAGGAAACAGTACCATCGTTTATTTTTAAAAACTTCATTATATACAATAAAATATTTCATTTAAATTTACTTAAAACCACTTAAAATCTAGTATACTGAACAAACTAATAGCCCTTTTTTGGAGTGATAATTTCTTTTTTTTAATTTCATTTTCTTTTATACATTCAATCACATTATTATTTGGCTTTCAAAATGGGTATTTCAACAGGTGAACAGTTCTCCCTAGTACAGTTGATAAAAACTATAAAATATAGCCTTTAAAACTAAGTCTTTTTAAAAAAAGTTTCCAAGTTTAACAGTTTATACTTTTCTAATCTATAATCTCAGCAACCAAAACACATAAGAAAAATTGCACATGATGCTAAAATTAAAAGTCAGAATTGCATCTGGAAAATTTTAATTTTTCAAACTATTCACAAGTATAAATAATCATAAAATGTCTTAATTAATTTACCAGGAAGGCTTAAAATAAGGTAGTCTTAAAAAAATCAAAACATCTCAAGAGGAAGAAAAATAGTTTAAATAAATAATTTAAAGTTTAAGGTTAGTAAAATAAGCATCTTTCAAGATCTCGCTTTTTGGATCAGCATCAAAATATTAAGATATTACCTAGTTCTTAAATAATTTTTACCATATTATTAAAGTCAAATGGTGTAAATACTGGTGAATAAACTAATAAATTAGTGGGTAAAAAAATATGTTTGTCCACTTTATTTCTGTTTTAATTAGTTAGATAACAAAATTTGTTCAGATACTTGTGCTTCAACAATAACTACCTTAGTTATTGTAGCAGTGGCAAACTGCGATGCACTGAGGCAATCCCAAATTGGAAAGTTTTCTGTTCAAGTCCAGAAATCTTCCTGAATATACCTAGCACATGATCCAGGATTGAAAGGCTGATAGAGGATTACAGTATCAAGGCTGTTGGGGATTCTCTCTCTCTCTCTCTCTCTTACTTGCTCATGGAACAAATAAATAAGTAAACAAACTTAAAAAAAAAAGCAAAAAAACTTTTTCTGAGAGATTTTTGCTATAGGGCATGTGTGCTCACCAGAGAGAGAGAGAGAGAGACAGAGAGAAATCTCCTCCCAGGGCTATAGCCATGCCGCAATTCCTTCTCCTGTTGGGATCTTAAGCACGCAAGCACATGCACCCGGCGTGAGTTTAAGCCACTGCGTCTGGGACTCGAACCGCGGTCGACTACATGGGAGTCCAGCAACATAGCCATTATGCCAACTGCTGGTCCCAGAAAAAAAATCTTTCTTAGTTATATAAAAGGATTTACCACAGACATGGATATAAAAGGAAATAATTATGAAGGCTGCTCACAGAAGAGCAAATACAGATATAAGAACTTCAACTTCACTAGTAATCAATCAAATGGAAAATAGAATAGTAAGATAGAATTTTTTATCTCTAAAATCAACAAGATGTTCTGGTAAATAATACCTAATATTGCCAATATGGAATATGCAATTGCATATGCTGCTGATAGGACCTTCTGTGAAACCAACAAGGAAATAAACTACCATCTCCTTAAAACCTTCTAACTTCACATCTAGAGTCTTTCCTACAGAAATCACTGGAAACATAAAAAGCTATTCAAAAAAATTTCAGCACAGAATTACTGTGATAGAAAACAAATGGAAACCTTAAAACAACTACCAATAAAAGAATAGTTTATGAATGATTAATATGATGAAATATTACACGAGTGAAAAATATTAAGAAATTTTTATATCAAATCATCTACAAGATCACAGAATGAAAAAGGCAACATACACAAAATGAGGGAAATCCCAAATAGGAGGGAAAAACATACAAATGGAAATGATTAGAAAAATACATGGTAAAATGATAAAAAAAGGTTAAGTCTAAATATTGGGAAAAGTTTTACTTTTTTTTTTTTTTTTGAGAGGTTTTTGCTATAGGGCGCATGCGCTTGCCAAACAGAGAGAGACAGAGATAGAAAGTGAGAAATCACCCCCCAGAGGGGATGGCCACACCACAATCCATTCTCCATTCTCCTCTCGGGATCTTGGGCACGCACGCACATGCGCCCAGCATGAGTTTTTTAAGCCACCGGGTCCAGGACGTGAACCGCGGTCAACTACGTGGGAGTTCAGCGACATAGCCATTACACTAACTGCTGGTCCCGAAAAGTTTTACTTTTATTCCTTAGGTTTTTCTGCATCTTCTACTTTCAACAATAAGCACATATTATGATTTTTATAACTAAGAAAAATAAACATGAGTTTACATAATTAACTGAACAGGAAAAGTTAGAATGTTTTAATAGCATCTGTTAGACTATAACTGAAACATGATTACAAATACCTTTTAATAACTTACTAGTTCTTTAACTTCATTATCCTTTCCACTGAAATCTTTAGGTTGAAACTTCCAAAGCAATGACAAATCAGTCAACAAAAGTGGAACCTTCAAAGGGTTTCTAAAAGCCACTTCCACGGTAATTGGTTCTATAAAAGAAAGGCATATATTAAGAACTTTAATAAACCTCACTCTATGTATCATTTCTCTAAATATACCATGCCTTCATAGCTGTCCATTTCTTTTTTTAAAAAAGAATTTTTTTTGAACTTTATTCATTTATTATGTTTTAATTTTACCAGAGAGGGACAAAGAGAGAGAGAAAGCCGCCAAGTCTGGGACTCAAACTATGGTTAGTCAAGTGGGAGTCCAGTGCTCTTAACTACACCACCTGCCGGCCCCCATAGCTGTGCATTTCCGCCTAGACTGTCCTTGGAAACTTATTCAGGATTCAGTTTTAAAATGACCTCAAGATTTCTCCAATTTCTCTGTAGTGAAGAACGTGATTCCCTCTTCTACATTCCAGCATCACACTGTATACATCTGCATTAGAGCTCCACTGTTTGGTTTTACAAATGCAGCTGAATAAATTCTGCGATTCTAATTTATCTTTGCATCCCAACCTCCAGTAATGTAGGATATAACGGAACATTATCTTGAATCTGCTAATAAACACAAAAACATAAACAAAATTCAAGTGTATCACCTTCTACAACTGCAAGTGGAAATCTTGAATTATCCGAATAACTGTTCAAACAGTATTGTGTGGGATGGAAATTGGATGGGATTATTCCTTTGTTGACCACAGCTACAACTTGTTCCTCAAGTTCTCTCCACTGCTGGGAGGATTCGGTGTCATACTCTTGATCAAGACTTACATGTGTAGCTGCTTGCTTTTCACCTAAAAACCAAAAAAGTGTCACAATTAAACATTTGTGAACATCTGCCCTCAAAGTATATTACAAATAGAAATTTAAGGCATCCAAATAAGTATATATGAGGGGGTCTTCAAAAAAACACTCATGGAAAATGCAAACTAAAAAAAAGAACATGTATTCCAAAGCTTTTTGCATCAAAATAAATGCCTACTTTTAACTCTGCAAACTTTTTTGAAGTCCCGCTGTATACCTAAACAGATGCATGCCTGCACACACATTTCACTCTTAACAAAAAATATCCTATTAACCATAGCCTAACACTAACTGTGCTCATTATATTGATATCCTTTTCCCCCTTACTCTGTAAAAGAATGTATTTTCCCTACTATTCACAATTTTAACATTAACCATTATGAATATACAGAAAAGACAGAGAGTTATATGCATACTGGAATTTAACAAATGTCAGCGTTTGTCATATTATCCCAAATGCAGTTTACAAAATAAATGTTACAGGTACAGTTGATTTCCTTTCTCAGTCCTCCCCAATTCTATTACTTTATCACACTCCTACTGGCATCATTTCTCCTAGAGCTATTCAAAAGTGTGTTATCATTCTCATCCATAGTTTTTATTTTATTGCATTAGTGTATAAATAATACATAGAGTTGGTTTGCACGTTTTAAATTTATACTGTAACTGAGTTTTTTCACTATATTATGCTATAGGAATTACCCATATTGAAACATACAGAATTAACTCACATCCTACAGCAAGTAGCCATTATGTGAATACATCAAAACATGTGAATTAATTCTAAGTTATTAGGAATTTTAGTTTTACTTTTTTTGCTGTTAAAAACAATACTGCTGTGGTTCCAGCAGGTGGCGTGGTGGTTAAGGTGCTGGACACTCCCTCAAGGCTGATTGCAGTTCGAGTACCAGACCTGGTGGCTTGCTTTTTCACTTTCCTTCTCTTTGTGTGTCTTGTCTTTCTCTAGTCAAATAAAAATAAATGAATGAATAAGTAAAACTAAATAAATAATTCTTAAAAACAACAAAAAAGCAATATTGTGGGGGCTAGCAGGTGGAGAGGCAGTTAAGTTGCTGAACTTGGACTTCCACATGGCCGACCACAGCTGGAGTCCCGGACTAGCGGCTTGAAAAACACCAGGCATGTGTGCATACATGTACACATGCCCAAAATCCCAAGAGGAGAATACAGAATGGTATTTGGTATGGCCATTCCCCTGGGTGGTGGTTTCTTAATCTCTCTCTCTCTCTCTCTGTTTCTCTCCAACGAGTGCACATGCCCTATGGCAAAAACTTACAAACAAAACTACTCTTATAAACATAATATATTTTAAAAGAACATAAATCAAGGAGAAACATATTCATAAAAATGAAATACAAGAATATTTTAGAATTACAAAGTTTACTTCAACATGCATCAATAGTTTGAATATACTGATGCTTGGCCCGGTATGACCAATTCTGGGGTTCAATTATAAGAAAATAATCCTTTATTTTTACAAAAGGTAGAATGGGGCCAGCAGGTGGCATGGTGAAGGCTCTGGACTCTCACGTGGTTGACTAAGGTTCAAGTCCCAGATCTGGTGGCTTGCTTTCTCACTTTCTCTCTCTCTGTGTCTCCCTCTGGTGAGCACATGTGCCCTATAGCAAAAATTAAAATAATAATAGATAATTCTTAAAAAATTTTTTAAAAAAGGCTTACAACAAGAACAATGGAACATTAGTAACTGTTCTCTGCTTCTGTATATCTGAAAATTTCCATAATAAAAAGTTTAAAAAAACAAATTTTATCCATGAAGATGTTTACCACAATAATTTAATACCAGCAAAAGGTGACAACTATCTATTGATACATAATAAGTGAATATTATAATACTTTCGATATCGTGAATGGAATAGTTTACAAAGACTAAAAATGTTTACCATGATTATATAACAAGAGACAGGCATTCTTTATATTATGTGAGAAAAGATGTTACCACAACTGTTTTGTTTTTACTGTTTTTAGTTTTTAAGGTTAGAAGAAAAAACAATGAAACAATGATTATCTTCAGGTGGTAATATAATGGATAAACTCTAACAAAGTTATTTATTTTCAAATATTCAACCCCACATCATCATTTAACAGAGAAAGGAAAAAAAAAAAAACATTTAAAAAAACAGTCAATAGGCAATCAAGCCAAATAAAACTTTACTAACCATCTGCTGGTCGTCTGTCATGGCCAAAGAATACCCGTGTTGCTGAACTATTAATATATGGTAAAGGAAGCTGTGGTAAGGGACCATCTGGTGACAGCTGACTTACATTCTGGAAAATATAAAAGAAAAATATTTTTCAGAAAAACCTCATTTCTTTATATATACTTCCTCATTTTTTAATACATAGGTACTAAAAATATTAAGCAAGAGATTAAGTACATACCTACAGTTTTATTTCATACATCACAGTTACAAAATTTTATAAATAAAAACTTTAGGTATCCTTTATTCTGCTCCAAAGACTCCTAAGTTTTCTCAGCTAACTGGTTCCCTTTGGATGCTAAATTTCCAAATGTTATTTTGGTATGTATTCTATTTGCTATGATTCTTTACAGTATCCAATTAGCCAAAAGTTTAACCCACATTATTTCAATTAATAAAGCCTAAAGTGGTATTAATTTCTTCAATATAATACTCACGAGTCATAGTTTGGGGAAAAATATTACAACTTCTCATTTTTTCTATAAGACAATGCTTTGTATTTTCTATCATCCTGTCTTGGTAGTATAGTCTTTCTTCCTATAAATTTTTCTCAGTTATTACAATAGCCTGTCTATTTCCCAGATTCATGCCACCTCATCTTTCATAAGGAATATATTTTTTCAAAGGACAATAAAAGGACCTATTTAAAACTGAATACAAAATCGGTTGTGATCCTATAAAAATTATGATGAAGAAACAGTCCAGAACACTTGTCTTTTTTTTTTAAGTTTTAAGAACAGGCATAAGTCATTCATTCATTGAAGTATTTCAATTCTCTTTTAAAGGACTATTAAGTATGAAACAGGCAATGCAACCTAGCTCTACTAATCTTCCACAATTTTATGATGACAGACAATTACACATATTCTAGTAAAGCCATTATACAGACTCTTAAGTGATAGTAATGAATATGGTTTTTACTGAAAATAAATGACCATACAATTTTAATATCTACTTCTGAGAGTAAGTCACCTTGTAAACATAAAGATACTCTCTGAGGAAGGCCCCTTGTTGAGCAGCAGACTGTTTACTTTCATTGATTAAAATATGCCTAAAGGCAGACACGGCGTTGTCCAGTTGCCTAAGAGTATATGACTGTCGCCCAATAGTGAAGTTAATGTGATCCTCTGCAAGAGACCAGCCTTTTCCTTTGTAAACTTGCATAGCTTGACAATAGCAGCGTAAAGCATGCCTTTTCTGTAAACAAACAAAAAAAGCATTATAATCTGAATTTTTCTTGAACTAGAAAAAGAAATACACACAAATACATAAAATCAAGCAACTGGTTCTCCCTCTAATAGAGACTGAGATGATGAGGAAAAGAAAACTAACGTAATACTCCCTTCGCAATTACATATGGAGTATGTTATAAATTAAGGTTCCATAGGTATCCAGAGCGTGTGTCTATTTGTCTGTGGTATAGAGGAGTAGGGAACATGAAGACAAGAGACCAGCCTATGTTACGTCTACCCTACTTTTCTCAGCAGAATCTTTAAAAGGTCAAATTCAGAGGTACAAATTCATCTCTCCATTTGGGCTTACCTATTTCAAGTTTTTTTTTTTTTTGCAAGACAGCACAGTATATATAAACAAAATAATAATTTTCAGTGTTTAGAATAGGTAGATTTCACTAATATTATGAAAAAACTGTTCTCACACTGCACCTAACAGGATATTTTTTGTTTTTTGGGTTTTTTTGGAGAGGTTTTTGCTATAGGGCGCGTGCACTCACCAGACAGACAGAGACAGAGAGACAGAAAGTGAGAAATCACCCCTGGGAGGATAGCCACGCCGCAATCCCTTCTCCTCTAGGGATCTTGGGCATGCTTGCACACGCACCCAGCGTGAGTTTTAAGCCACCGGGTCCGGGACACGAACTGCGGTCGACTACGTGGGAGTCCAGCGACATAGCCATTACGCTAACTGCTGGTCCCCAGGATATTATGTTTTTCAAGAAATTTTTCCTGTCAAGTAAAACAACACTTTCTTCAAACTTTTTTCCACTTTCCTACAATCATAGACCTACTTTAAATTTATGTGGCCATGTTATATATCACACAGAATATATGACATTTATTTAAGTCAACCTTGTTTTTCTTTTCTTTTTTTTTTTTTAATTACCAGAAGATGTTCACCAGAGAGAGAAAATACCCTCTATGGGGCATGGTTGCACCACAACCTTTTCCTCCTATTCCATCCTGTCAAGAGTTTGATAATATATGCATCCAGAATGTTTTTCAAGCTGCTGGGGCTGGGATTCAAACTGTGATCAGCCATATGGGATCTGGCTCCTTATGAACAGTGCTTAATCACTGTGCTTTGGGGCCAGCCCAAGTCAACCATAATTTTCTATATTAAAAATTCATATAAAGGCCTATCCATGTAGATGCCAGCCTGCCTGCCCCCTATCGGCCGGTACTGTGACTACCAAGAGGTTGTTTCCCAACATTTAGAAAACAGGGAGAGTAGCCACAGCAGGGTTCTCTGCCAGAATTAGGAGCCACCACAGGTGGACACTCTGAAGAAGATGCACCATGTGGGATATGGCTTTTTATGCAAAGGACCTGACCACTGGGCGGCAGGGCCAACTCAGTACACACATTTTTAAAGCACTCTTATTTGTAAGGCAGAAATATGATTAGGTATTTTTATTTGCCCACTGCAGCGTATTACAACCATGACCAGGTGCCTGGTATTAATTACACATCATTGCCACCCTCAGAACTCAAGAGAACCTCTGTCTCAAAAAATGGGAATAAGTACCCCAAAAAAGAGACTTCTCTTTACTAAACGTTTCTTCACTTCAGAGTATACTCTGGCATTTGCTGCCCTCCAAAGGGGAGATTACAAACTTTGCACTGTATATAGTCAAAATTATATTTGTGGGTTTTTTTTTTAAAGAAATGTCTTCTTGATTATATGATAATAAAATAAAATCAAAATCATCTGCATTGGTAGTAAGCAATGAGAACACAGTATCTCTTGTGATATTCCTCTAGATACCAAATTAAAATCTCATCATGAGGAAAATTTCAGAAAAAACTAAATAGGACACTGTACTAAAATATTTGGACTGTAATCTTCAAAAGTGTTGAAGTCATGAAGTCAAAGGATTCTTCAACTAATAAAGAAATAAAGATCTTATGTCCTTTGATAACGTGTTTGATAAAGGACATCAGAGACAACTATCAAAACATTAATAGGGTCCAAGAACTAGACAGTCACTCTATCAATGCCAAATCTTGATTTTGATGGTTGTATTAGTTATATAAATAGAGATGTGGGGGTTGGGGGAGGGTGGAGATTGTCTTCAAAATGTTCAGGGAAAATGAGTATTATGAAAAAATTACGCATGGATTTAAAAATTTTTGGACCAACCTTTTCCCTCCTTTTCTCCTTCATTTCAGAATTTGGGCTCTCACGCACACACACCCTGTGTTCCTCAAGCTACTGAGGTCGGGACTTGAAACACAGTAGGTCCTGTGGGATCCAGTGCTTGATGCACTACGCTTAACCACTGCACTATGGGGCTGGCCCACACATTAACTACATTTTTTAAATCTTCATACCACTCTGCTATATCAAAATGCTCCTTATGAGGCAAGACCACTTCTATAGTATGCTCAGAACCTAGTGTAGTCCCTAAAATAGTGATGAATATTCAACCCATATGTCTACTTAAACCACTATTTTACTGCTGTTACTACTCTCAATCTCCAGCAAAGCTCTCTCCAAATAACATGTTTTAAAAAAAAAATAAAACTCACTAAGCCTATAAAGATCCCTCTAACCCAACTGCTTCCAGAGACGAGACAGATTTCTACCCATTAAAAATTTGGGTAAAATGACACAGTTAGTAAGATGTAAAAAAATGAGGCTCAGCGAAGTAAGCTGACCAAAGTCAAAGTTGTAAGAAGATTATCAAGATTTAAGCACACATTTGTCTAAATCCAACTCTTAATGTAGTAACCAATATAACATTACTTCAGAATAAAATGTATTTCAAAAAAAAAAGAAAAGAATAAAATGTATTTCCATTTTTAGGATTAATTTTAAATAATAACAAGTGACAACTGACGTGCATTTATTAAACAAATGAATAAAAAGCATCTTTTCATTTTTAAAACGTACACTCACCTGTCCTGCTTTACTAAACCGATGGCCTGCCAATATCATATGAAATGCGTATTTTCTAACCATGGGAGTCTTCATATTTATAAAGCAGTGTGCTGCCTGTTCCAAAAGAAGTGCACTTCGAAGATCAGAATCCTATTGAATGTTCAAAGAAAAAAAAACGGTTTTACAAAATTAAAAATAAAAAGATAATCGGTGAAAAATATTTACTTTCTTAATATACAGCATGTCCAATATTTAACTTAAGAGTACATGAAGACACGAACAGGCAAACTAGTCTTGACCCTTCCTGTCAATAAGCACAATGTTTTTTAAAGCCTTCAAAAAAAAAAAAAAAATTATCTAGTATAATGTATTTTGCTTTTCACAAAGGTCAAATGTCTAGTACAATATGTGGCATATAACAAATCTCTAAAGAAATGTAATCCCTTCTCAAATGCCAATATATATAGTATATATATATATATATGCATATATACTATATATATATATTATATATATAAACTGAGAATTTTGTACAGAATAATCAGAAAACACACAAAACAGAAAAATTAGATTTACATAAATCCAATTTCTTCTGGAAACTGATCTGTGACTTCCAACAGTATATATCTAACCATTAATGAAAAACGGAAGATAAAACAGTACACATAGATTATGAAATAATATAACCTACTAGTATATTCTCTGTAACGTTTTACTGAATTTAAAGAATCTTCAATTTTTGCTATAATTCAAGAGGGCCAAAGTGAGTGCTTTTCATTGAAAAGTGCAGAAAGCTTCCCTTTCAAAAATTATTGTTCCACTTGCTCAAACTCAAATTAAGTTTCCACTTCAACAGACGCTTCCAATACAGCATCTAAATACCACATAACTACATTTACAACATCACCCATCATAAGATCAACCTTTCAATGGAAAAAGTCATCACTTCACAAATAACTGAGAAAGTACTGCAGGTTGCTGATTTATTATCAACAACAATTTCACCAAAACTTTCTCTAGGTTTTCAGCTATTCTCAAGCTGAACTTACCATGCCCTTCCATGTGTTCTGCTGCCATTATTTTCCCCAGGGAAAGTTGAAAACAAAAAACATTGACTTTAAGTGCAATAATTTCAACAAATTATAGTTACATCAAAGTGTTCATAGACCATAGATTATTAAAGCTCTCTCTGTAGCAATCAGAAAATTATATTAGAGTCGAAACAGATCTGAGGAAACCATTTAGAAGGTATTCAGTAAATGATAGCAATTATCATCTATTTCAACTCATCACAAAAACCAAATGATCAGATGATTTCTTTAATAATTAAGATACAAAAACTAGTAAGTAGATAAATCAGGATATATAATGAGTAGTTGTTAACCAAGGATTACCATGAAAATTACTTTTTTTTAATTGTTAGAGTGCATGGGTGCTGAACAGAGGGAGAGAGAGAAAGCAACCACCCACAGGGGGTGGTCACATTGCAATCCCCCCTCCTCCATTTCACTATTCTGTTGAGATTTAAGGCACATGTGCATGTGTGCATGTACATACACACACACACACAAATATACGCCTGGCATATTTTTCAACCTAGGAGGGCTAAGATTTGAGCTGTGGTCAACCATGTGGAATCCAGCTCCCTTAAAGACTAGTAGGCTATGGGGCTGGTCCTGTATCAGAATTACTTGGGGAGGCTTAGGAGCTTCCTTTTATATTTCAGGAAAAAGCAATCTTTTTTTAAAAAAAAATTTTATTTGACTTATTTATTTATTTATTTATTTATTTTAGTTTGACTGGAGAGGGACAAAGTAAAAGAGAGAGAGAGAGAAAATGAGAAAACAAGCCACCAGGTCTGGGACTTGAACTGCGGTCAGCCATGTGGGAGTCCAGTGTCCTTAACCACCACACCACCTCCCAGCCCCAAAAGTATTCTTTTAAAACATACAGACTCTTGGGACCAGCAGTTAGCGTAACGGCTATGTCGCTGGACTCCCATGTAGTCAACCACGGTTCGATTCCAGGGCCCAGTGGCTTAAACTCACACTGGGCGCGTGTGCGTGCATGCCCAGGATCCCAAGAGGAAAATGGAGGAGGGACTGTGGCGTGGCCATCCTCCCTGGGGGGTGATTTCTCACTTTCTGTCTCTGTTTCTCTCTGTCTGGCAAGTGCATGTGCCCCATAGAAAAAAACCTCTCCAAAAAGAAAAAAAACCACATATACAGACTCTTTTGGGAACCAGCAGATAGTGTAATGGTTACACTGTTGGATACACAGTCAACCACAGTTTGAGTCATGTACTTGGTGGCTTAAAACTCATGCTGGGCATGTATGTGTTGCATGCCCAAAATCTCAAGAGGAGAAAGAAGAAGAAAGGATTGTAGCATGGCCAATCCCCACAGGGGGGACATGTGTGTGAGAGAGAAATTTCTCGCTTTCTGTATCTCCAGCGAGTGCACACGCCCTGTAGCAAAGTCTCAAAACAAAAACAAAAACAACCCCAAAAACCAAAAAACCCAAACAAACAAAACTATATAAATATAGATAGACAGATAGATAGATAGACATAAACTTTTTATCTTTTAAGAATGAAGAGGGGACCAGCACGTGGCATGGTGGTTAAGGTGCTGGGCACTCCCACATGGCTGACTATGGTTCAAGTCCTGGACCTAGAAGCTTGCTTTCTCATTTTCCCTCTCTCTCTCTCTTGACAAATTTTAAGAAAATTAAATGAATGAATAAATAAAACTAAATAAAAATAAATCTTAAAAAAAAAAGAATGTTTGAAGAAAAAAGTTAACATCTTTTTTTTTTTTTTTTAAAAAAGGTTTTCACCATTCAGCATGTGCACATGCGAGAAAGAGAGAGGGGAAGTGAGAAGCCACCCCCAGGGAGGATGGCTGCACCACAATTCCTTCTCTTCCATTCTCCTCTCGGGATTTTGGGTATGCACAAACACATGCCAGGAATGATTTTCAAGCCTCTGGGTCTGTGGCTTAAAACTCAGAGTCAACCATGTGGGAGTCCAGCACTTTGACCATCATGCCATGTGGTTTCAGCTTGATGTTTGTGTGTCATTTCTCTTCTACGTATGTGTGAATATACCTGTGTTTGTGTGTGCATGCACCTGAATATACCTAGTATTGCTTTTAACCTTTAACACATACTTTTTTACACACAAGTGGTATTATACAGAGTATCTTAGCTTTTTTCAATTAGTATCATGAATAGCTTTCAAGACATACACATCTCTTGTTTCTTTTAAAGTCACATTGAATTTCATTATATAAATGTTCCAGTAACTTAAACAGTCCCCAACTGATTAAATATTTTTTATTTTTTTGATACTACAGAAAGTGCTTTACTAAGTGTATTTATAAAAAACATTTTTGAGTAAGTGACAAATGTTTTATTAGGAAATTTTCTGAAGTAGACCTTCTAAATTAATGAAAACTATATATATATTTCAAATTCTAATCAAGACAGCCAAACTACTACCAGAAAAAAGTAATACCAACACACATTTTCATCAACAGAGAATAAGACTGAATGTTTTCTACTCAGCCAAAAATATCTATTTAACATTTTTTTACCTAGCTAATAAAGGAAAATTTACTCCTTTACATATATTTCTTTCCTCATATATTTAGGGGCCTGTTTTTCCTGTGAATTGCCATTTTGTTAATGAGTTTTTATGATTTTTTGGTTTATAAGAGTGCTTTGTATTAATATTATTTTTTTATCATACATTTTACAAATATTTCCCATTTTGACATAGAAGCTTTATTTTGTAGTAGCATACTAATTTTGCCTTTATGCCATCAAGATATTGTATCAAACCAAGAAAGGATATTATCATTCCTAGATTTCAAAAAATATTCTCCTAACATTTTCTTGTAGGTTTTTTCCAGTGTGTGTGTGTGTGTGTGTATGTGTGTGTGTGTGTAAAATATATTTATTTACTGGGACCAGCAGTTAGCATAATGGCTATGTTGCTAGACTCCCACGTAGTCAGTCGCAGTTTGCGACCAGGAACCAGTGGCTTAAAACTCACGCCAGGCGCGTGTGCGTGCATGCCCAAGATCCCGAGAGGAGAATGGAGGAGAAGGGATTGCGGCGTGGCCATCCCCCCTGGGGGGTGATTTCTCACTTTCTGTCTCTCTGTCTCTCTCTGTCTGGCAAGCACAGGTGCTCTATAGCAAAAAACACTCTCAAAAAAAAATTTTATTTATTTATTTATTACATTGGTTTCATATTTAATATTACAGCTTAATCAAGCTATAAAATATTATCATGTAATTAATAAATTAGGAATTCAATCCAGATAATTGATTAGATGTCACAATACCATTTACCAAATATCTTAGCTTTCATAACTGATTTTAAATGACACCTCAATCATATATAGTATTTAAATTCCCACTCTATTCTATTAATCTATTCTTATTTAAAATCAGCTGTTTAACTTTCTATATTCTTATGTTTTAATGTCTAGAACAGTTATTTCCTTCTGCTTTTTGTACTTCAGAGTTTCATTTAGCCTTCCCAATAGTTTCGGCTTTTTAAAGTTCCATAAATTTCTTAAGTTTTTTTTAGCACTTGCATGCACATTTACACATCTATACACAGCATAAATTTATTTATTTTCAAAATTAATTATAAACCTTCATTGAACTGTAAAACTTGGATGGACAGCAATCCCGAATATTCTAATTAAGATAAAGAGTATGCCCTGGGTATCTTTAATGATTCTAAATGACTCAAATGTACAATCCAGTTGAAAACCAGCACAATTAACCCTCAGTATTCTCAAATTTAATACTCAAGGATTGACCAATTCAGGAGCGACCTGAAGTGCATAGAACTGAATTGTTCTTGGCATGTATTAATTTCGCTGAAACAAAATTCTGACTCTTTGACAGACTGTTAACTGCAAAGAAATCAGTTTGCTGAGTTGAATACCCATTCAAATCTCACTATAGCTTTATTTTTTCATTAGACCCTGTCTTACAGTAACACCTAAACCAGTAAAAATACTGCTTAAAAAAAATGGCCCTCAATAATGACATCTGCTCTAAGTATTGATAGGAAAGTAAAAAAGAGGGACCAGCAGTTAGCATAATGGCTATGTCGCAGGACTGCCATGTAGTCGACTGAGGTTCCTGTCCCAGACCTGCTGGCTTAAAACTCACACCAGGCGTGTGTGTGTGCATGCCCAAGATCCCAAGAGAAGGGACTGTGGCGTGGCCAACCCACCTGGGGGGTGATTTCTCGCTTTCTGTCTCTCTGTCTCTGTCTGTCTGTCTGGCGAGCACATGCACCCTATAGCAAAAACCCCTTCAAAAAAAAAAAAAAAAAGTAAAAAAGAATTTTACAAAATAGCTTTGAACAAATTAAAAAATAAAATTGTATAATGGTAGCACATATCATGATATAACAAGTCTACTTACACATGTTCTATGAAGAGCTAAAGAAATACATGTTCTACCACTTCAGGAAGAACTCTGGCCTATGAAAATTTTGCCCACAACCCAAAGATAATTCTATAAAAATCTGGAAAGGCAAAGGTTACTTAAAATACAAGGTCAGGTCAGTGTAGCCTTTGAAAGAATTCATGAAAAATGTGTACTATTTTAAAAAGTATACACAGATGGGCCAGCCTTGTAGCCTAGTGGTTAAGAGAGCTAATCCTACATGGCCAACTAAGGTTCAAGTCTCAGCCCTCACAGCTTAAAAAGCATATCAGCTACATATACATGCATACCTAAGTTCCAGATAGGATGGAAAAACAGAGAAGGGATTGAAGCATGATCACACTCCACCAGGGAGAGCTTTCGCCTTAGTTTCTCTATGGCAATTACAAGTGCTCTTCAACAATTTATTTTAGGGGCTCGTGGGTGGCATGGTGGTTGGGCGCTGGACTCTCACATGGCTGACTGAGGTTTGAGTCCTTGACCTGGTGATTTGCTTTCTCACTGTCCTTCTATCGTCTTTCTTTCTGGTCAAACTGAGTAATAATAATAATAAATAAAATTAAATAAATAGTTCTAAAATTTTTTAAATTCAATTTATAATTTAAAAAATTATGCATGGATTTCAATTTTTTTGCACTAAATTAGACATGTACTTTAACTACACTTTTCCATAAACTTTTTGAAGTCCCTGTGTGAGAGGATATACATAGGGTTAAAAAAAAAATCACCTGATGTAGAGGCCTCAATAAATACTTGCATAAAAAATTCATAAAGGCATCAGTTGCACTGACTTAACGGAATGAAATTTCAAAAAGATTGCTCTACAATAAAAAAAAATTTTTGCATTCTTGTGAAGTTAACAGAAAAGATACCTTCAGCTGACAGAGTTCCCACAGAAAAATTTGCTTCCAAGATGAACAAAAATTAAAAAAAAATTATTGCTATCCCTAGAAAATTATTTCTCATATTTAAATTCAGGAACAGACAAAACATTCTAAGACCAGAATAGTGTTCAACACAGACACATGTAGGGATGTCTTAAGAATCAAATTCAGATATATTATCCTATGTGGCAGTAAATGTGACATGTTTTATCACTAAGCTGGGTATGTTCTGGCATTCTTAGAATCCCAGGACATAAAATAAGAATAAGATCTATTTGCCCATAAATCTGTAGTCCCCAAAATAATTAAGTCAAAGCACAAGTCTTTTCACTGAGACCTCATTTCTGGCTTTTGCTATAATGGTATTAGTAAAAATCTAGGGAACACAATTCATAAATATGAATGTAACTCAGTTCTTTATTCTTGAGATCATGATTGTATAGTCTTTTGGGCTAACAAAACATACACATAAACATAAATTATTGGTTAAGATTTAAGATAATTTCATATACATTATGCCTAATAATCTTTGTTTTTTTTTTTAAGAGAGATTTTTTGCTATAAGGCACATGCATTTGCCAGAGAGAGACAGAAAGGGGGAAATCACCCCTTGGGGAGATGGCCACACAGCAATCCCTTTTCCTCTATTCTGTTCTCAGAATTTTGGGCATGCAAGCACACACACCTGGCCTGAGTTTCAAGCCACTGGATCCAGGAATCCAGGACTCAACTCTGCAGCAGGACATATGGGAATCAAATGACATAAACATTATGCGATCTGCTGGTCCCATGCCTAGTAATCTTTACTTTTATCTCAAAGATATAAAAGTGTAACTGTGTGTTCTGGTTATCAGTTCCTTATCTGAAGCAAAATATTCTCCCATCCCAATGGTTGTCGAATGACACTAATTATGTGTCTCTTGCTGTGCAGAAATTTCTTAATCTGATGTAATCCCGCTTGTCTATTTTTGGCATTATTGACCGTCTGCACTCTATGGGAGAAATTGAAAGATTGGAGGTATGGAAGTATGGAAAATGGTTATGGATACTGACAATGTGGGAAGAGGGTGGGAGAAGAGAGAGAGTGAGAGGAAAGGAATCAAGGAAAAAATAGGCAAGACATTTAAGGGACACAAGTGGAGCACTGTCTGTTAATGATAATGTATATGATAGCTCCAACTGGACTGGTGTGAAGTGTATTCATATTGGGTAACTATTTTATAAGCTATAGTGATGTACAATGATTGAATGTATAAAATAAAATTTTAAAAAGATTATAACTGAAAAAGCCTCTGAGAATTACAATTTCCAGGGAATGCACCATCACATGTCCCCATTCCCTAAGATGATAAATAATACATTTTCTAGTCTTTATTAAAAATAAGTCATCCTGATTTCAGAAAAGATAGTGAAAACAAGAGCTGGGAATAAGAAGAGAAGAATGACAAAAAAAATAACAAGGTTATAATGCAGACAGAACAACTGGCTCTGAACAAATTTTATTCATGTATGTTGGTAGAACGGCAATTAAAAGCATTTAAGCAAGGAAAAACATTAATCAAGTCCCTGAAACATAAACTCTTTTTACATTCACTGATAATCAATAGGTTGAAAAACGCAACACATTCAAACTCAAGATTATTACAATGGAAGACATCAACATACTCTAGAACCCATACTCAGCTCTACTAAATAATTTATATCGGGCATCTGTTTGTATTTATTGGTTCGTTTCCATACAATACCAATTGCTAGGGACCAGAAGTTAGTGTAATGGCTATGTCACTGGACTCCCACGTAGTAGACCGTGGTTTGCGTCCCAGACCCGCTGGCTTAAACTCACGCTGGGCGCGTGTGCGTGCGTGCCCAAGATCCCGAGAGGAGAATGGAGGAGAAGGGATTGCGGCGTGGCCATCCCCCCTGGGGAGTGATTTCTCGCTTTCTATCTCTCTGTCTCTCTGTCTGGCTAGAGTACGCGCCCTATGGCAAAAACCTCTCCAAAAGAAAAAAAAATACGAATTGCTAAATATTTTAAATGTAACCTCTGAATCTAAGTAGTTATACATAGGTTGTGATATAACTACATTTGGAAGAGTCAATTGCTCAATTCAATAACATTTGAACAGAGAATCTACCACATGTCAAGCCCAGTGTTGACACTATAGATAGAACTAGATGGTAACACAGTTCCCAACCCCTTATGGAACTAATAACTTAAAGATAATTTTCAATATAATATTGGGTCATCAGAAAATCATGATGCATTTTTGCACAGATAAACAGGAAAATATGGCGTGACCTTTCTGATGACTCAATATAATATTACAAGCATGGCTGTATTATATGAGAGCAGAAAAGAGACACTTAGGACAACCTAGGAAACTATGAAAGACTACCTGAAGGACACAACTGATACCATGGCTTGTAAATTAGGTAAAACAAGAGAAAAAAGGCCACAATCCAGGTGAAAGGTATTAAAGATGTAAACTGGGATAGAAGTAGAAGTTTCAAAAAGCAAACAACAAAATAAAGATAAACTATCTGGAGACATGAAAAGATAACATGTTGAGGAGAGTGAGAAAAAAAAAATTCCCTCATCCACAATTTATGCTACTGAGAAGACAGGAAAATATAGGAGCAACTCAAGCAGCTTCTGCCTTGAACAAATGAAGAATTAGTTGGTGATAATATTTAAGACTACAATATATTAGTAAGAAATTTTATGAGTTTATTGATATGTTGACTTAAGATGCCTTGGAAATATTCAAGTTAATAAATCTAAAAGACAGTTGGTCATACAAATCTAAAGCTCAAGGAAAGGTCAGGGTTAGAGACCGATTTAAGAGTTGAATCATGACTATAAATAAGATCAATCCCAAAATGTGTAGAGTTAAAAGTACAGTAGTCCAAGGATTAAAGCCCTAGAAATAATTTAACATTTAAGGAGCAAAGAAGGTGATTAATTTGTTTCTTTAGTCTTGAATATTCATCTTAAAAAATGTGCCTTTCATCATACCTATAAAGGGAATCGTTACCATTATTTATGAGCCTATAATCAACGCAACTCAATGTCTGTTGTAAAACTTTGAAATGTAACTATAAATGGATTACCTTTACTGCCTTTTGAAATATTGTTAATTTTTTTCAAACCTTAGGAAGATTTTCTTAAATTACTATAGTAAACTAGTTGAAAATTAGATAAAAAATTTCTCAGTGATTACTCTTTTGAAGTATCAGCTTTATATTAGGAATGACATTCATGTTGCTTTAAATATAGTGATGCACAGAACAGAACCTACATCATAGAAGATGCACAACACATATCTGTGGTTAGCAATAAAATGTAGACTTAAATAAATTCAAATTAAAAATTACATTCAAAATGAATCCCCAAAAAATATAAAACAGTCATGTTGTAAATTCCCAAGAAGAGAAACCCTTCTAATTGTATGTTTTGTACACTCTCTCTGGAAAAAGATAAACCCATAAAAAAAAAAAAAAAAAGAATAATGTTAATTAAAGCAAATACAACACAGTTTCAGTACCTCACTGGTTAACCGTATTAGGAGAGCTGCAGCCTCTGAATATTTGCTCTGGCTTTTTAAAATTTCAGCACTAAGCAATACACATCTTTCAGCCAATACCATATTCCTAAAGAAAAAAGACAAGAAAAATATAATCAACACTATAATAATACCTTAGCATATCAAATTAATTATGGGTTCAGCTGAAGTAATAGGTTAAGATGTCAATTACGGTTTACAGGTAAAAAGGGCCAGCAGGTGGTATGGTGGCTAAGGGCACTGGACTCCCGCATGGTGGACCATGGTTCGGGTCCCGGACCTGGCAGTTTGCTTTCTCACTTTCCCTCTTTCTCTCTCTCACTCTGTCCCTCTCTGGTCAAATTAAAATAAAATAAATAATTTAACAAAGGTAAGTAAAATAATTCTTTAAAAAAGGAAAAAGAAGTCTATGTCCTTAATTTTTCACCTACCAAAAAGATTTTTTAAAAACTTATTGAAGAATTCTCTCGGGACCAGCTTCTGGCATGGCGGTCAGAGTGCTGGATCCCACATGGCCAACTGTGTGGTTTGAGTCCTGGACCTGAAGGCTTAAGAATCACACCGGGTGTGTGTATGCCCATTCCCCAAATCCTAAGAGGAGAATGGAGGACTGTGGCGTGGCCATCCTCCCTGTGGGAGTGATCTCTTACTATCTCTCAACCTATCTCTGTCTATCTCTAGTGAGCACACATACTCTATGGCCAAAACCTTTAAAAAAAATTATTGTAGAATTCTCATAACCCATCAAAACTTTTTATTACTATATAAATAACTTTGTAGTAAAAATAGAAAATTCACATTTCTTATGCAAAAAAAAAAGAGTAGAATTCAACAATATATGTGAACCAACAGCAAGATAATAAAAATTGCTTTGAATGGAAAGGAATAAACATTTCACCCCTCCTTCTTTCTCCTTCCTCACTGCAAATTCTGATTATGTGTGTCTCATTTTGTTAGCTACTTTCAGGAGTACTGAGGTATTTCCCCTCTGGTAATACCACTGAGATGCTTCAACTAGAGAAGACATTGGGCTGGCCATGGTTCCTGATTGATTCATGAGCCAAATTTTTATTTTGTAAAAAGACATGGTCAGTTGATTTTTCTTTATGAATCATATTAGTAAACTAGAATTCAATTACTCATTTTTGAAATAATGAATATCAGTGGGGCAGCCTCTAGGGCACAGTAGTAATGCATTGCTCAAGAGAAGCTGGATCCCATATGACGACCGTGGCACACAAGTAGGCGTGCCCAGGATCTGATAGGCTAGAGGACTGAAGGAAGGAGATCACGGTGTCTGAGGGTGCCTCTTCCTTTTCTCTCTTACTCTCATATGAGCATGCATGCACTCTTATCATAAACAAACAAAAATAACAAAAGCATTCATATTATGAAATTACAAAATGGAATCCTTTTACTAGGAAACAGCAGCAAAAGTGTTTCTCTTTTTACTTTCTAAACCTATCAAAATACGAGTTGGCTTTAAAATTACAACCAAAACTTATTAACTCAATCTCCTTTAATAAGACCATTAACAGTTATTCTAAAATACAATTTACTATTTCAAAAATAACTTCAGTAAATCTATCACAAACTTTCTACAAATCATGGTTTTCCCTAGAGGGTTAATATTTATGAATACCTAGGATTTTAAAAATAATTAGTTAATTAATTATTTTAATTTGATCAGAGAGGGACAGAGTGAGAGACAGCGAAAAAGAGAGCGAGCGAGAGAGAAAGAAAGAGGAAAAGAAAGCGACAAAGCAAGCCGCCAGGTCCAGGACTTGAACTGTGGTCAGCTATGTGGGAGTCCAGCACACTTAACCATCATGCCTCCTGCCAGGCTGAATACTGAGGATTTTTTAAATGAATACAAATGACTAACTCCTATTTACCTGCATCTAGTCAAATAAAACAGGTTCAATTCAAAAGGATTTTTAAGCAAATTAAGCTCCCTTTTTTATTAATGTGCTCATTCATTCATCAGAAAACTGAAATTTATTTTAATTTCTAAGAGGTTTTTGCCATAGGGTATGTGTGCTCACCAGAGAGAGACAGAAACAATGAGAGCAAAAGCGAGAAATCACCCACTGGAGCAGATGGCCACACCACAATCCCTTCTCCTCTATCCTCCTCTTGGGATCTTGGGCACACATCCACATGTGCCCAGCATGATTTTCAAACCATGGGGTCTGGGACTTGAACTACAGTCAGCCATGTGGGAGACCAGTGATGTAACAGCTATGCCATCTGCTCGTCCTGCTCCCTTACATCTTTTCTTTTTTTTTTAAGGGTTTTCCTATAGGGTGCTTGCCAGAGAGACAGAGAGAGACAAAAAGATAGAAAGTGAGAAATCACACCTCAGGGAAGATAGCCACGCCACTGTCCCTTCTCCTCCAGTCTCCTCTCAAGATTTTGGGCATGCATGTACACACGCCTGGCAAGAGTTTTAAGCCGCAGGGTCCAAGACTTGAACTTGGTCAACTATGTGGGAGTCCAGCGACGTAACCATTACGCCATCTGCAGGTCCCTTCCTTACATCTTAATACTATTACTTAAGATATTTACTATTAATTAAGATATTTACTTAAGATATTCCTCCACCGTCTCCCTAAGCAGTCACATACTAGGTCACAAGATTCAAGTTCAAAAAATTCATTAATCTGCTTATTCAAACAAATATTGAAGAAATCATTTGCAAGGCACAGTGGAAGGGATGAGGATACACATATTTCTAGAACACAACTCCTATCCTAAAAGTCAAACCTGATCCAAAGGAAAGTAAGCAGGGAACAATTGATTTATTTTTATTATGATTTAGAGAAAGGGAAGAGACGGCTTTATATAAGAAGTATAATGAAGTCTTTTAAAATAAATAGGATCTCATTAATTTAAAAAAGAAGAGCACTAGGGCCAGATGGTGGCACAGAGGTAATATATCTGGACCCAAATAGGAAAGTCCAGGGTTCATGTCCTGGGGACATCCCGGCTGCAGTTGGGAATACTTGCTCACAGCCATAACCTGGGCTGTCTGAAACTGGGGGTGGATCGTGTTATAAAGACCCTGTTGGAGTACCTGTCTCTGTTTCTCTCTCCCTCATGGAAAAAATGAACAAACTGTAAAAAAAGAAAAGGTTGGGCTGATCTTGTAACCTAGTGAAGACAGCCAGATCCTTTATGACCAACTGCAGTTCAAATCCCAGCCAGATCACTTGAAAGACACACTGGGCACATATACGTGCATGCCCCAAATCCTAAAACGATGGAAAAAACAGAGAAGAAAGAGTAGAGCACATACACTCTCTGGCAATTAGAAATAAATGATTTAATTAAAATTGAGTAAGAAAAAGTGAGGCATAGCATCTTAAAAAAATGAGGGGAAGGCCCCACCGTAGGCCAGCCAGGTGGTGTGGGTAAGGTGGCTGGATCCCACAGAGGTGACTGCACGGTCTGAGTCCCGGACTGGGTAGCTTGGAAAACAGGTCAGGCATGTGTACATGCATGTGTACCCAAAATCCTGAGAGGATAAGAGATTGTGGTGTAGCTGTTCCCGTGGGAATATAATTTCTCACTTTCCCTCCCTTCTCTAGCAAGTGTACATGCCCTATAGAAAAAAAAATTACAATCTAATATTTATAAGATCAGGGATCTTTTTAAGTTGATATGTATAACTGATAAGATTTCTAATTCATGCCACAGTATCTATTCAATTGGTAACAAATCTTAGCAATTATAGTAATTCAGAATGAAGACTATAGGGTAAATAATACATAATATAATACATATAGAGTAAATATGTGTAAATATGGATTTGAACAAACCATACACTTTGTTTTAGACAGGAGGACAAAACTGAGTTTTGTCCAAGGTTTATTTATCTATCTGAGTTCCTGGTATTATTCCTTTTCTTGTGTATCATTCCATGTGCATCTCTCCAAAAATTCTGTGCTTCGTTAAGATAGGGAATATCTCTTCAGAGAAAGACAATTCAATCTCCTTTCAATGCTTTTACTATTCTGGTTTCCTTGGTAATTAAAGAATTAAGACTTCCCTAGTTCTTCAATCTTTTCAATGTCTTCAGTCTCCTTTAATGATTCCTCTCTCACACGAAACTGTATTTCCTGCTATAATCTCCAAATACATTCTTCTCAATTTCTCCTTATTCACAAGAGAACACATGCTAGCACATTAGAGAGAAGGAGAGAGAGATGAGCACCCTCCACAGGGTCTGGTCACACCATGATATCCTTCCTCCAGTCCTCCAGCCCATTGGATTCTGGGCAATTGAACACAGGCCCTGAGTTTCAGGCTGACCTGGCTGGGAATTCAAATCATGGTCACCATGTGGGACCTAGCTTCTCTTGATCAGCTTTACCTCTACACCACAGAGCAGACTCTCCTAATAAATGCTTCAGTAGATCACAGGATGTAAGAGGTAAAAGTGGATTAATAGTTCTACATTTATTAGCTCTACATCCTTGACTCGTTTTAAAAAAAAAACAAGCTAAAGTTTTGTTTTTAAAACTGCCAGAAAACATGTGTTCATGAGAGAGAGAGACAGACAGACAGACAGAAAGCACCCTCCCAATAGGGCATAGTCATGAAATAATCCTTTTCATTCATTTCTACATCCTGTCAGGAGTGCACATGTGGTTAGCATTTTTTTTGGGGGGAGAGGTTCTTTTTTTTTTTGCAATAGGGCGTGTGTACTCGCCAGACAGACAGAGAGACAGAGAGATAGAAAGCAAGAAATCACCCCCCGGGAGGATGACCACACCACAATCTCTTCTCCTCCATTCTCCTCTAGGGATCTTAGGCACACACGCACACGTACCCGGAGCGAGTTTAAGCCACTGGGTCCAGGACTTGAACCGCTGTCAACTAGGTGGGAGTCCAGCGACATAGCCATTACGCTAACTGCTGGTCCCCAGTTAGCATGTTTTTCAAACTACCAGGGCAGTAATTCAACCATGGTTGGCCATGTGGAATACAGCTCCCAATGTACAGCACTTAACCACTAGGCTATGGGACTGGCCTTCATTTAGGAGTTCAATGCATGAAAAAAGAACTATTTATATCTACTAACGATACAAATGACAATTTACCTTACATGGATAGACTATAAAAATTATAGTCACCTACTTGCAGATATCCCTATATGTTTGAATTGCTGTGTCCATGTAATGAGCAGGGTATGGCCTAGGTGCTCCTGGCTGAAGAAAAGCTGACACTGCTGCCATTTCCTAAAGGAAAAGACAAAAGTTTATGTTATTTCCAAAGAAGAAACAGGCTATGGTTTAGCACTCAGGAATAAAAATCTGTTTTTTCCTCTATATGTATATGTATAAATGTCAAAACCTAATGTAGACTTGAAAAATACATTTATATGCTCTCTATTAAATTCCAAAGTCTTCCATTCAGTATTTAAATGAGATTCCCAAGTCAAGTAAACACTTGAGATATGATATATATACACTCTCAAGTGATCCTAGCTTAAGATTTCTGCTAGCATCTTCTTCCTGTTCTTACATAAGCCTCGGAGTACAGACCAATAAAAGGAATGTATATAGAGAAAAAATAAAGTACATCTCTTTCCAATTAATTTGCATGAAAACAGAGCTCCTAACAGCTTGCACTATCAGTATATTCTGCTAATTACACATTCTATTGGGTTGTAGAAAAAGTCATGACATATTTTTTCTGTGCAAAAATGCGTCGTGACTTTTCCGATGACCAGATAGTTTACATCCTACATTCCATATAGAAGGCATAAAGACCATTAGTTAGACTTATTATTACTGCCTAGGTCTTACTTCATTTTAAGACCTTTTCTATGTGAATTCCTAGAACTGTAATCCATTATTTATATAACATATAATGGTACTAATAGATTTATAAATGAAGATTAAAATGCAGGTTTTCCATTCACTTCGTAAAACTTTCTACTATGTTCACACTGTGCTCTCATATAAATTGTTTTTTTAAAAATGCTTAACTAGAAATAAACTAAAAACCTTTAAAAATTGGTGAGAAAAAATCATTTTTAGAAAAGACAAATGTGGTTTCTTGCAACACTTTTAAAAACAGAAGTAAAACACAGAAATAGCTAACTAAAAATTGGGATATGGTTAAAGCCTTTAACCTAACAGACTAGAAGTTCCATAACATGAACCATACTGTTTCAGAGTACCTCTGTATTCTCAGCACCCAGCAGTGTCTGCTCAAAAAGTCTCTGAATAAGCTGAATGAAAATATTTAACACCCATTTGACAAAATAATCTACAGTTCTGAAGTATCAATTTTTCTTAACTAGTTTATATTTTAACTACTATTCAAAATGAATATATAGTTCTATATTATACAAAAAGGTCTAATATATATTGAATATATATTATAATAGAAAAATACATTTATTTTAAATCAACTATATATATATACTACATATATATTAATAAACATACACTAAGAAAAACCCATAAGAAAAATAAACCCAATTTTAAGTGATTTTTAAATTTAATTTACAGTAGTTATATCAATACACATTAAAACAAAAACATAATTTCTACAGATACAGTGAGACCATTCAGCATGACCAAGATATTGCATAATCTTCAATAATCAACTATCAAATTATTTCTTACATTCCACGATAATGAATTCTCATCAAGAACTGGGGCCAGCAGTAGGCATGGTAGTTAAGGTGCTGGATTTCCCACATGGCCAATGGTTGTCCAAGTCCCATAGATGGCAGCTTGCTTTCTCACTTTCCCTCCCTCTCTCTTTCTCTCTCTCTCTCTGTGTCTCTCTGGCCAAATTTTAAAAAATAATTATAATAATAAATAAAATTAATATTTTTTAAAAAGGAACTAAGTACTAACTTTCAGTTAATTATGACAAATTAAGCTACAAAAATTTCCTCAAGAATTACTATGATTTGTTTTGCTATAATGTTTTACCTAGTATTTTCTAGATTTTCTTCTAAAAAGGTTACCTTAATGATTAATTAATGTCAGTGGTAAATAGGGAAGTGATATCAACAAAAAAAAATTTTTATTCAGTCATACACAAATTTTTTTGTAAGGCAAGATGCTCAAGAATAACGATATTATCAGGACCAGCAGTTAGCATAATGGCTATGTTGCTGGACTCCCATGTAGCCGATCACAGTTTGAGTTCCAGACACCTGGTGGCATAAACCCATACCGGGCACATGTGCATGCGTACCCAAGATCCTGAGAGGAGAATGGAGGAGAAGGGACTGCAACGTGACCACCCGACAGATGGGTGATTTCTTGCTTTCTGTTGTCGGGCTCTGTCTCTCTGGCGAGCCCCCGTACCCTATAGCAAAAACCTCCCCAAAAAAAAAAAAAAAAAAGAGGACTCTCTCAACCTTTTCTTTCTCAGAGACCTATTATTTCTAGGGCAGCTTTATAGATTATAGTGATTTCAGGTGTGTAAATACCATATTATATAGTACGTGCCTTTGTTTTCCAGTAATAAACTATTCGCTCTCATATACCTACGAATACCTCCACTTTAACAGTGTGTATGTGGTATTTCATAGATAATTTATAAAAATGAAAAAACTTACGTATCATAAAATTAGAGACTCTCTTCCGTACTTTTATATGGTTTTTACCTATGCAGATGTTCAATTTACAAGGGCATTATGTAAAATTTTATAACTACATATTTATACCTATGTTATAAGGCCATAGTAAAATAACATTAAGTTTCTGTGATTTCATAATAGCTTGTATTAGATGACTATAATAAATGATCAGAGAATGTCTAGTCAAAGAAAACTTATTTTTCTTCCTTTTTTTAAAGGCTTTTGTCATTGGATATATACTCACTGGAGAGAGACGAGAGAGGGAAAGTGAAAAATCACCCCCGCTCCCAGGGATGGTGCCACACTGAAATCCCTTTTCCTCAATTCTCCTCTTGGGATTTTGGGCACACACACGTGAGCCTGATTTTCAAGCCACCAGGTCCAGGACTTGAACCGTAGTTAGCCATGTGGAATTCCAGCACCTTAACCAACATGCCACCTGCTGGCCATCTTTATATAATTTTTAAACATTTAAGTACACTCTTGAATAGAGCATATTTTCAGTTCTTGAGAAAGGTTTCTTAAAAGTTGTCCAACCTTGGGACTAGCAGTTAGCATAATGGCTATGTTGCTGGACTCTCATGGAGTCCATCTCGGCTCGAGTCCTGGACCCGGCGGGTGTGCGTATGTGCCCAAGATCCCGAGAGGAAAATGGAGAAGAGATTGAGGCATGGCCATCCCCACTGGGGGGTGATTTCTTGCTTTCTGTCTCTCTGTCTTTCTGGCAAGCGCAGGAGCCCTATAGCAAAAACCTCTCCCCCCCAAAAAAAAAGTTGTCCGACCTTCCTTCATTAAAATTATTAGAGAATCAAAATATAATAGTACTGTAATGGTGGATACCAGAAGCTGAAATGTGGGGAGAGGGATAGGGAGAACTTGGTAACACACAGGAGTGCATGTACACAAGTAGAATAGTTTCTAGACTATTAAAGCACAGTAAAGAACATGGGCGACAACTTTATATTCCAAAAATAGTAGTAGAGCAGATTTTGAATGTGGACAACCCAAAGTAATGATAATGTTGAAAATGGTATGTATGTTTCTTTGATTTGATTTATATTATATACATGCTTTGAAAAAACCACACTGTTCCCCACAAATATGACAATTATATGTATATTTAAATTATAATAAAATATTTTAATAAAATAGTATACTTTTACTATTTTAGCTTTATATTTTAGTATCATATATGAAGTATTAAGATAAAAATATACTAAATACCCATTTATTAAGCAAGTGTCTATGTAATAGTTATCAATTAATTGAAGTATTTACATTTCTTACAGATTTTTGTTCTTCATACCTATTTTTTAAAGATTATAAATAGAGAGTAACAATTTTAGTTTTACTCACTTTTTTTCTTTATAATTTTTTTTTCAGAGAGGTTTTTGCTATAGGGCATGTGCAGTCGCCAGAAAGACAGAGACAGACAGAGAGACAGAAAGCAAGAAATCACCCCCGGGAGGGGGGAAGGGGGGTGGCCACGTTGTAATCCCTTCTCCTCCATTCGCCTCTTGGGGTCTTGGGCATGCACACACACATGCCTGGCAAGACTTTACTCTTTTCTTAACAGAATGGAGATTACATGTTTATTTATGACAACTTTTTAAAAATGTATTCATTCATTTTAATTTGACCAGAGAGAGACACAAATACAGAGAGAGAGAGAGAGAGAAAGCCATCAGGTCAACGGACCTGAACCATCGTCAGCCATGTGTGAGTATCCAGAGCCTTAATCACCATGCCACCTGCTGGTCCCTATTTATGACAACTTTTTAAAAACATTAAAAGGTTACAAGGCAAAAAGTACAGAAAATTCTTCTGAAACACCTGAGTTTGCATATTACTTACGAAGCTAATACAGCCAAAGTTTATTAATAGCTTATTACGTACAGGCAGAATGTTAAGCACTTTATATGCCTCATACCTTATCTACTCTTCTGCCATTATGATTCACAACTTACATTTGAGAACATTGGAACACTGAGATTTCAATAACTTGGCTAGGATGACAGTTTGTCTCAAATCGAAGTACAATTTTTTTTTTTTTTTTTTTGGAGAGGTTTTTGCTATAGGGTGGGTGCACTCACCAGAAAGACAAAGAAAGAGACAGAAAGTGAGAAATCACCCCCCAGGGGGGATGGCCACGCGCAATCCCTTCTCCTCCATTCTCCTCTTGGGATCTTGGACATGCACGCACACACGCCTGGCATGAGTTTAAGCCACTGGGTCCGGGACTCGAACCACAGTCGACTATGTGGGAGTTCATCGACATAGCCATTATGCTAACTGCTGGTCCCAAAGTACAAATTCTTGACCAATAAACAGTGTTATATAAAACAACTTAAAATCATTTTTGAAGGTCTAAAAGCACTTTCTTAAAAATTTTTTTAACTTTGAATTTAACAAATGAAATCTAAATTAAATTTTGAAAATTGATATAAAAGTTAAAAGATACTAATCATAATTAAGAAATTAACATTTGGGACCAGCCTGTGGTCTGGTAATTAGGGAGCTAGATCTCACATGTCCAAATAAGTTTGAAACCTAGAAACATGTCAGGATTGGAAAACATACTGGGTGCAGATGCCCATACCCAAAATCCCAAAAGAGAGGAGTAGAGAAGGAGGGATTATACCATAAACATTCCCTACATGGAAGGGTCTCCTTTTCCTTCTCTCTCTCTCTGTCTCTCTCTGGAGAGTGCATATATCCTCTGATAAAAAAAATAAATCAACCCAATCAACTCTAATATAGAAACGTCCTCTTTTTTGGTTTGAGAATTTTTTGTCATAGGGTGCATGCACTTGCCAGAGATGGAAGTAAGAAATTACTTTATGGAGATGGCTGTACCACAATCCCTGCTCCTCCATTTCCCTCTGAGGATTTTAGGAAAGAATACACATACATACACACACGAGCATGCCTGGCCTGTTTTTCAGGCTGCCAGCCAGCTCTAGGACTCAAACTGAGTAGTCGGCCATGTGGGATCAAGTACCCTTAACCACTACGCCACCTTCTAGCCCCAATATGACCCCATTTAAATGCCTTAGGATAAGGAAATCCATCAACTCAGTATAAATGAATTCAAAATCTATGCAGTATTATATGTCTTTGAGTACAACTTTATCCTGAGGAATTTCTTTTGCCATTAAGAGAAATGTCTAAATCATTTATGGTATCAGAAACAAAGAATTACAATACTATAGAATACCAACCAAGGCACCAGCTGCATAAAGCATTGCTTGATCATTAAGAAAATCCTTCTTTGCAGTATGATAACAGCTATATGCTAAGTCATAATGCTGTACTAAAAAACATAAGTCAGCCATTTTCCTTATTTGGAGCTCTGGTGCTTCTGGTGGATACCTGTATGTACAAAGTAAGTAAAAAAAAAAAAAATAGTTTATAATTTATGATATCCCCAGACCATTAAATATTATAAAATGTGTAACAAACCCCAGAACATGAAGAAAACTGATCTTATTTTACAGGAATTCTATCTCCAACAAGTGTCACTTCTCAAAAATATTTGGAAACAGAGAGCTATTTAATGTATTTATTGAATTTATAATCCTGGGACCTTTTCAATAGCAGGCAAGTATTTTCTTCACAAACTATGAAGTAAGTCGTTCATTGCAGGTGACTCACTTTTAGATGCAACTGGGGAAAAAAGCGTTAAGTTCAAAATGGATTTATTTTATTTTCTCTTAGAACAGGATTCTATGTAATGCAATATCTGCTAATACATGCCATGTTTTAGGATCACTAGGTATAACGTTTAGATATAGAAGAATTATCTAACAAATACCTAACCTAACTGCATCTTTTTCAAATGGTAAACAGATGCAAAGTAAAATGACTTTTCCTGCTTATTTTCAGATGTTCAATTACAGTTGTGTTTTCTTTTAAACAATTAGTATAATTTACTTACAGTCACTTTTCCTGTTTACCTGAGTTTAAAGCAATTCAAAACTAAAGATAGTTATTTTTTGAAAAACATCATAGGCTCAAATACTAAATACAGGAAAAACAAAAATGGTAATAGTTTACTCACAGCAACCCAGATGTATTTTTCAGCTCATTAATGCTCTTTTCTGGAACTTTACTGCCACTAAACCATTTTTTAGTTGCAGAAAATAGAGACCGACTCAAGCCTTTTCTTGATATTAACTAAGAAAGAAGATTAAATATATTGACAAATATGAAGAACTTAAAATTTTTCTTTTACATACCACAGGAAAAAATCTTTAATAACCAAAAAGCTTTAATAGGAGGCCAATGATTATTTTAATAACACTGGTATTTTTATAAAAATCTGATAGGCTGGCAAAATCTATTGAAAATGAATAGGCCTCTCTGAACAGAATTTCATCAATGACAGTAATTTTACTAAGTTCCAAGACTGGACTACCTTAAAACAAAAACAAAATGAAAAACTACAAAATAAACTTCTATTGCTATATTCTTGAATGTACTTTTTTTTTTGTTTTTGCACTATTCACTTAAATACTAATCCAAAAAATTAGTCTTACCTGATCATTCAACTGACGAATCGTTTTCTCTATATGGGGCAGAAGGCCCCGAAACGTAAATTCTTGTATGAACTGCCGAATTCTATCATGATCAGTAAGTGTTAGACATGCACCATGAATTATTCCAGTACTTGTCTTTTTTGCTTCATGTAACAATGAAGGAGATTTTACATAATCTGGGCCATCAATACTATTAGCACGGTCACGGGATTGGTCCAATTGAAGTGGGTGTACTCTGAAGTTATTTGGCAAGCCATCTACTGAAAAACAGATCTTTCTTTTACTCTCAGAATACAACAGAAAACTGCAATAATACAATAGTCCTTCAGTATTCATGGGGGATTGGTTGCAAAACCCCCTACAGATCTCAAAATCCATAGATGTTCAAGTCCCTTATATAAAATAGTGCACAGTATTTGCATATAACCTAGGCACACCCTCCCATATACTTTAAATCATCTCTAGATTACTTACAATGCTTAATACTATGTAAATGCCATGTAAATAGCTGTTAAACTGTATTGTTTAGAAAATGATGACAGGGTAAAAAAGTCTGTACATGTTCTGTATGAAGAAAACCAATTCCTTTCTTTATCTGTAGCAGGTAGAATCCACAGATGCCAAGGGCTGACTGTATTACCAAAAGCAGTGTCTTTTAAAAGTTCATGAAAAAAATGAGTATTGTAAGAAAACAATATATGGATTTCAAAATTTGCCACAAAATTTGCCACAAAACAGTTGAATGCCATTTTCCCACAAAATTTTTGAAATCTCCTGTATCTACTGCTAAAGAAAAAAGAGGAACATTTTAAAACTATTTTTCTGTATGTATGTATATCTTAGAAGTCTAAGACATAATAACATTAACATTTTCCCCTAAATTAAAGAACTTGAGTTAATATATGTTATAGGTAATGTTACATAACTGTTTTTTTAGTTATATTATTCCAATCCTATACAAACATGAAGGGGGATGCTATTTATTTATTTATTTATTTAGAAGAAATCTTTTTTAATAATTATTTATTTAATTTTATGTATTCATTCATTTATTTTAATTTGACCAGAGAGAGATACACAGATAGAGAGAGGGAAAGTGAGAAAGCAAGCCATCAGGTCTGGTACCCGAACGACGGTCAGCCATGTGGGAGTGTCCAGCATCTTAACACCACACCACCTGCTGGTCCCAATATTACATAAATTTTAAAATATAAATTGCAAACTAAAAAAATGAAAAAATACACACTTTTAAAATAATATAAAGAATTGCTTTTTAAAAAATTTTTTGCTATAGGGCATGTGCATTCACCAGAGAGAGACAGAGTGAGGAGAAAGAGAAGGTAAATCCCAATAAGGAATGGTGACATTACAACTCTTTCTCATTCTGCAACTTGGATTTGGAGCACATGCACACAATCATCCAGTATGTTTTTTTTATCCTTCTGGGTCGAGGACTCAAACTGCTCGGTAGGATATTTAGGATGCAGCCATCTTAAACCAACAGCACAACACCAGCTGGTCCAAGAATTGCTTTTAAACAGCAAAACTAACCAATAAGGAAAGGAACAGAAAGCGTTTATAGCTGTCACTAAAAAAATTTAACTTAAAACAAAGATATAAAGTTCTCAAAATGATATGAATTTCAGAAATAATAAATGCTACACAAATCGCCATCTTCCCTTGCTTCCTATAATTTTTTATTGGGGGGAGTAAATATTTATTTATTTATTTATTTATTTAGTGTAATTTTCAAGCTGCCAGGGTTTGGCACTTGAACCATGATCAGCTATGTGAGAATCCAGCACCTTAACCACCATGTCACCTACTGGCCTCAATTTTTCTTTTTTATAAACCTGGTGCCTGGGTCACACTGTGGCTTGGTGGTTTATGTGGCTGAATCCCCACATAGTAAACTGTGTGGTTTGAGTCTCAAACACAGCAGCTTGAAAAAACACACTGAGAATGTACATGAGAGTGCCCAAAATCCCAACAGAAGTGAAAAATGGAAGAGAAGAGACTGTAGCATGACCATGCCCAATGACGGCATGGTCTTTCATTTTTCTCTATCCCCAGCAAGTACACATGCCCTTTGACAAAAAAAAAAAAAAAAAGATTTTTTACCCTTATACAACACATTTTTAATTTTAGAAATAATCAAACTTGGGGCCAGCAGATGGAGTAGTGGTTACATCACTGGACACCTACATGGCTGACCACAATTAGTCCCAGACCCAGGGGTTTGAGAATCACATAGGGTGCGTGTGCGTGCATGCCCAAGATCCTGGGAGGAGAATGGAGAAGGGATTGCAGTGTGGTCATCCTCCTACTAGGGTGATTTCTCACTTTTCCTCTCACTGTCTGTCTGTCTGTCTGTCTCTCTGGCCAGTGCATGTGCCCAAAGGCAAAAACCTCTTAAAAAAAAAGTAGCAATCAAACTCAAATGACTAAATAATCTTCAGAAGAAAAGCTAACCTGCCCATTATCTTTTGGGGTTATGAAAATTTCCCTCATCTTTTCTATGTATAAAGGTTAGCATACTTTAGCAACAATGCATATTTCCAATCAAAAGAGAACTTAAGAGAAAATATGTATCAAGACCTTTGACATCGTTATCTAATCCATCCAATGAAAGCAAGTTACTATCAGAATTCTTATTTGAAGTTACGGTACAAGGGCCATCTTCACATGATTCCTATCAAAATAAAATACAGAAGCATTAACAGTTATATTTAATCATATCATATCAACAACTATGGCTGCTCTGCTAACTATTGACCTCATTTATTCATCACAATAAGACGCTTTCTAAACCTCCAACTCCAAAGATTTTCCATAGATCTTACTGTATTGCTCCGATCTACACCTATCATATTCTTAAATTCCCATTCACATTCAATATATACTTTAATTCTTCGGAGTTCAAATGATATCTATCTCGATTTGTTGTTTTATATATATTTATATATATAAATATGAATTTTGTCCATACATACACACACATAAATATGCAGGTATTCATAAAGGCCATTTACTGAAAAATATCTTTCTTGGTGGTTTATGTGGCTGAATCCCCATATAGTATGTGGTTTGAGTCTCAGACACAGCAGCTTGAAAAAACACACTGAGAATGTATGTGAGAGTGCCCAAAATCCCAACAGAAGTGAAAAATGGAAGAGAAGAGACTGTACCATGACCATGCCCAATGATGGGATGCTCTTTCATTTTCTCTATCCCCAGCAAGTACACATGCCCTTTGACAAAAAAAAAAAAAAGGTATTTCACTCTAGAACGCAACAGAAAATTGTGATACTACTCCCATACTGCTAAAGAAAAAACAGGAGAATAATGGAACCCTTTACCATCTGTATATCTTAGAAGTCTAAGATAGTATCTAATATTAACAATTTCCATCTAAAATTAAAAGGCTTAAATTAATACGTGTTACATGTAATAGAAATTTTAAGATTTATGTACATCAAAAAATGAAAAACACTATAGAATTATTTTTAAATAGCATAACTAAACCTTAAGAAAATTTAGAACAAAAAAAGGGCTTTCATGATCAAAACTGTAATCTGAAATACAGAAATAAAACTCTGAAAATCATGTGAATCTGGCACAATCTTAAATAAGAAATATCAGCAAGAGTGATAGACTACTACATCAGACTAGGAAAGAAAAGGATAAGCATGGAATCTCCTGGGTCTTAGATACAATGTTGGCAGATAGAAATAAATTCTGAATGTACTTATGTATTTGGAAAAATGCACAATGCAACCTTTATTTCCACAAAGGCATTGCTTTTTAAAAAAAGAAAAAGAATTACTCTATTTAACTTTGTTTATCAATTTATTTATTTTTTAATTTGACCAGAGAGGGACAGAGTGAGGGAGAGAGAGGGAGCGAGAGTGAGAAAGAGAGAGGGAAAGCAAGAAAGCAAGCCACCAGATCTGGGATTCGAACCACAGTTGGCCATGTGGGAGTCCAGCATTCTTAACCACCATACCATCTGCCGGCCCCAGGCACTGGTTTCTCAGTCATCAAAGAAAACGTTTAAAATTAAAATTATCCAAACTACTTAACAAGACCAGTAGACATTAAGTATTATTTAAGAGCCACATTTTGAAGAAAATATATAAAATAGAACTTTGTAAGAAGAAAATGTCCATGACAAGAATCATTATTAGAAAAAGTAGACATATTTAGCCTGAAAAGTATAAATTAATAAAAAAGTGACATGGGTTCCTTGCAAAAGGAACAATGAGTACAAGCAAAGGAAGAAAATGTTTGGTTGATCCTCAAGCTAATCAGACATGGAATGGTTCACTTAAGGAGAAGGTGAGTACTGTCAATAGATGAGATCATTCAGAGGTTTAAGGGAAATCAAAGCATTAGTGCAGAGTTTGGATTTGATAACCTTTAAACTACCCTCTAACCCTGGATTTCTAGGATTCTAAGTCAGAAAACTTTTGATACCTCTGTTCTGTGTTAAAAAGTTCCCAATCTGGGGACAAGCAGTTAGCGTAATGGCTATGTCGCTGGACTCCCATGTAGTTGACCGCGGTTCGAGTCCCAGACCCGGTGTCTTAAAACTAACGCTGGGCCCACGTGTGTGCGTGCCCAAGATCTTGAGAGGAGAACGGAGGATAAGGGATTGTGGCGTGGCCATCCCCCGGGGGGGGGGGATTTCTCGCCTTCTGTCTCTCTCAGGCGAGTGCATGCGCCCTATACCAAAATAAAACCTCTCAAAAAAAAAAAAGTTCCCAATCTAGTTTATGTTCTTCATAACCTTCAATGGTTGCACTCTAAAATGAATGTTTCAATACTGTTTCTATTCTGAGTATGACTCTGAAAGACCATTTAAAAGAACAAAGCTCTCATATCCAACTGGCTCTTTTTTACTCAGATTTCCTCAGCATTATCTTAAAAGTGGTCAGGAATCATCTCAATATTAAAATCAATAAAAAATCAGAAAAGCACAACACACACATTAAAAATTCTACATATGAGACAGAAAATTACCTTATTATAATTGTTATTTTATTCATATCAAGAATAGATAGTTTGTACAAAACACATTTTCTTTTCTTTTTTTTTATAATTTTTATTTTTATTTTTTGGAGGAGGTTTTTTGCTATAGGGCACGTGCGCTCGCCAGACAGACAGAGACAGAGAGACAGAAAGCGAGAAATCACCCCCCAGGGGGGATGGCCACGCTGCAATCCCTTTTCCTCCATTCTCCTCTTGGGATCTTGGGCATGCACGCACATGCGCCTGGTATAAGTCTTAAGCCACAGGGTCCGGGATGCGAACCGCGGTTGACTACATGGGAGTCCTGCGACATACCCATTATGCTAACTGCTGGTCCCAATACATTTTATTTTCTTAAGAAATTCTCCTTCTATAGAAAAAAGGGGCAATTCCTGGTTATTTGAACTAAGCAAAGGAACTCGGTATCTGACTATTGATACTACCAAATGGCAAAAACTGACCACAAAAGTTTGTCTAAATGTGAAACCATACACCCACTCTCTTCACCTAACATACAACAATTAACATTAGTCTCCAACAGTAGACTAAGAAAGGAGTTAAGTAGAGACAATATCTTTTAAAAATTCACAAAAAAGTGAAATCAAAGGAAAATTAGGGAAAAGAGCCCACCCACCTAAAAAGTATGAGCTCCAAAAGGTGGCCAAAGGAAGCAACCTCAGAGCATGTGAAAATAAAGAATTGACTTATTATAAGCATTCATAATGATTAAGTGGACAAGTCAAAATTTCTGTTCTCTACATGTATAGCTAATCTAATTCAATTCTTAATGGATAATTAACCTCAGCTTTTAAGATGATATATAACTGAGGAAAGTAAACGAAGGGTATATTATTGTAGTTGGTTAAAAACGGTTTTGAACCAGATTTGAGCTCATGGTCAGAATCAAAATTAAGATGAATAATTGTACCAGTCAAACCAAGATATAAAAAATTCTACAGAGATATTAGATCATAAAACTGAAATAAAGGCTTTATAGATTGCTGTTTTCTTTCTTTCTTATTATTTTTTTAACATATACCTGGTTTTGAATACTATTTTTCTGGAGATACTGACTCCAAGGATCTGGTATCTGTTCATCTGATGCTCGATTAGATGTTCGAGAATTAATTTTAAGTAAATAGCAGCCCTGAGTTCCATATTTCTGTTTCATTTCTTCATAAATTGATTCAGCTCTACAATAACAAAAATAGAAAAATGTTTGCAGAAGTGAGGATGAAATCTTAGGCAATAATAGATGTTAAAATTATATAAAAATATGCAAAAATAATCCCCCCAAAAAGTCAGAACAGAAAATTAGAGGATAGCATAATTAAACTATTAAAATTAAAATCATGATAATAGTTGAAATTTAGCTATTTTAGATATCTATCACCTTAAAGCAAAGTTAGCTAAACGTATTCTACAGAATAAAATTCTGCAAGTATTCCTACAAGTTATTTGAATAAAATATCCTGGTGGTCAATTAGTTTGAAAGAACTACAGTAAACACCCATTTATCTTAGACCATCTCTAAGTCTTCCATTTGCTAACATGCTCTGTAAATAACCAAAGAATGGCTTCAAGTATATAGATCAAGAACTCTTTCTCTCAACTATGGTAAACAGTCTTCAGGAAATATAACTCTGGGAAATTCTTGCAGAACATTAATCGATAAATCTTAAGAGCTAAAACAGAAAAGGACAGCACTAAGCAACTCATGGAACAGAACACAGTTCAGAGGGAAAAAAATAGAATAAACAAAAGTAGCTAAAGTATATTAATCTACAAAATTCATTCTTTTTTCTTGCAAAATTTCAAGATGCTGGATCCTTAAGTTACATCTCATATCCAACAGAAAGCATTATGGTTTCTAGTTATAGTTATAGTTTAACTATAGTTATAGTTTAAAGTAAACAAACTTGCCATGTGGTAGGAAACAGGAGTGTCTAAATATTAAATAATATAAACTATGAAAAATAAAATTTTGGCTCATAGAACTAACCTGGTTTAATTGGGCTTTTTTTTTTTTTAAAATAGCCATCTGGTTAAAAACAAAACACATACACAATCTGGAAGATCTTAAGGCATACTCAAACACAAATGCTAGATATTACTATATAATAATAAGATAAGCAAACAACTAAATCATATCATACACCATAAAATTAAGGCTGGATAAGTAAAATAGTTATTAAAAATTTGTATAAATACAGATAGAAATATATATGTATATATGTGCATACACTCAAGGACAATAAGCCAAACTCCTGCTCATTTTAGCAATGATACTGCAAAGCATAAGCATTGATCTAATATTTAAACTAACATTAATAGTTTGAAACAAAAGATTAATTTGATTCATACCTTAAATCAAAAGCCAAAATAAACTCAAAGCCATGAGAACAAAATTACTTTAAATATTTATTTTTCAAGAATTTAAAGACCAGCAGTTGGCGTAATGGCTATGTCACAGGACTGCCACATAGTTGACCGTGGTTCAAGTCCTGGACCTGGTGGCTTAAACTCACACCAGGCATGTGTGCGTGCGTGCCCAAGATCCCGAGAGGAGAGTGGAGGAGAAGGGATTGTGGAGTGGCCATCTCCCCAGGGAGTGATTTCTCACTTTCTGTCTCTCTCTCTCTCTCTGTCTTTCTGGTGAGTGCATGTGCCCTATAGCAAAACCCTCTCCAAAAAAAGAGTTTATTTTTAAAATAAGTTCCTCATGTAGCCCAAAAGTAAAAGGACTACTGTAAATCACTAATGATGAATATTAAAGAGAATAAAAGATAGATACATTTGGACGTTTTTAAGACTGTGAAAAATATCACAGCTAAATATAAAGTGATAAGAGAGTGGACAGTGAATAAAGAGGTGCCTATAAGCAACAGCCAGTTGGTGAAAAGTTAGAGAAAAACTAGAAAGGAGAAAAGAAAAAAACAATGAGAAATAAAAGTAACTGCTAAGAGCTACAGATATAAAATGATAAAAGCTTTTGTACAAACACTGCATAAGGCATCATATTGAAAGTAAAGTTTGGGTGAACATATGAAATTTAACATAAAACAACCTAGTTGTTGAATATAACTCCAGAATAAAAGGTTAAGCTAAGCGCCTTACTAATATTTCACATTACAATACATTTTTACTTTCTTAGATTAAAAAAAATTTTAAACATACCATGACCAAATTAATTTTAAATCATTTAGAAAGAAGAAATTTTAAATTAGAAAAACAAAACTTACCTCTGTTCATCTCCTGCACTTACATCATGTAAAAGTACGTAATATTTAAGTGTATTTGGTATAAACCACTTGGGGTAGGAATAATCATTGTTGTGCTGAATTCGATGCTGTTCTTGTGACAATTTTGAAAACTGTTCCACAGGTTCAGCTTCACTAGACGATGCTACCAACATACCTTGCAAACCATATTATTAAGGTAATTAATTATACTTCTCACTCAATGATAAATATTATCCTAATAAGATAAAACCTTAAGGAAATATTTCTCAGCTAAAAAGAGGGGACATGGACATGATACTCAGAGAGAAAGACCAAGAGAGGAAGTACCTCCCAACAAGGCCTGCTCATACCACAACCTTATTTGTTCAGTTCTCTATCCTGTCAGGATCCTGGACATGTGTACACTCACTGGTCAGCCATGCTGGATCTAGCTTCCTCTGCAAAGCATTTCAATGCTATGCAGTGGGGCCAACCCTTAGCTTAAAAAAATATATATCTGATTTCATAGTAAACACACAAAATAATTTTTTCCAACACTCCAAAGTAATTCACGGTTCTAAATCTTAAAGATTTATTGTTGACAGTTATTTTGTTTTAGGTCATTCATACAGTGATAAGTCCATAAATATAGAAATGAACATCAAAATTGTGCAACTATCAACATAATGAACAATTATGTTGAATCTTGTTTCTCTCCATTCCATTTCAGTGCGGTTTCATACTCAATCCTAGCTCTTTTCTCTGTAACCTCATTAAGGAAATCCAAAAGGGCCCAGCCTCTGTTACACAGTCAGTCATGTACTCGACTATGGAGCTGGAAGCCATAGTCAATTTAAAAACACTGGCTGTGCCCAAGATCATGGTAGGCTATAGGACTGGGGAAAGGAACTGTAGCATGACTGAGCCTGTGGAAGATGCTGTACTTTTCTCTCTCTGTCTCTCTCACATGTATGCATTCTATCATGAACAGAAAAAAAAAGAAAGAAAGAAAGAAAGAAAACTAAAAAGCAGTACAGACAGTGGGACAATGGTAAAGTGTGACACTCTACAAGTCACTTGCATATGGGAAGGTTGTCAGTTCAAGTCTGGAGACCTCTCTGGGTTCACTGAGCATGCACCTGCACACTCTTCGGGGATGGCTGAAGGCTGGTAGTGGATTATGGTGTCAAGACCATGTTGAGGGTGCTGTCTCACTCTCTCTCTGACTTATTGAAGAAATAAACAAACTTAAGCCAAAATCATCAAAGAAGGATAATGTACATAAAATATTACTAAAAATACAGAAAATTATTTTAAAATATGAGCTTTATTATAAGCATTTAATTCAGAGGCAATCAGCAAAAGTAGTAAACATTGACTCTACATTTTTTTCTGTCTAGAGTGATTTCTTAAAACAGTATGAACATAAAATAGTCGATCTATGGGACTAAGAAAAAATAATAAGCTTTCTATATTCTTCATTTTTATAATAAAGAATTAATTGGGGTCAGCAGGTGACATGGTGGTTGAAGCACAGGACTCCCACATGGCCAGCTACAGATCAAATTTCAGACCTGGGGACTTGGTTTTCTTTCTTTCTCTCTCTCTCTGGTGAGCGCATATGCCCTGTTACAAATTAAAAAGAATAAATAATTCTAAAAAAATTAAAAAAATGACACATTCTTAATAAAAAAAAAATCTTGATTTTCTACATTACCTCAATAATTTTGCCTTTGTTTAGCTATTTCTGAGATTAACAACTTCCAGAATACTTTATATTAAGAGACCATAAAAATAAAAGGATACATGCTAAATAGTGGTTCAGAAATTCATGATCTGATGGTGGCATGGACTGAAGAAAGGCCTCTCTATAAGACTCAAACCATGGAGTAGTAGCTAAAATTAACAACAACAAAAGAAAAGTTATGATTCTTGCAAGTAGTCAGTTCATAACAGAAAAAATTTCAAGTCGATATTACTAAAAAGCGTGAAATATAACCATTTCTAGCAGTAAACAAGCATTTTTGCCTGTGCTTTAAAGTATATACAATGCAAATACACATATATCCTATAAGATATTTACATGGATATCGTCCTAAAAAGGAGTATATAATATTTGAAATGTATTATTCCCAAAACTATATGCTATGCCCATAACCTACTTACCTGTTAATTATCTAAATATTATCTACATGAGTAAAAAAGATTTTAGAACTAAAAATTGGTGCCCCTGCCACTAGTAATACTGTCACAGTAGAACCTTTAGAGAAATATCTCTTCAGAACAGTGGTTTGCAATATAGGGTGATTTCAAGCCACAGGAAATATTTGGCAATGTCTGGAGATCTATTTGGTTCTCAGAAATAGGGGAGGAAGGTTACGCTATTGGTATCTAAGAAGAGAGATAAGGAATAATACAAAGCAACCTACAATGCCCAGACCAAGACAGCCCCCCCCACCAAAACAAAGAATTATCTCTCTCAAAATGTCAATAGTGCTGTACTTGATAAATCCTACTTACAATTTGTTTAGTTGAATATGACAGCAATGAAATCTCCTTAAATGAAATTTCAAGGCATACTTACCTTATAATCAAAAACAAAGAGATGTATTTTCATTTTTAATATAAATTTATATAGCGTGTTTCTTAAAATGTCAACTTTCTCTTGCTCCATGTTATTTCTTTTCTACCCATTTGAACTTTCATAAACTTAAACCATTCACTAGGTATAAGCAGATTATCTAAATCACATTTTACTAAAAGGACACTCAATTCCTAGCTATTTGTGCTGTTTACCAAACCTTACATCCTTTTGGTTTTTGTCTTAATTCCTAAAGACACAACAAATATATTCTTCCTGTTTATAATAATGGTAAGGAGATCCATCTATAAAAGTGCCAAAAGTGCCAAATATAACAAACATCTTAATTCTAACAAATGCTTCATTAGAATGATTCATATATTTTATTCTATAATAATTTCATGTCTATTGCTTCAGAAAAGGAAAATCATTCCCAGAAATATAACCTATTGGGTCATTGGAAAAGCCATGATGCATTTTTGCACAGAAAAAAAATAGAAAAATACATCATGATTTTCCCAAGGACCTAACATATGAAAGGTGGCAAAAACTGAAGAATATATGACATAGATTAGTGTCTTAAAGTAGAAAACCAATTTTCTCACCAATTAGTAACCTATCCTCCTCTCCAGGTCAGTCAAATTTAGTCTGAAAAATGAATATATATGTTCATTCAGAACAATGACATGAAAACAAAATAGAGTATATAATAAAAATTGGGGGGCCAGCCTATGGTGTGGTGGTTAAGGAGTCTGGATCGTATATGGTCAACTGTGTGGTTTGAGTCCTGGACCCAGAAGCATGAAAAACATGCTGGGCATGTGTTTTAGGCATGTTTGCCTAAAATCCCAAAAGGAGAATGGAGAAAAAGCAATTGAGATGTGGCCATCCTACCTCAGGGGGTGCTTTCTTACTTCCCCAACCCACTCCCCTCTCTGCCCATTTCTGGCAAGCACACCCACTTTATTACAAATTTAAAAGACAAAATAAAAACCAAGTTTGGCTAAATAGGAAGGAATCATCACAGATATGGGAAAATGACTATTTCCAACTATTTTCCTGTTTACTTTATTTCTTTTATTTATTTATTTTACTTTGTTTCTTCAATGACACTTAAACAAATTATAGATAAATTAATAGTCATATGAAAACGGGTTTGTTTCATAGTGGAGATGGGAGTTAGGAATAAACAAAATAGACCTTCCAAAACAGCAATTTTTCTTTAACACTACGTGTAGTAAAACAAGGATTAAAAAATGCCTGTCCATCAGGAGGGCATTGGTTACATAAACTATGGTATATCTATTAAAGGGATGTATTATATGAAGCTGAAAGAGAAAAGGAAAAAATTTCTGTGTACTGATGTGAAATACTCTCCTAGGTACATTAAGTGAAAAAAGCAAGAGCAGAAAAGTGTACATTTTTGTAGTAAGAAAGGAAATATAAAGACTCACATATTTGTTTATATTTCCAAATAAAAATGATATTAGAATAAATCTAATATATTTAATTATCTGAATAAGCAACAGAAGAAAAGGAGAAGAGAGAAAGGGAAGGAGTTATAAATAGAGATTAGACCCCTCTGTATATTGTTTTACAGTTGATGTGGGAACTATGTAAATAAGTGATTACATAATTAAAATAAAATTAAATAAAAAAGAAAAAAGCAAAGTACAATACACATGAGTTCTTAAATTGAAATAATAGCTTTCTAAATACTGGTGCAAGATGATAATGGGTATTCCACCAAGGAGACAAGGAACAAAGAAAAAATTTTAAAAGACAGATAAAGTAAATTTTATCTTCTGCATATGTTTCCTTAAGAGGCTAAATAGGAAGTCCTTCAACTTTGTTAAATGTCAATAAATCAAGAGCATCCTTCTATTTCTTGCTTTTTCAAATAACATTATTTTACAGAAAGTGAAAAATAACTTTTGTCAAAAAACAAAACTGTAATTTAAAGATTCTGGTTTTTTAAGAGAGATTTTTTGCTATAGAGTATGTGCACTTGCCAGAGACAGAAAGCAATAAATCACCCCCCTCGCCAGGGTGGGAGAGAGGCATGTCGCAATCCCTTCTTCTCCAGTCTCCTCTTGGGATTCTGGGCACACCCTTGGGATTCTGTGTACACATGCACACATGATGCTCGTGTGAGGTTTAGGCCTCCGGGTCTAGGACTCAACTACATGGGAGTCTAGTGATGTAACCACTACACCACCTGCTGGTCCTAATTTAAAGATCTTAACTAACTTACTTCAATTCTAGAATTGAGCAACATTTCATTCCATAAAACAGTCAATGCTCCAAAGAGATAGAATAGGTTGATTTTATAAACACAGAAGGGATGATGAAAGTATAAACAAAAAATAAAAAAAGCAGACCGGTTATTTTAAAGTTACTTTCCTTATAAAGTAGGGATAGAACAATAGAACAACAGAAAAATAGCTAAATAGTTAACATCTGGTTACATCTTTTGCATAATTTAAATTGACTTAAATTTAATTACATAAATTGCATTAATCAGCATGCCAATTGAAACTGGCCTATTTGGGAAACCAGGCTATTAGCTCTACTGACTTCTCTGAAGGTCGAGTAAGAGCTTTGGCTTGGTAACATGGCGATATGAGTGACTCCGTTTCAATTTTTAGTCTGGTCTGTTAGGGCCAGGTAGAGAAGCTTAGTCCTAGCACAGGACGCTCATAATTTTGAACACTTTTAAAATTTTATGGAAATGGAAGACTTTAACAGTTAGTGACAATTCTTTCCCCTAAAAAATTCACTTGTACTAAATTTGGGAATGAAATCATAATTTTGGTAACACCTATTTCCATCTGTACTAAACAACCACTATGTTATCCTACCAAAGTCTCTCTATGCAGAATGTACTTTGTGTTGGTAAGGAAGAGTAATATGTTGCTCCTTTTTCTTTTCAAGTTTTTCTAGAGGCATGTGGGTTCACCAGAGAAAGAGAGAGAGAAAAAGAGAGAGAAAACATCCCCCAAGGGGGATGGCCACGCTTCAACCTCTTCTCCTCCATTCTTTTCTCAGGATTTTGAACATATGTGCACACACACTCAGAGCGTTTTTCTAGCCACTGGTCCAGGTCAGGTCTAGAACTGCACAGTTGGCCATATAGGACCCAGCCACCTTAACCTCCATGTCACCTGCTGATCCAGCTCAAACCATACTATTAAGGGACAATCCTGGATTTAGCAGATGTTTTAAACCTAGAGTAAACATGATAGATAATAAATAATAAGATAGATAACAAAACTTGAAAAAGCAGGCCAGTTGGTAGCAGTGGTTAGATAGCTAGATCCCACATGGCCCACTGCGTAGTCTGCATCTGACTGGGTGGCTTGAAAAACACTCTGGGCACATATGTGTGCATGCCCAAAAACGTAAGAAGAGAATGGAGGAAAAGGATTACAGCACAGCCATCGCATCTGGGGGATGCTTTCTTACTCCCCTGACCTCTCTCTCAGTCTCACTCTAGCAAGCATGCCCTGTAGGAAATATAAAGAAAATTAAAAAAAGAAAAACGATCATCAGACCTCCCTCATTTTAGAAAATTAGACAGACATGTTAATTAAGACAAATACAAAAAAGTAGCAATTGAGTGGAGAAAAAGATAATAGGTGAGGAGTGAAGACAATCTAGAAAACTGATACCACCACAAGAAATACCTGTATATAACGAGGATTCTTTCAGTTCCATCAATGTGTCTTTCCAATTACTGTACCAAGGAACACTAGCTTTAAATGACCGATCTGATGAAGAAAACATGGCACTGTTAAGCTTGGCTTATGAAGTATATATCTAACATCTATTTTAAAGAAAAAGGATGAAAAGTATGCTGACTCATGTTAATGGTAAAAATTAAAGCATACTTCTACACATATAGAGAATTAATACCTTATTAAACTGGATAAGACTGCTTTTTTATATTCTCTGAAGATTATGTTATAATGGAATTTTACTAAAATAATCAGTACTTCATTATATTACATTCCCAGTCTTCAATGCCAACATAAAAATAAAATTCAAAGGAGAAGCCTTAAAGTAGCAGGACAGAAGCTGGAGAAACTTTTTTTCTGGTTTATAATTTATCCTGACCATTTGAGATTTGTTTAAAATCTGCCTGAAGAGTTTAGCTGCAGTAGTTCCTCCACCTGCTTTTCATTTTTAAAGAATTATTTAATTTTATTTATTATTATTGTTATTATTTAAATTCGACAAAGAGAGGGAAAGTGAGAAAGAAAGCTGCCGGGTCTTGGACTCAAACAACGGTCAGTCGGCCATATGGGGGTCTAGTGCCTTAACTACCATGCAACCTGCTGGTACCTCCCTTGCCCCCTTTTTTAAATAATTATTTTATTGATTTTATTGTCATTGAAAAAAAATTTGCTATAGGGCATGTGTACTCACTAGAGAGAGACAGAGTGAGAGAGAGAAGAGAGAAAGTGAGAAAGCAAGCCACCAGGTCTGGGACTTGAACCATAGTCCGCACTGCGGGAGTCTAGCACCTCAACCTTCATGCCACCTACTGCCCTCTGAGCCTGCTTTTAAAGGCCAATAGCTAACATCAATTTTTTCTTATGTGGAGAAGTTGAAAGGGACTTGAGAATGATTAAGACAACGTCTCACATCTAAATCACAACTACACTACTCCTACAAACTATCAATCAAATTATTTCAATACTTAAAAAAATTGCTAGAGGGTGCATATGCTCATCAGAGAGAGAGAAAGAGAGAGAAAGAGAGCAAGAGAAAGAGAAAGCAGCCCTCATTTGGAACAACCATACCATAAACCCTTCTCCTCCATTTTCCTCTCAAGATTTTGGGCCCATGTACCCAGAGTTATTCAAGCTGTTTGACTGTTATTCAAACCACGCAGTCAGCCATGTAGGATCTAACCTCCTTAACTGCCTGCAATAAACTATTTTAAGAAAAATAAGTAAGTCCCCACAGTATACAGACAGCCAAACAGCAGATTTTAGAAACAGCAGATTTCTCTGAGGAAACTAAATGACCCCCCAAAAATGAACTGTAAGTAAAAACTGGGCAGCCATCAGCCTATTCACAGCTTCACCACCCAATAAAGAATTCCAACAGTAGATAAGCCTTTCTTATGCCTAGTTTTTTTAAGGTTTTTTTTTCTTTTTTTTTATTCCCGTAAGTTGTGTGTACTCACGAGAGACAGACAGACAGACAGACAGACAGACAGACAGTGAGAGCAAAAATGAGAAATCACCCCTCGGGGTGGGGGGAAATGGCCATGCCACAATCCCTTCTCCTTTATTCTCTTCTTAGGATTTTGGGCACACACACACATGCTAAGTGTAATTTTCAAGTCACCAGGTTTAGGATTTGAAGGCCATGATTTAAACCGTAGTTGCCCATGTGAGAGCCCAACACCTTAACCACCATGCCACCTGCTGGCTCACCAGGTTGGTTTTTTAGAGAGAGATTTTTGCTTTATGGTGCATACATTTGCCAGAGAGACAGAGAGCGAGAAATCACTACCCGGGGGGATGGACAGGCCGTAATCCCTTCTCTATTTTCTTCTCGGGATCTTGGGCATGTATGCACACGTGCCTGGCATGAGTTTTACGCCACCAGGTCTGGGACTTGAACTGCAGTCGACTATGTGAGAGTCCAGCGACGTAACCATTATGCCATCTGCTGGTCCCCCAAGTCAGGGTTTTAATGACTCAACTAAAAATAGAAGGGGCCAGCTCTTTCTGTGCAAATAACAGGCCGCAAGCATGGTGAACGTCCCTAAAACCTGCCGGACCTTCTGTAGGAAGTGTGGCAAACACCAACCTCATAAAGTGACACAGTACAAAAAGGGCAAGGAGGGAACCAGCAGTTAGCATAATGGCTATGTTGCTGGACTCCCACGTAGTCAACCGCGGTTCGTGTCCCGGACCCGGTGGCTTAAAACTCACGCCGGGCGCGTGTGCGTGCGTGCCCAAGATCCCGAGAGGAGAATGGAGGAGAAGGGATTGCGGCGTGACCATCCCCCCGGGGGGTGATTTCTCGCTTTCTGTCTCTATGTCTCTCTCTGTCTGTCTGGCGAGCGCACGCGCCCTACAGTGAAAATCTCTCCAAAAAAAAAAAAAGGGCAAGGATTCTCTGTGCTCAGGAAAAGCGGTGTTATGACAGGAAGCAGAATGGCTATGGTGGACAGACTAAGCCTATTTTCCAGAAAAAGCAAAAACTACGAAGAAGACTGTGCTGAGGCTTGAATGTGTTGAGCCCAACTGCAGACCTAAGAGAATGCTAGCCATTAAGAGATGTAAGCATTGTGAACTGTGAGGGGAGAAGAAGAGAAAAAGTCAAGTGATGCAGTTCTAAGCCTCATCTTTTCTATTATGAAGATGACAAAATCTTAAGGTGAATGTTCACCTCATTTGATAACAGTTGGTCTATTTGTGAGGGAATAAAGTAACCAATAAAATTCCCCTTTTGGGGAAATTCGATTCATGGTAAAAAAAAAAGGGGGGGGGGGGCAGCAGGTAGCATAGTAGTTGAGGTGCCAGATTCCTACATGGCCAACCATAGGTTGAGGCCCAGACCTGGTGGCTTGAAACTTATGCCAGGAGCACATGTGTGCATGCCCAAAATCCCAAGAAGAGAATGGAGAAGGGACTGCAGTTTGGTCATCCCCCTCCATGGGGTAATTTCTCACTTTCTCTATCGTCTCTCTCTCTCTTTCTCTGACGAGCGCATGTACCCTATAGCAAAAATCTCTCTTAAAAAATAAAAATAACTAGGAAATAGGGGCCATCAAGTGGCTGGATTCCAAATAGCTGACTGCACTGTTCAAAGTTGGAGCTGGAGGCTTGAAAAATCACACTTGGTACATGTGCTTGTGTGTCCAAAATCCCCAAGAGAATGGAGAAGGAAATACAGTGTAGCCATACACCCTGAGAGTGATTTCTACCCCCATCTCTTGCTTCAGCAAGCCCTACAGCAACAACAACAAAAAGGATATAATGGGCCAACTATTAATGTGATGGTTAAGGTGATTAGATCCCATATAGCCAAACGTGTGGTTCCCTGGACCCAGCCAGGGGCCTGAAAAACATGCCAGATGTGTAGGGATGTTGTCCAAAATTCTGAAAGGAAATACAGATAAGAAGGGATTGTAATGTGGCCATCCCCCAAGGCACAGAATGCGGGGGACCCCTTCTCACTTCCCCCCATGCCCATCTCTCTCCAGTGAGCACACATATCCTCCAGCAAATTCAAGAAAACACAATCAAATAAAGATAGGAAATAACATACAGGCTCACTAGATATTTGAGGAAAGTTTCCAAAGTGAAAAAGAAATGAAACCAAACTGAAAAATAATATGAGACAAAAGGCACAGGACAAAAGAAAACTTAAAAAAACAAGCCAGCAATTTATTAATATCTTCATTTAAGATACCACCACACGAAACAATAATGGTATAGCACAAAAGAAAGAAAATCCAGAAGCGAAGAAAAATATTTTACAAAGTAATGGCAAATATTAAAATTTCAATAGAGATGGGCCAGCAGGTGGCACAGAGATTAAGCCTGGTGGATCCCACATGGCAGACTGCATGGCTTGAAAATCATTTCGGGCATATGTGTGTATGTGCCCAAAATCTGGAGAGGAGAATGGAGAAGGTTTTGTGGGCATGGTCATCCCTCAGGAAAGTGATTTCTCACTTTCCCTCTCTCCCACCCCCTCCCCCCCTTTACTCTGGTGAGTGCATGCACCTTAGAACAAACCACACACACACACACACACACACACACAATCAATAGAGAGGCCAGAAGTAAAGTAAAAATATCCTCTAGAAAGTAAAACAAAAAGACAGAGGTCAGCAATATTAGTAAAAAACATAAGGACACTAGACAATCAATTTAGGAGCTTCTACATCAAACTAATAGCAGCTCCAAAAAGAAGAAGAAAAAAAAAGAGAGAAAAAAATAACAAAACAAGAAAATTTCTCGAGACTAAAGCCTATGCACTATCAGATTGGAAAAAAAAAAAAGAAATTGCTCAGTACAATGAGTGAAAAAAGACTTACAACAGACCCAACATGAAATTTCAAAAAGCAAAAGAGCGAGCTTCTAAAAGCTTCAAAATGAGAGGGATGGAAGCAATGTGCATCATAATGGCTTCCAGCTTAAAACTAGAGAAAAGGGAGTCAATTTTGAGGTTAACAGTTTCTAACAATAATAACACAAAAACATTTTCAGACATTTACTTAAAATTTTTGTTTTCCATGCATCTTTTGTCAGGAAGTTACTGGAGTTGTACCTAACCAAATCAAGGAAATACATCAAAAAAGATATAAATGAAAAACTACAGAACAAAGAGAAAGAGATCTTCAAGATGACAGGGGTGTGTGTAGGCCTTGGAAAAATAATCACTTTAAAATGGAATAGAACGGGGTTTCTCAACTTCTATTTCAATACCTTAATGAGCATTTTTCAGACTTCTTTCCTAATCACTCCCAATACCAAAAAATATTTTTAATAGTAACACAAATATATTATAGAGAGCCATAAACCACTGTAAATATAAGATTTACTTTGCTCCCCAAGAAACAATTTTCACCTTGTTGGGGAATGTTATCGTTCCTACTGAGAATGTGCAGAATGAAAAGAGAGAAGACTTCTGGAAAGAGATATTGATAAACAGGTTGATGAATCAATCTGTAAAGTGGAAAATTCAATTAAAGTATATGAGAGAATGGTAAGAGATATAGGAAACTCTGAGCAAGATGTTTTTTAAAAGGCAATCACTGGGTTGGCAGGTGGCATGGTGGTTAAGGGCTCTGGACTCCCAAAGGGCCGACCATGGTTCAAGTCCCGGACCTAGTAGCCTGCTTTCTCCCTTTCCTTCTCTCTCTCTCTCACCCTATCCCTCTCTGGTCAAATTAAAATAAGTAAATAAATAAAGTTAAATAAAATAAGACAATGACTAAATCCTGAAAAATCAAAATGCTGTACAGGCTTTCCTTGCTTAAAAACTGAGTTCCATTCCTACAACCAGGTAATTAAACGAATTGGTTGATAGGTGAGAAGCTTAAAGGTGGTTGTCTCATAGTGTGTTGTGATACCACAAAGTATGTATTTTTCAGTAGATATCATGTGACACCACCCCAGAATGAAGTAGCTCTGTCCATACAAAAGGCATACATTAGCTAAGTGTCAGAAGTGACAAGACACCATTAAACGATAATATAAATCCAGCATAATCGTTTTATTTATTCTGAATACTACTATGGGTGTATAATATAATAAAGTACAAATTTATCAACAAAATATGTAGTCTTGCTTGATTGAGAATGCTTTGTGTAGTGAATATTAACCAACTGTGGGAATGAGACAAAGATTGAGAACTAGGATTCCCAAGACTCACACACACAAAGAAAGGGAATTCCTCATGCTAGAGATCTGGTTTGAAGTTCCAGTGGTTGTTAAACAGGTAGATTGTTAAGTGAGGAGTGGCTGTATATGACAGTTCAATAAGGCTGGCCTTGTACCACAGAAGCTAAGTACAATGCATTGGAAGCTAGATCTCACATGGCCAACCATGGTTCAAATTCTGGGCCTGGGGGCTTCAAAAACATGTCCAGTGCATGTGCACACATGCCACAAATCCTGAAGGGATGAAGAAATAGAGAAAAAAAAATATGGCATGATAACACCCCACTGAGGAGGAGTTTATCTGATGAGAGCACATATGTTCTGACAATAAAAAAGAAGTTCAATAATTGGCTCAGTAGAGAAGAAATAAACAAATACTTAGTCATAATACTGTATACAGTGAACAAGAACCCAAAACTATGAAAACTACATCAATGTGATGGGAGAAAAAGAAGGAGTGTAATTTAGCTAAATCCTCAATGATTGTAATGAGAAATAAATAAATAAAATTGAAAATGAATGAAATAGATAGCCATATAAAAATCTTACTTAAAACCACATAATAAATCTCAGAGGAAACCACTAAAGGAATTTGTGGGGTAGGGGGTAAAAGGTGATCACTGTTGTTTATTTCTAGTACGTCTTTTTTGCATTACATCTATACTCAGAGATCATTTTGATAAATTTTTTAAATAAAAGGAATATGGGCTTTAAATATGAGGAAAATATTTGCAGTATAAGAAAGATACTTTTGTTTTATTAAACCCTATAGGTAAGTCCTCTCTGTGCCTTCATTACAATGTATTGTGTTTATAATATATTATAAATTAGAGTATCGGGACCAGCAGATGGCATAATGGCTATATCACTAGACTCCCATGTAGCCAACTGTGGTTCCAATTCCAGACCCAGTGGCTTAAACTGACACCGGGGAGGTGTGTGTGCATGCCCAAGCCAGGAGGAGAATGGTGGAGAAGGGACTGCAGCATGGCCATCCCCCCACAGGGGATAATTTCTCGCTTTCTGTCTCTCTGTCTCTCTCTGTCTTTCTGGTGAGTGTACGTGGCCTATAGCAAAAACCGCTGCAAATAAAGGAATATACTAAGATTATTAACATGTTTATCTCTCTACCAGATTTTGGAATTATAAAGCATTTAATTCATCTTTGTATCTCTATACAAAGCATATAACAGGATAAAAATGTGTTGCATAAACAAGAAAAATGTTAGAATCATAAAATAGACTCAGAATTAAGTCTGAAAAAGCCTTAAGGAAGAATCTAGGCCAGTTGGTAACATGATGGTTAAGGCAGCTGGATCTCACATAGCCAGATCCCACAGGACCAACAGCACAGTTTAAGTCCTGGGTCAGCGACACTGGCTTGAAAAACACACAGGGCACCTCTGCATATATGCCCAAAATCCAAAGAGGTGAATGGAGAAGGGATTAACAGCATGGCCAAGCCCCCTGACGGTGTTGGCTTGAAAAACACACAGGGCACTTCTGCATGTCTGCCCAAAATCCAGAGAGATGAATGGGAGAAGGGATTACAACATGGCCAAGGTTCCTGGCTTTCTCACTTTCTCTTATTCTGTGTCCCTCTCCAGTGGGCAACACATAATATTGCAACAATTTATAAAAAGAAAAGAGAGAATCTAACCAAACTCCTTTTTGCAGAGATAGTAAGCGAAACACTAAGTAGCTTAATCAAGTTATCTAGTATAATTAAATGATAGCTACAGCTGTATAAAAATTTGAACACTATGGAATTTGATTCACTGTCCTTCATACAAAAACACTGATAACAAGGAAATCATAGTTCAAATGTCATTACTTTCTCAGAGAAATATCCAAATTTTTGTTTCATACTAAAAACATTATGCCAGGAGTTTCTCCAAATACATATCTTGAAATTCAGATTCTTTTGATTGATAATGATAACTATTAAAATAATGTTCTAAATTTAAAATAATGAAGTTGGGCCAGCAGGTGGTATGGTGTTTAAGGCATTGGGATCCCACATAGCAGACACCATGGTTCAAGTCCTGGAATCAGTAGATTGAAAAACATGCCAGGCATGTGTGTATATGTGCCCAAAATCCCCAAAGGAGAATGGAGGAAAGGGACTGTGGCATGGCCAGGAGGTGATTTTTTACTTTTTTTCACTCTGTCTCTTCAAAAAAAAATATTGGGGCCAACAGGTGGCTTGCTAATTATGACACTGGACTCCCACATGGCCAACTGCAGTTTGAGTACCAGAATCAAAGGTTTGATTTCTTACTTTCCCTTTCTCTCAGGTCAATTTAAAAAATAAATAATAACAACAAATAAAATAAATATTAAAAATATATTTAAAACAAATTTATAAAGTTAACGTATCTTGCTAGAATTAAAATTAATGGCAGAGAAAAAAAAGTATAAAAAATTTAAACAAAGTACTTCTACAACTACTTCCAACTATACGAATGAAACCAACTAACTTCATGACCTAAAACATGTCACTTGTTTTCTACATGTTTAGGAAAATTGTTATATATACTATTTGGAAATATTAAAATATTAGATTATAAATTATACTGGCCTAACAAAATGATTTTATTAAGCTGCTGAAATTTTTTAATTAGATGATATATTTTTAAAAATAATTATTTTAATTTTATTATTACTATTATTTTAATTTGCTATAGGGCACATGCATTCACCAGAGAGGCAGAGAGCGAGAGAAAGACAGAAAGCAAGAAAGCAAGCTACCAGGTCCAGAATTCAAACCATGGTCAGTCATGTGACACTCAAGACCTTAACCAACATACCACCTGCTGGTCCCAGATGATGTACTCTTAACCTTTTTCCTTTGAAATCTATCCCATGTCTTTCAATTAGTTATGACTTCCAATTTATTTATTTTTACTTATTTATTTTTTCAGAAGTTTTTGCCTTAGGACATGTGTGCTTGCCTGGGAGAGAGTCAGAGACAGTAAAAGAGAAAGTGAGAAATCTCCCCCGCCCCCGTGGCTCACGAAAACATTGCAATCCCTTCTCCTCCGTTCTCCTCTTGAGATCTTGGGCACACACACACACGTGTCCAGCTTGAGTTTCAAGCAACCGGATCCAAGTCTTGAACCATGGCAGCCATGTAGGAGTCCAGCAACGTAACTGCTATGCCATCTGCTGGCCAGTTACTTTTTAATATTGGAAGAGACACACCAAATACTGCTTGCCTTATGTATTAATGTATAATTTCACTTACCAACCTAATTATGAAAACATTCACCACTCAAACTAAATTAAGAAGCACTCATAAATGATTATTTATTTACATATTTTATAATAGCACTTCCAAATAACACAAATCAATATAAAATATAACAAACATAATGTTTTTAAATTACAATATCACTTATATCACAAAAGAATGCTGTTTTTATCTACTACTAGTTATTTCATTTAACAAATATTTCTTATGACCATGTGCTAGGTATTTAACAAATATTTATTATGACCATGTGCTAGGTATTACTTTAGGTAGCGGAATAAAACAAAGAGCCAAAGTACCGGGGACTGTTTTCCAATGTTGTATTTCCCAGGTCTAGCATTCCATAAGCACGTAAATATTTGTTGAATGATCAAATCACAAAGTTATTTTTTCTAACAAAAGAAAATTTCATTTCAAAAATAATAATAAACCTTGTTACATACCACTGATGTTAAGGTCATAATCTCCTGCTGTAATCACATTAGCTACTAATCCTTCTGCAGGCTGACTGCCAGAAACAACATCATTCAAAAGCTTCCGAACAGCTCCAGGTTGAGGTGGTTGCGTGATAATGTTGCTTACTGCTATCTTCAAATTTTTAATTATGTGAAGCTGATTATTAGGATCTCTCATATGAACTTTAAAAAAAGAGAGAGAGAGAGAAAACTTGAAATTAATTCTACACAACACATAATAACCAATTGGGCTAATGGTTTACAAACAAGAAAAGATGCTCAAATCAGAAAACAGAAACAAGTAGAATATTCTTCCAGAAATAAAACTGGTTTACTCCATTCCCTTTTAGCCCCAAAAGACTAGTCTATTATCCAAGGATTCCCTCCTCTCTTACAATGCTAATGTTCTAGGTCCTTTTCTCCTATGTACTGAGGTTTCCAGAAACTAATCACCATCCATACCAAATCTATTAATTTTCTCTTCATACTAAAGCTGATCCAGGACAGTATAAGGTCTGTAGTATCAGCACTGAAAATAGCAAAGGGAAAGACAAGGGGAATTAAATGATACATGTGTGTATCATTCTGCTTTTCCTAGTTACTGGCCTGCATTTTCAGCTCCTATGTTTCACTATCATAAAATAAGCGCCCACTCTTGTGCGGGATGTTGATAGCAGGAGAGGATGTGCATGTGTGGAGGTAGGTGGTATGTGGGAAGTCTCTGTACTTTCCGCTCGATTTTGCAGTGAACCTAAACCTAGTCTAAAAAAATAGTCTCATAAAAAGTGCTTAGAGCCCTAAACCCACTCCAGTACCTCCTACTTCCATCCTATTGTAGTCCTTATTTCTCTTCATGAGATTTACAACTGGTGGTAAAGGGCATGGGAAAAGAGAATGGTTCTGATTGTAGTAAACCAGTGCCCATAGTTGGAAATGTGATCATACTTTTTCAAATAATTATAATCGGACAAGATGATTAGCTTCTAGTAGAATTAGTAGTAGTCCATTACGATGATTAAGGATCCAGCTTTTGGAGTCAGATTTCAATTTAAATCCCAATCTACTACTTATCAAGTGGGTTAGTTTGAACAACTTTAACTTTTCTGTGCTTCAATTTCCTCATCTGTAACATACAATTAATACCTAATTTTTGTGGCTATTTTAAAGATTTAGGTAAGATAAATATTAGATGAGACAGTAAGTGTCTCATCTGAGTACTATGTCTGACAATAAGTGACAGAAGAGTTAGTAGCAACAGCAGGTACAATATTACCTATTCCAACTGCATCATGAAAAATATTAGATTAAGTTTTTAAAAGGTCTTTTTATAGCAGATCTTCCCCAAGGCTTTAAATAACATCACAATTCTTCCAAGCATATAATTGGTTTGGATAATTGGTTCTGGATATTTATAGGTGAAAAAAGATCATTTTTCTCAATGGAAAATATTTTTTATAAAAACTCAAGCTTGTTTTATTTATTTTCATTTTTAATTTCTGTATCTCTATTTTCTTTTTAAATTTTTTTACTATTCATTTTATTTTATTTATTACTTTTTTATTTGACCAGAGAGAGAAAGAGAAAGTGAGGAAGCAAGCCGCCAGGTCCGAGACTTGAATCTTGGTTGACCATATGGGTGCCCAGCACCTTAACCACAATGCCACCTGTTGGCCCCAGTATCTCTCTTTTCATAATAAACAGAGGCATCCCCAGTAGAGCCTCCATGGCGCATTCTACTCTGACTCACCCATTCCAGATCACAGGCATGTGTGTGTGCATCTGGTATGCTCAGGGAGGCCCCAGGACAAGACTATGTAAGTCCAGATTTGTTACCACTGCACTACCATTTGGCCCTTGCCTATGTTTTAAATAAAGTTACATTCATAGATGTTATCTTTTTAAATTTCTTATGTTTCTGTTAATTTTTAAACTTTTCATTAAAAAAAGTAAGACATGAATATTTTGTACAATACTAGATATGGCACAAATATATGCACTTGTACTGCAAATATATGGACAGAAAGTATACTCGCAAGCTACATCATAATGTTGCCCACAATGAAGAAAGGAAATGGGACCAAGGAAACGTAGAAAGGGACTTTGATCATATCTATAATGTTTTATTTATTTTTAAGGGAAAGGAAAAGATAAAAATCAAATGACCGAGGGTTAATATTTGTTATTTCTGGGTACTAGAGAGCTGGATGTTTTTTGTACTCTCTGCATTCTTCTGCAATGTTTTCTAATTTAAATAAACATACAAAGGTCTCTTTCCTTAAACTTCTCAAGTGGACTAATTATGTAAGAGAGAAACAAGCAAAAAAAAGCAAAGAAAAACTAAAGCAAAAACAACTCCACAAATCTAAGGTGCATTTCTAGTCTCTTTAGAAACATTGTACAACTTTTAACTTAAAGCTGGTCCATAACTGTTGAATAAGTAGCCATGTGTGAATTAAACCTCCTTTTGGCTCATTACCTTCTGGTATTCCTGTTAACATAAAAAAGTATTCTAGTTTTTGCTCTACTTTCAGAGAGAGTTTATCAATTATAAGGTAATCTTACTGATAAATTCAGAAATGAGTTTTCAGATATGGCAACCGGCCTCTGAAACATCACCTATTTCCTGGTATTCATACTGACAGTACTCTGCTCCCACAGCCTAGGGTGGGTTGTGACAAAAAGAACACAGCAATGGTATTTCACTTCAGAAATAAGGTGGGGTTTTTTTGTTTTGCTTTGTTTTTAAAGGTTTTTGCTTTAGGGCACTTGCTTTGAGGGGTAGGGGGAGATAAAGACAGTAAGATTGAAAGCAAGAAATCACCCCCCAGTAGGGATGGCCACTCTGCAATCTCTTCTCCTCCTAGGATCTTGGCCATACACACACAGGTACCCAGTGTGAGTTTCGAGCCACGGGGTCCAGGATTCAAGTCATGGGTCTGCCATGTGGGAGTCCAGCATCTTAACCATTACACCATCTGCTGGCCCCAGAACTAAATAATTATATCAAGGCATCATTAGCCTTAACATCAGGGACAGCGCAATGGCATAACAGTAATGCACTGCGCAAGGGAATCTGGATGTCACATGGTGACCAAGGTTCAAATCCCTGACACAGCTGGCCTAAAATACACTGGCCATGCACTCAAAATGTGATGGGCTAGAAGACTGAAGGAAAAAGATCACGGTGTGATCAGGTCCTGTGGAGGATACTCCTCTCTTTTACTCTCCCACTTTCACAAGCACATGCTCTACCATGAATAAAAGAAAAAAAGTAAAAAGACTGTATTGCAAAAGCTGAAACTACATGTATAACATCTCAATTTTAAAATGAAATTCAACTCTACCTTTGCTTAAGTTAACATGTAAGTGTAATTTCTTATTCTTGTAAATACTGTATTATGAAGTTACATTTACTAGAATGTGCTCTATGAAATATTGGTACCTCAAGACATTAGCTATTATTGCCACAATAAAGAATTCCAGGGCCAGCAGGCGTGGTGGTTGGAGCAGTTAGATCCCACATAGCCAACTGTAAGGTTTGAATCCTGGATCCCATGACTTTGAAAATACACTGGGCACTTGTGAGGGTGTGCTTAAAATTCCAAGAGGAGAATGGACATGGTATTGTATGCGTCCATCCTCTCTGTAGGAAGTGCTCTCAAACTTTCTCTCTCTGTCTCTCTCCAATGAGTTCACATGCCCCACAGCAAAACCACATTAATTTTTTTAAAGGAGATCCCTTGTTCAAATAAACTTGGAAAATACTATATTAAAAACAAATATTTTTAAGAAAGATTTTTGTTGTTGGGCACGTACACTCTCCAGAGAGAAAGAAAAACAGAAAGTGAAAAATCACTACCCTCCCCATGGGGATGGCCAAATCATAATGCTTTCTTCTCCATTCTTTTCTCAGGATTTTGGGCACTCATGCACATACACCAAGAAGAAGTTTCAAGGCACTGGGTTCGGGACTCAAACTGCAGTTGAGAAAGTGGAAGCCCAGAGTCTTTTTTTTTTTTTGGAGAGATTTTCGCTATAGGGCACGTGCGCTCGCCAGACAGTCAGAGAGAGACATAGAGACAGAAAGCAAAAAATCACCCCCCAGGGGGGATGATCACGCCGCAATCCCTTCTCCTCCATTCTCCTCTTGGGATCTTGGGCACGTGCACACACACGCGCCCGGCGTGAGTTTTAAGCCACCGGTCCGAGACGCGAGCCACAGTCGACTACGTGGGAGTCCAGCGACATAGCCATTACTCTAACTGCTGATTCCCAAGCCCAGAGTCTTAACCACTAAGCCACCTGCTGGCCTCCTACATTGAGGTTTTTCCTATAGAGTGCATGCACTTGCCAGAAAGACAGAGACAGACAGAGATGGAAAGCAAGAAATCATATCCCAGGGGGGATGGCCACGCCACAATCCCTTCTCCTCCATTCTCCTCTCAAGATCTTGGGCACACAACCACACGTGCCCAGCTTAAGTTTAAGCCACCCGGTCCAGGACTCAAACCACGGTCAACTACATGGGAGTCCAGCAATATACCATTATGCCAACTGCCAGTCCCCATTAAGTTTTTAAAAGGTCTCTTTATAGCAGGTCTTCCCAAAGGCTTTTATGTGCTAAGTAACATCATAATTCTCTTAAACACATACTACATTAAGTAAACTTATTTAGCCACAAAAATATTTTTCAAGGGCCCAGCCATGGTGGCATGTTGAGGTAGGGCACAGCTGCGTGAAACTGGGGCCACGTGGAACTTCTAATGTTTAGGCCACACATGATGGTGCATGCTTGTAAGTCATAGCTGACTGGGAGGCTGGGGCAGAGAATCAAAATGGAAAGATCCTATCAAAAATACTTCTCTCTCTCTCTCTCTCTCTCTCTCTCTCTCTCCAAAAACAAGAACAAACAAAAACAAAATTTTTTCAGGGAGCATCTAATAATCTGGTGCTCTATGAAATGTACTTTGAAAAACTGAAACAATCAGGAACCAGATAGTGGTACAATATACAATATGACACAATGCAAGGCAATCCCACATGGAAAGGTTCCCAGTTCAAGTCTGGAGACCCTGAGTAAACAGGGCATGATCAGGAGATGAATAGAGACAAGGGATGGACAGCATCATGGAGAGCCTGCTGGAGTGTTGTCTCTCTTTTTCTGTCTCGCTTACTCACTGAGGAAATAAACTTTGAAAAAAAATAAGACTAAAGAAAAATAAAGAAATGAAATTGTTAATGCTTTTACCTATCACATAAAACCATTGCATAAAGAAACCCTTGGGGCCAGCAGTTGGTATAATGGCTGTCACTGGACTCTCATGTAGTTGACCGCAGTTCGGGTCCCAGACCTGGTGGCTTAAACTCAAGCTGGGTGCATATGCATGCGTGCCCAAGATTCCGAAAGGAGAATGGAGGAGAAGGAATTGTGGTATGGCCCTCCCCCCTGGGGGGGTGATTTCTCGCTTTCTGTCTCTGTCTGTCTTTTTGGCGAGCGCACACGCCCATAGCAAAATTCTCTCAAAAAAAAAAAAAGAAACCTGTGACTGCTGAAAAAAAATAGTAACCTGCACAAAAAACTGATTTACATATAACTACATCTTTAAAAACTGACTTGAATTTTATTCAAAATAAATTTTATTCACACTTGAAAACCTTGGGGGGCTGGCAGGTGGCATGGTGGTTAAGGGCACTGGACTCCCACATGGCTGACCACAGTTCAAGTCCCAGATCTGGTGGCTTGCTTTCTCACTCACTCCCTTCCACTCTCTCCCTCTCTGGTCAATTGAAATAAGTGAATAAATAAAGTTAAAAAAGAACTCTTTAGGAAATAAAAAAGAAAACCTTGGAAAGTAATTATCTAGTTTAAGATTGATGAAATATTTACAAAAAAAAAAATTTTTTTTTAAAACAAAAGGGGCAGGGGCCTGCAGGTGGCATGGTGGTTACGGGTGCTGGACTCCCACATGGCCCACAGTTCGAGTCCTGGACCTGGTGGCTTGGTTTCTCACTTTCCTGCTCTCTCACTCTGTCCCTCTCTAATCAAGTTAAAACAAATTTTTTTTTTTAAAAAATTAAATAATTCTTTAAAGGTGGGGCATTAAAAGTCTTTCAGGGGTTATTTCCTAGTCTAATATGCCGGTTGTCCTAGTTTATTCAGAATCTATTCAAGATTTACATTAAAACTCATTCCATTCATTTTTAATATATTAAATAAATCAATTTCAAAATAAATATTTTTTAAAAACCACAGATTTTCAAAAATTAGTGTTTACAAGAAAGTTCTTAAAACTTATGAAATGTATAAATGAGACTTTTTAGAATTATCAAAGAATTATATCACCAAGCAAAGCCAGTAATGTTTGATTAATACTAACACCACTACTCTTTAAAATAGATGGCTAGTGCAAAGTCTTCAAAAAAGTGTTAGATCACAAAATTTGTGTTAAACAATAAATATGTTAAGTCTCAAACATATCATGCATAACAATCAAAGGAATATAAGGGCCAGCCTTGTAGTACAGTGGTTAAGAGAGCCAGATTCCACATGACCATGGTTCAAATCCTAGCCTCATAGGCTTGGGATAGGGCGGGGCAGGGAGGGGGAGGGTAGACAAGACACTCTGGGCATGTGTGCCTAAAATCCTGACAGGAAGGAGGAATGGAAGAACAAGGATTATATCATGACCACGCTCTATAGCGGTGGTGGTGGTGGGGGAGGGGGGCATCCTCTTTTCTTTACCTCTCTCTGGCATACACACACGCCCTTGGGCAAAAGCAAAAAAATGAAAGAATATAATGACCCTTCTTAATATAAGAAATACTCTTTGGGTTTTAAATATGTGTCTAGGAAGCCTAAAATTACTCTCTGTTATTTAATATCTCTAGCCTAAACTCTATTTACAAGGCCTTATACATGAATAATATGCAAATGTGTCCTATCAACCCTCTTGAAGACAGCTTTAAACCATGTTTTTCTATGGAAACCTAAGTCTCCTGAAAATACCTGGAATTATATAATTCTTGGCATTACTTGATATCTCAGTAGTTGAAGCAAACTTTTACCCTATATAACAGCATTACCTACAGGTTAGAAATGAAGTCCTGTCATTTTTTTAACACCCCTTTCTCCTTCTAAGGAAATTTTACCTTGTTTTAGTTAGTCGTATTCTTTAATTACATTGTAATATTCTCATGCCTTATTGCCTAAAACAAAATAAAGCTTTGAATAATCCCCACAAATAAGGCAAAAATGGCAACCCGTTCTGGACAGTAAAGAACTCCAAAATGTATTTACCAGCAAATACTAAACCAGGAAAAATTAAGTCCAATTTTTTGCCAATTTTCTAATGCTACTGCCATAGTCCATAGTCCATGTCCTAGTCACTTTTTTTTTTTTGGAGAGGTTTTTGCTACAGAGTGCGTGCGCTCGCCAGACAGACAGATAGAGACAGAGAGATAGAAAGCGAGAAATCCACTTTCTGTCTCTATATCTCTGTCTGGCGAGCGCACGAGCCCTATAGCGAAATCTCTCCAAAAAAAAAAAAAGCGAGAAATCACCCCCCAGGGGGGATGGTCACGCCACAATCCCTTCTCCTCCTGGGATCTTGGGCATGCACGCACATGCACCCGGTGTGAGTTTAAGCTGCCAGGTCCAGGACTTGAACTGCGGTCGACTACATGGGCGTCCAGTGACATAGCCATTACATTAACTGCTGGTCCCTTGTCCTAGTCATCTTAAACTTAAAAATTTATATCAACTCCTATACATCCTTATAAACTACATACCTCATAATCTCCTCAAATTTCATATTCCTGCTCAAGAATCTATGACTGTCTCACATTTACCATTAAATAGGAACTATAAATTCCAGTTCCTAAAACTCAAGGTCTCGCCTAATCTAGGCATTCTCAATTACCATTTTGTATCACAGTAGGGATAATATGCTCACTGCTCCTCAACCACTCATCATAATTCATATACTTTGCCCAAATCATTCTAACCTCATCCCCTTTCTCAATAGGGAACAATCACCCTCTTCCTTTCTACCAACAATCTGCCCATCCATTAATGTCCAATTCAAATACTCCTGTCCTAAACCTATCACAGTCTGCACGGGCACGTGTGCATGCGTGCCCAAGATCCTGAGAGGAGAAAACAGAAGGGATTGTGGTGTGGCCATCCCCTGGTTCTCTGTCTCTCTCTGTCTTTCTGGAGAGCGCACGCGCCCTATAGCAAAAACCTCTTTAAAAAAAAAAGAATTTAAGAATGTATGTAGGACATATTTTTCTTGTTGGTTTAGTACAAACATTGAAGGTGCTAAGACTGATGGCTAAGGTATGAACTGAAGAAAATTCATAGTTCCCAAACTTTGTGTTTTGGACAGCTCTATCTCTCCTATAAACACAAAAACCCTATAATGGAGTTATTTTTCTAAAGAACACTCGTGGCATATAAATAGATGAACTTTTGAAATAGTGCTGTTTTCTGTTAAGAAATAAGTTGTCATAACCAAACATCACAGTTGGTCACTTGACACTGATATGCACAGGACTTTAAAAATTCATGGGGGACCAGCAGATGGCATAATGGTTACATCACCAGACTTCCATGTAGTGGACTGTGGTTCAAGTCCCTGACAGGTGGCTTATAACTCCCGCTGGGCTCATGTGAGTGCATGCCCAAACTCCAGAGAGGAGAAAAGCAGAGAAGGGATAGTGGTCTGGCCATCTTCCCCCAGGAGGTGATTTCTTGTTTTCTGTCTCTATAGCAAAAATCTCTCTCAAAAAATAAAAGAAAAAGTTCATGGAAAATGGAATTAAAGTATGAGTTCTTTGTTGCAAAAAATTTTTGAAATCCACAGTTTTTTCATAATATACATTTTTCATCAATTTCTGAAGACCTCCCCCAATACAGAGCCCTTCCTTTCCTACAGACTTTAACAGACCTTTATGTCTACCCTACGATAGTCTGATAGTCTGTTCCCAAGATATCAATTAAACTAGGAGTTTTGCTATGATTGTGTTTACCTAATAAAGAATCTAAAGCTGGAGAAAATGGATTAATTTCTATTAAGAGAAGTCATATTTCTCCCTCTGATTAAACTTGTATCTAAAAAAAAAAACCCCAAAAATCAAAAACAAATTTTAGGACTTTATCATCTCTCTAAATGTAGGTAATTCCAAATACCTAGATTAAATCAACCACAACTTGTTCTTACTGCCTGGTTATTCAGGCACAAGGCTGTTGCAAATCTTATTTATATGATTTTCATTTTGAGAAGTTAAGCAAAGTATTGTTAGGGACCATCAACTGGTATAATGCTTACATCGCTGGACTCCCATGTAGCTGACCGTGGTTCGAGTCCCAGACCCGGTAATTTAAACCTCACACCAGGTGTGCAGGTGTGTGCCCAAAACCCTGAGAGAAGAATGGAGGAGAAGGGATTGCGGTGTGGCCATCACCCCTTGGAGTGATTTCTTGCTTTCTGTTTCTTTGTCTCTCCTGCTTTCTGTCTGTCTCTATCTCTCCAGCGAGCATAAGAGTCCTATAGCAAAAATCTCTCTAAAAATAAAGTTAAGTATTGTATAACTAAGAAAAAGTGTAAATGCTTAAATGAAAGTAAAATAGACACACAAGTTTAGAAAGAGAGGAGCCCCAACCCAGAAAACTGTGACGGTACAGTTAACCCCAGCTGGGTGGCAAACTGACAGGTCTTCTCTACTCTTAGACCTTATCTGTCAAAGAGGCAGCAATTCCTATCTACCTGCCTTGCAATTGCCTAAGTTCGTCCCTACGTCATTAAGAACTGTCTCAACGCCCTTTGGGGGCTTTACGTTTTTCTCCACACAACTTATTTAACAAGCCACGACCTAGAGAAGTGTCTAGAGAACCGGCGATTACGACCGCGCTGTCTTGACAACCTCGCTCTGCGCCCCTCCTCCAGCCGTCACCAGTGGCACCGCGGCGCCCCAGCCCTAGACGCCACTCCACCGGCTCGGGGATGTAAACACCACCATTCCCTTGACCCTGCCCACCCCTAACTTCCTTCTCCCGGCCACGGCTTTGCAGGACCAGTGAAAGAAGGCTGGAAACCACATACCCTCGGAAGTGAGGCGAGAGAAAGGCTTAAGCAGTTCCGCGAAGCTGAGGTGATTGAGACGAGTAAGCCGCTCGGCTTCGTCGCTGCACAACGCGGCGACACAGGGGACGAAGGAGTCCGGGATTAGCTCCTGCACTGACTGTACACACTGGGCCATCGCCGCGACAGAGGAAGCGGCGGGGCCCGCCTCCCAGCCCC
>NW_006159775.1:4832416-4847430 GCF_000334495.1 Tupaia belangeri chinensis | reverse complement strand
ACCGCTGCCCCGTCCCCGTCACCGCTGCCCCTCAGCACTCGCCCCGCCGTCCTCGCATTCCACCCTGACAGGTGGAGACGCCGATAACCGCCGCTCAGTCCTCCAGACGGCAAAACCTCGGTCACTGCCCGACCGGAACCGCCATGTTGAGGCCGAACCCTGACCGACCGGCAGTACTACTCCCGGCAGCCCCCGCGCTGGCCCCTCACGTGACTGTTCAAGGAGGCAGTACGGGCGGAGGAAAAGAGCAGAGCAGAGGGAAGTGGAAAGCGACGGTGGCTGGTTAGGAAGCTGAGCCGGAAGTGGTGTGACGACTCGCCCCTTACTGGGTGGGGCCGGGGCGGGGCTACGAACGCGATGGGCGGAGCCAGCCGGGAAGGCTTCGGTCCTTGGTGTGGGTTCTCACGCTTCTTCCTACTTGGCAGAACCCAGCAGGTGTGACCCGCCAGCTGGCAGGCGGACGCTGGAGGTCGGTGCTGTCACGTACATGGAGGATCTAGCTCGCCTTCTACCAGGCCCGGTCTATTTGACGCCCCGAAGGCTATCCCTGGCCTCAGTGGCTATTGATATGGTTGTGCACGCCGCTTCCTGCCGGCTTGCTGCGCTGCAGGGGTCTTCTGCTCTTCAAAGATGATGTGCTGTTTGCCGAGGACTTGGGGGTTTCACTGGAGCTGGCCTGAACAGGCCATCTAGCCTTTGATTGCAGCCATGCTTTTAGAAACGGAGTGCTTCTCAACTATTGAGCAGACATGTGTGCTGTTGTGGATGTTGCAGTTAACACAAGTGTAAGGGAAAGCCGCTGCGCTGCTTCGTTTTTTTCTGATCTCAGGGAGAGAGTGCACCTGCCGGCAGCGATCTCCGGATCTTCCTTTCTAGCCTCTTCTTTCTTAGATTCTACTTCATAGTAATTGTAGATACTAGGGGACTTTTTTTTTTTAACAGTTTTTCGTATAGGGCGCATGCGCTTGCTAGAGAGAGCCAGAGATTGAGAGAAGGGAAGTGAGAAATCACCTTGTCGTGGGGGGATGGCCACTCCACAGTCCCCTCTCCTCCTTGCACCTCTGGGTATTCCGGGCACTCACGCATAGGCTACAGGAGTGATTCTTGAGCACCGCGTCTGGACTCAAACCAGAGTCAGCCATGTGGAATTCACTCACCTTAACTTCCACATCACCTGATGGCCCATGGCTAGTGTCTTTATGCTATGTGGAATTCTGAACTGGTTTCTATTCCTAGCTTTCCTTTTTACATACTGTCCCTGTAAATAAATGAAAGTTAATGAAAGGAATTTTACTTTTGTGTCACTCAATTATTTGAGTTTTTCCTGAATAAACACTCTTGTAGTTTTATGGTACCTTGACTTTAATTAAAGGAGGCTTCCCTAATATCAGTATCTCAAATGGTCTGATTTTTTTGGCACCCTGAGGTTTTTACCATGGTAAGAACTTATGATAGGTGAGAGCCTCTCTCCAGTAAATTGAAAAATGGGAAGTAGGAGAGGATATTAGAGCACAATTACATGATGGCCTTGGCCACAGATTATTTTAGGAAAGATAACACATGCAAGTTGAGGATCTTTATTCCCTTAAAACTGTGCCTAAGCACTACTTAAATATTCTTTCCATATCCCTGTGGTACACATAATCCCATTTGAATACTTCTTCTGATCTCAATTCCTTTCCCTTTATAATGTGAGAGTCTTATACAGCTGAGTGTGGCTGAAGTTATAAGATGCATTTTTATTAAATAACAGAATTCCTAAATGCAAAAATGCTACGTTTTTTGAGATGAAACTAAAAAGTTAAAAAGTCATTTTTACACTGCCGGTAAAACTAGATGTATTAGACCTTTCAAGGGTAATTTAGCTTAAATAGATTGTTTTAAAAATGTACCACTCAGAGGGTTTTTTTTATATATATATATTCAGAAAATCGTGTGACTATTGTTATTATTTAATTCTAGAACATTTTCATAGGCTCAGAGAGAAGCCTGGGGACTGGTTCTGTATCCTGGGGGTTGAGATAGCTGAATGGCACATGACTGACTGCAGGATTCAAATCCTAGACCCAGTGGCATAAGAAACACTGACATGTGTGTGTACATGCCCAAAGTCCTGAAAGGAAGGAGAGTTGAAGAGTCATTGCAACATGACCATTCTCCACAGGGGATGCTTTTTTCCCTCCCTGTCTGTGTGTTTCTCCGTCTCTGGCAAGTTCACATTAGAGAAGAGAAGCCCAGTACCCATTAGATGCAACTCTCCACCCTCCTGCCTGCCTCCCGCCCTGGCAATCACGAATTCACTTCTGTCTCTAGATTTACTGACTTTGGACATTTCATATGAATGAAAATATACAATATATGGCCTGTTGTGTCTGGTTTCTTTCACTTTGCCTAATGTCTTCAAGGTTCCTCCATGTTGTAGCATGAGCTGGTACTTCACTCATTTTTATGACTCAGCCTAAATGGGTTTTTGTCATATGCACTGACTTCATAATCTAACACCACATCCAGTTTTTCCAATGCGCACCCTTACTGTAAAAGTCTATTTCATTCCTAATCTATCCTAGTCTCTTCTTCTTTTGTCAAGGTACTATCTGAACTGTAGAAACCCCTCAAAGATGATACCTATGATGGGCATAGGAGGAGACCTTTTAGTCAGAACTTCTTCAGTGTTAAAACAGAAATTAGAGGGCTGCAGGTGGGGGACTCCCACATGCCTGACATGGTTCAAGTCCCAGACCTGGCGCCTTGCTTTCTCACTTTCCTTCTTTTTCTATGCTTCTCTCTGGTGGATTAAAATAATAAATAAATAAATATTTTTAAAAACCCAGAGATTAAACTTTCACTAGCCTAAACAGAGAAGTGAATTTAATGGTTTATGTAACTACAAATAAAGGTAGGAAAGAGCACACAGGGAAAAGGAAAAAAAAAAAAAACCTGCCAGATTAAGGGCTTCAGGAACTACAACCCAAGACTCTGGATAGCAGGAATCTCTTTCATCTTTATATTTGGCTCCATTTTCCAGAAAACATCTCTCTACATGAGATAATCTGTCCACATCCCCCAGTTTAAAAAAAAAAAAATCAAGCAGGGGAACTAGCAGTTAGCGTAATGGCTATGTCGCTGGACTCCCACGTAGTCGACCATGGTTCGCGTCCCGGACCCGGTGGCTTAAAACTCACACTGGGCGCGCGTGCATGTATGTCCAAGATCCCGAGAGGAGAATGGAGGCGAAGGGATTGCGGCATTACCATCCCTCCTGGGGGGTGATTTCTCGCTTTCTGTCTCTATGTCTCTCTCTGTCGGTCTGGCGAGTGCACGCGCCCTATAGCGAAAAAACTCTCCAAAAAAAAAAAAAATCAAGCAGAAATAAAACTCCTTGTTTCCAGGGTCCATGTATCAATACCAGGGAATGTGTCTGATTTGCCCTGTCGTATCACATTCCTTTCCTTGAACTAATCAATTTCCAGGGGCATGGAAAAAATTACTGGCCAGGTATGGGTCATATTTCCACCCTTGCAGACAAGGAGGTAAAGTCTATAACTACGAAGATGGTGATGGGGAAGGTTACCAGACAAAAACAACACTCATCACACATCACAAATTGCTCATTGGCTTCTCAGTGTCCACACTCACCCTTCCTTCTTCCCAAACAGATGATTCCAAGAATGCTTCTGCCCAGTAATTACTCCCTGAAAATAGACCCATCTGCTGCCAAAGGCTGACAAGTGAAAAATTACATCCAGTCACCACACCCACCTCCAAACCCAGGGATTCCTAGATGATGTGTACTCTTCTTGGTCAGGTCTGGGGGTAGTTCTTCACGATCCTTTTTCCGATAGCTAAATTTGAAATGAAAACAACCCCCTTTGAGAGCTGATGACTATAGGAAAATGTCAATCCCATTTATAAATGCAGAGGCAATTTACAATGGTCACTGGACAAGGACATCCAAAAGTCAGTCTTCAGTCAGTGGAATGAATCCTGTAATGGGTCAGTCTGAGCTGTCACTATTCCTGCCTGCTGGGAGGAAGTCCCTTCATAAATAACCTCTAATGTCATTTCTGAGAGATAGAGATAGGGTGGGAAAGACTATTCTCTTGAGACCTGTAAAATGATATGGATGACAGAGGTCGCTAGCACACCTTACTAGGAATGTCATGCCCTGCGTGTGGTATTTGCATGGGGTCCGAGATATCACACCACTCCTTTTTTGCTTAGACTCCTCTGGACTCTGGCCCTCCTTGCATCACATGCCCTCTGGACAATTCACTGTGTCCCTAAAAGCGAGGTGCTATGTTTGGTCAGGCTTGGTCATGGGCCCGTCCTCAAGGCCAACAGGACAGGGTCTGTCACAAATAGAGAGGAAGTTTGCTGGACAAAGTAATAACAATGACATAAGCAAGTAAAGACTTCTTTTCCCAGTACTGAAGATGAGACTTGCTACTCTCAAAGAATCCTGGAAAACTTGTGCTATGTCAATGGGCTAATGTTTGGCATATTGTATTTTTTAAAATAATTATTTTTTATTTAACTTTATTTATTTATGTTAATTTAACCAAGAGGGGCAGAGTGAGAGAGAGCAAGAGGGAAAGTGCAAAAGCAAGCTGCCAGGTCCAGGACTTGAACTATGGTTGACCATGTGGGAGTCCAGGACCCTTAACCACCTCATCACCTGCAGTCCCCCAACATATTGTATTATCAAACATTTATAGACTGTTTATTTGTTTAAAATTGTCAGCAGGCATGTACATCTGTCAGAGAGAGACAGAGAGAGGGAGAAACCACCCCTCGCCCCAAAAGAATATGGTCACGCAGCAGTCTCCACTTCTGCATCCTGTCAGGACCCTGGGCATGTCCACATACACACCTGATATGCTCCTCAAGCCACTGAGGCTGGGAATCCAACCACAGTCAGTCATGTGGGATCTAGCATCCCAAACACCAAGACACCTGCCAGCCCCTCGTTTTAAAAGCAAGAATTTCAAACCCCACAGAAATTTTAGTTTGTGATAGTACATAACATTCTAGCAAGATATTTGCCACTTTGGACAAGTTATGTATCTTTCCTGAGCCTCAAATTATTTATCTTTAGGCTTAAAAAATTGGAACTAAAAGAATTCTTGTATTTGCTTAAATATGAAGAGCCAAGTTTATCGTTCTTTGCAGTTAAGTTTTACTGCTATCAACAGCAGATGGCGCTATTGAGTATTGGCTTTAAAAATAATTCTAATTCCCAATTACTATTTACCTAGTTCTCACATAGAAGATACCTACCTGCATATCAGAACGTTGGGGATTAAAGAATGCTCTGAAAATATTTGGAGAGTAAAAGTTTGAGCTTAATAGCTCAAAGACTTTATGTTATGCCATTTTAAAACACCAAAAAAAAAAAGATTTAAATGTATATTCATATATGTATTGGGCCACACTTTTAATTTTGTTTACTCTGCTGGATTTTCTTTTTTTCAAGTAAATAATTGGTAGTTTGGGGGAGTTAAATTTTTTCATGATGGGGCAAGTATGTGCACTTATGAGAATGAGAGAGAGAGAGAGAGGAACACATTCTGCAGGGTCTGGTCACACCATAATGTCCTTCTAGTTCTCCAGCCTGAGGGACTTGGACACTCATGTATTCACATATCGTTGGCATGTTTCAGGCTGATTATGCAAGGGGGTTGAGTCACTCACTACATGGAATCTGGTTTCTCTTTGAGCAGTATATTACCAGTGTACCACAGAATAGGCCCTATACTGGATATTTTAAGGAGACTTATTTTTTTTAGAGGTTTTTGCTATAAGGCACATGTGCTCTCCAGAAAGACAGAGAGAGATGGAGAGACAGAAAGTGAGAAATCACCTCCCAGGGGAGATGGCTACGCCACAATCCCTTCTCCTCCATTCTCCTCTCGGGATCTTGGGCACACATGCACATGCACCCAGAGTGAGTTTAAGCCACCAGGTCTGGGACTCGAACTGCAGTTGACAACATGGGAGTTCAGTGACATAGCCATTACGCTAACTGCTGGTCCCAAGAGTCTTATATATTTTTTAAGAATTATTTTTATTTAACTTTATTTATGTTTGTTTATTTTAATTTTGACCAAAGAGAGACAGAGGGAGAAAGAGAGAGAAGGTAGCTGCCAGGTCCAGACTTGAACTGTGGTTGGCCATGTGAGGAGTCCAGTGCCCTTAAACACCACGGCACCCCAAGGAGTTTAATGTGAAGGCCCTACGGTACCTGGATGGAACCTGTGGCTGGGAACGGTGGAGCAGGTGCCTATACTGCATTTGCTGGACCTGCTGTTCTGTAATTAACATGATGCACATCAGCCTCTGAGCTGGGCGGAGGGTTGGGGGATTATGTCACTTGATTCCCATGCAGTGGACCACAGTTTGAGTTCCAGATCTGGCAGCTTAAAACTCATGGCAAGCACGTGTGTGTACATGCCTAGGTTTCAAGAGGAGAATGGAGGAGAAGGGATTGCAGTATGGCCATCTTCCTGGCTGGCTGGGTGTGGGTGTGTGTGTGTGTGAGAGAGAGAGAGGGGGTTATTTCTTGCTGTCTGTCTCTCTGGTGACTGCACACTCCCTATAGCAAAAATCTCTTTTTCTAAAACACAATTATTTATTTAATATTTATTTATTCATTCATTTATTTTAATTTGACCAGAGAAAGGGAAAGGGAGAAAGCAAGCCACCTGGTCCAGGACTCAAACTATGGTCAGCCATGTGGGAGTGTCCAGCGCCTTAACCACCATGCCACCTGCTGGCCCTGCAAAAATCTCTCTTAAAACAAGAAAAGATATTGGATAGGAGCCAGCAAATGGTGTGGTGGTGAGTTTCTGAAATATGACTGAACGCTATTCGAGTACCAGACCCGGTAGTTTGCTTTCTCACTGCTCCCCCCCACCCCCCAACTCAAGAGATGAAGAAATGGAGAAGCAATCATAGCATGACCACATCCCATTGGGGGTGGGGGTGTGTTCTCCCTCTTCCTCTCTTCATCTCTTTGTCTCTCTCTGGCAAGTGCACACACCCTCTGGCAAATTAAATAAACTATTCCATTAAGGATTTTAAATTTAAAAAATCAATAGCTAGATTAATAAGAATAACCCAATTACAAAATATAGTTTTAAAATATTAAATTTAAACCCATACCCCTGGAGTAAAAGATAACTCAATCAATGAAAATTTCAACACACAAGAATGAAGAGAAAGCAAAACCAAACAAACACATGAACTCTCTTTACCTTCACTTATAAAAATGCTACAATAAGAACCAAGATCACAGTTAATGGTCCATTAAAGTCCATCTAACCATTAGTTCAGATGTACTACACACAATTTGGTATGTTTGGTTTTCATTTTCATTGGGTTCAAACTACTTTCGAATTTTTTCTCTGCTATGTTTTTTGTATCTTTGGGCTATTTAGCAGAGTGTTAGGACCAGCAGATGGTATGTAGGTTAAGGCGGTTGGATCTCACATGGCCAAGACTGTGTTTCAAGCCCTGGACCCAGTGGCTTGAAAATCACACCAGGCAAGTCAGAATCTCCTGGCTAACCAGTCTGCTCAAGATCCTGACCCGTACCACGGTGTAGCCTCCCCAGATGTTAGTTCCTGGACCTTAGACCTAGAAACCCATATGTTCAAGAAGAGAATAGGAAGAAAAAAATATGTCTTCACTAATAGTTAGTGCTTCCATCTTTGGTCTGCCTGTCAGTCACAGTTGAAATGAACAGAGCATTTTCCAACTCCACACACGAGGGCAGAGGGAGCTATGTCGGTCTGTGTAGGCACTTGAGAAAGGGCATGAATTATATTGATGACCATCGCAAGCTTTTTGTGAAAGTGTGTTGGAAATGAATGAGAACTTGCTGTCCCCCCTTTACCACCAGCTACTTACTCAAGAATCAGAAATAACCATTTCTGGGGAACCAGCAGTTAGCGTAATGGCTATGTCGCTGGACTCCCACGTAGTCGACCGCGGTTTGCATCCCGGACCTGGTGGCTTAAAACTCACGCCGGGCGCGTGTGTGTGCATGCCCAAGATCCCAAGAGGAGAATGGAGGAGAAGGGATTGCAGCGTGGCCATCCCCCCCCCGGGGGGGTGATTTCTCGCTTTCTGTCTCTCTGTCTTTCTCTGTCTGGCGAGTGCATGTACCCTATAGCAAAAAAAAACTCTCAAAAAAAAGAAAGAAAGAAAGAAAGAAGCATTTCTGGCATGGTGGTCAAGGCTCTGGACTCTCACATAGCTGACCATGGTTCAAGTCCTGGACCTGATGACTTGCTTTCTCACTTTCTCTTTTCATAGTAAATTAAAAATTAACAATAATAATAATTAATAAAATAAATAATTCTTTTTAAAAGAAAAAAAGAAAAGAAAGAGACATTTCTTAGGACTACAAATTTAAGATTCAATTCTGATCTCTTCCCGAAATTTCTTGTGGCTTTAGGGGGTAAACCTAACTAAGGTGGTTGAACAAAAGAAAAAAAAAAAGAATAAAGAAAAGAAAAAACACACTGGGGATGTATGCATGCATGTCTGAAATCCTGAGAAGAGAATGGAGGAGAGCGGATTGGAGCATGGCCATCAACCTGGTGAGCGCATGTGCCCTATAGCAAAAATTTAAAAGAAGGGGAAAGGATATTTGGGATTTAGCTGTGTTTATCATTGATTTATAGTTTAATCTTTTTGTGGCCAAATCATTCATCATATAATTGAGTCATTTTTAGTTTATTAAGGCTTGGTTTAAGGCCCATAATATGGTCTATCTTGATAAGTGTCCTGTGCACAGTTGTAAAAATCATGTATTCTGCTATTGTTGGATGAATGCTCTTTGTTTATTTATTTATTTAGCTTGCTATAAGGTGCTCACCAGAGAAAGTGAGAAATCACTCTCCAGGGGGAATAACCACATCCCAATCCTTTCTCCTCGATTCTCCTCTAAGGATTTCGGGCATACATGACCATGTGCCTAGCATGATTTTCAAGCAACTGTGTCCAGAACTCCAATGGCAGAGTCAGCCACCTTAACCTCCACACCACCTGCTGGCCCTGGAGGGATGCTATTTAAATGTCAATTAGGTCATGTTGGTTGATAAGGTCACCCAAGCCTTTTGCATCTTTACTTGTATCCTTATATCTACCTGTATTAGTTCTCTAGGGCAACTGTAACAGTTTGTCACAAACTTAGTGACTTAAAATAACATAAATCTATTCTTGCACAGTTCTGGAGTCTGGAAGTATGAAATCAAGCTTATCAACAGGGCCATGCTCCTTGTGTGGGCACTAAGGAAGAGGCCTCTCCCCTTTTGTGGTTTGTGGAGATTACCAACGATACTCACTGTTCCTTGGTTTATGGCAGCATGAGTCCAGTCTCTACCCTGATTGTTAAATGGCTTTCTTCCCTATGTTTCTGTGTCTTCAAATTTCTATTTAATACCTGTCATTGGATTTAGGGCCCAATCTAATAAAATATGACCTCATCTAAACTTGATTAGATCTGCAAAGTCCCCTTTCTCAGATAAAGTTACATTCACAGGTAAAGGGGTTAGAAATTCAACATATCTCAATTCAACCCATAGCACTATCCTTATATCTTTTTTTTTTTTTACACAAAAGCACTTTAATTAACAGTACACAATTTTCCAAAATATGCTTTTGTAAGAAAACGCAATAATTAACTATAGACTTTACAAACAAGTTTCTTGGTAAATTTCAGTGTACTTCAGACCCCTGTCCACGGAGACACATGCTCCCTAGGATCCTGGGCAAACTGTAACGTTTGCTAATATCGAAAAGTCACTCCCTCCTTTCACAGCACTATCCTTATGTCTAACCACACCTTTATATCAATCCTTATAGAAAGGTATATCCTCTATATCCTTAGAACAAACACACTTATTCTATTAAATATTTACTGAACACACTTTATATGTCAGGCATTGCTCTAAACCCTAGGATTTAGGATTAGGCCAATGCAGACCTGTTGTAATCCTATCATAACTACTGGAATATTTAATCATAGGAGCTGCTCTCCATGGTTCTGAACCATGCTTGCCCATGAAGACACAAACATAGTTTACTAATATCTCCTGAGAAATCTTTACCTAGAGTCATGAAACACAGTAGGGAATAGAGGGTATTAGAAGAGTCATGGGGCCAGCTGATGTCATAGTGGGTAATGAGGCTGAATCCCACATAGCCAACTGTGTGATTAGAGTCTCAGACCTGGCAGCTTGAAAAACACACTGGACATGTGTGCGTGCATGCCCAGAATTTTGGGAAGAAAATGAAGAAGGGATTGCGGTGTGGCCATCTGCCCCCACCCCCAGAGGGTGATTTCTCACTCTCCCTCTCTCCCTGTCTCTCTTCTGGCGAGTGCACATGCTATACAGCAAAAACTAAAATGACAACAACAACAATAATAATATTCAATATTTCTACTTCGGTTTCAAAAATCACTGGCACAAACTCTAAAACTGTATGCACATAAAGTTTATTAGAATAAGCCAGAATAAATTTTAAAAATGCATCCTGGGGAACCAGCAACTAGCATAATGGCTATGTTGCTGGACTCCCACGTAGTTGACCGCGGTTCGCGTCCCGGACCCGGTGGCTTAAAACTCATGCCGGGCGCGTGTGCATGTGTGCCCAAGATCCCGAGAGGAGAATGGAGGAGAAGGGATTGCGGCGTGACCATCCCCCCTGGGGGGTTATTTCTCACTTTCTGTCTCTATGTCTCTGTCTGTCTGGCGAGCGCACGCACCCTGTAGCGAAAAACCTCTCAAAAAAAAAAAATGCATCCTGGACCAGCTCTTCTTGCTTTAAACATTTGAATCAATGTTCTGGCCAGGGCTTTCTTTGGGTAATATTCTGCACCACAGAACTACCTTCAACTTTCCCAACTACACAGTGGGCTAGAATGCAAGATCTTTATATTAAGTACTGCAAAAAATAAAAGTAGGGATCATCACTCATATCCATTAAATTTACTGAGCTCACAAAGACATTCAAATTCTTTAAGTTTATTTATTTATTTCAGAGAGAGAGAGAGAGAGAGAAAAGCACCCTCAGCAGAGTTTCATGCCACAAACTCCCCCAGTCCATCCAAGCATTAGGGATCATGGACATTTGCAAACAGCGTGATCTTCCATATGAATCCCAGCTTCCCTTGAGCAGCACATTAGAGATGGATCATGAAGATGGCCCACAAAAAATTCTGACACTCTGAATTCAGCAGTCATTAAGCAGGTGTGGGGAACCAAATATTTTGAGGAAATTTTTAAGTTTCTACAGTGTTCTGTCTGGTCCCATCAAATGTTAAAGAATTTTTAAAAATATAAGATGGCATTTGAATACAAAGTAGTAGTATTACTAAAATCAGAATTTATAGGCTTCTCTACTTTGTAAATACAAATGGATTTAAATCTGAGAGTTCTTCCATCCATTTAAGCATCCTCTGGAAAGGAAAGGAAATCCCTACTCATCCCACAGTCTCCTTGTATGCATCTGTGCATAATCCCAGCTGCTGTGCTGAATGTCCTCACCACTGTTTGCTGAGGCACCTGCAAGTCATCTCTCTCCCCGTCTGCAAAGTCCAGCTCTCCTACTTCTCTCCTCTTTGTTTTGCCTTCCTCCGCCTATGCATTCATGGGCTCTATCCTGTTACCTTCACCCTCATGCCTCGCTCAGGGATTACTTCATGAATAATGCTTTATAGGGACACTTGGCCCAACCACAGGAGGTGACATACATGGGACGTGATTTTCATCTTTCTTCTCAAAGTCAGAGAGCACTTCCCAGGATGCTCTGAAAATTGATAACCACTTTTCTTTCAGAACATTGCAGGGCAAGTTGAACTTAATCTATTTTAGGAAAATACTTGAAGTCTCAATTTTTAAAAAGATGAAAAGCTATATTTCTGGCTCTGCAAGTAATACGTACCTTCAAATTAAGGCCTTGAGGTCATGTGGTATGTTATACTATTCATCTTTGGAAATATACATCAGAAATATGAATGAGATCAGGCATGACTTTGCAGTCAGTTTAGAGCTGTGAGTAACTTATTTCTAAAAATGACCTCGGCTCTGTACCAAATTGTATCAGCTGGAGCTTTTCAAATGCACTGCAGAGGGGCCAGCAGGTGGTGTGGTGATTAAGGCTCTGGACTCCCACATGACTGACTGCAGTTCTAGTTCCGGACCTGGTGACTCGCTTTCTCACTCCCCCCTCCACTCTGGTAAATGCACACACCCTATAACAAAAATTAAAATAACAATAATAAGAATAAATAAAAGTAAGCAAATAATTTTTTATAAAAATATATCTTAGAATTAAAAGGTATGCTCTAATTTCTTCACCAGATTGATTTTCACAATAACCCAAAGTCATAAAATCTAATAAATATAATTGTTTAACAATGGAAAAATGTTCTGAGAAATGTGATATTGAGCCATTTTGTTATTGTGGGAACATCATAGAGTATAGAATGTGATTACACATTCTATAGCCTACCACGCGTCTAGGCTCTCGATTCTAGGCAAAAAACCTATACAGTCTATTTCTGTATTAAATACTGTAGAAAAGTGTAACACAATGGTAAATATCTGTGTACCTAAATGATTCTAAGCCTACTCATAAAAATACTGTATAAATAATAAAAATGATATAGAGTAAGCAATGGTTAGAATATGTCCCCCAGGGGACCAGCAGTTAGCAAAAATGACTGTGTCACTGGACTCCCATGTAGTCAACTGTGTTTCGCGTCCCGGACCCGGTGGCTTAAAACTCACACCGGGCGTGTGTGATCCCGAGAGGAGAACGGAGGAGAAGGGATTGCCATGTGGCCATCCCCCCTGGGGGGGTTATTTCTCGCTTTCTGTCTCTCTGTCTCTCTCTGTCTGTCTGGCGAGCGCATGCGCCCTATAGCAAAAGCCTCTCCAAAAAAAAAAAGAATATGTCCCCCAGAATTTCACGTTTTGGGACTTGATTGAATTGACCGTTTTGTAAAGGCATTAAGCAAAAACTTAATCCTTTCCTAGTGCCCCAGGAAGAAGGTTAGGTGGGTAGCGATTAGTTGATAGTGATTGCATTATGAAGGTAATCTCCTGAGACCCAATGAGTCTTAGATCTCATGAGAAGAAGTTAGTCCTTGTGAGAACTGGTTGCTAGGAAAGAGAGAGCTGCTCCTTTTCGTTCCACACATGCCCTCTGTCCTCTGTGCTGCTGGTGGCCATGTTGTAGGCCTAAATGTTCGAACTTTCCAGCCCCCAGAATCATGAGTTTTGTAAATAAACTTTTACTTTATAAAATCATCCCAGCTCAGCTACTTCTGTTAGCAATGCAAAAACAGACTAAGACAGGGTACTTACCATGAATGGAGTTGGGAGAACTAAAGTCACTCTGGACAAGTCAGTGACTGAGTGGTACAGGACTGTAAAGACCTAGGACATTATTATATACTGCTGGAGACTTCATACACACTGTATGCTTTGGCTATGCTAAATTTTTATTATTTTCTAGTAAAGAGTAATAATAATAATAAGTTAAATTAAACTTACTGTAACTTTTTAACTTTTTTAAACCTTTTTAATTTTAAAACTGTTTGACTCCTCTGTAATAACATTAGGTTGAAATTACAAACATATTGTGGAACCAGCAGATAGGGATTAAGATGCTGAACTCCCATATGACCAATTGAGGTTCAAGTCCTGGGCCCAGTGACTTGAAAATCATGCCAGGAAAGTGTGCATGAGTGCCCAAAGTCCCAGAAAGAGCATAGAGGAGAAGGGATTGTGGCATGGTCATCCCCTCTGAGGTGATTTCTCACTTTCCCTGTCTCTGGTGAGCACACACACCCTATAGCACACACACAAAATAAAATTAAAATTAAAAAGCCACATTGTATAACTATACAAAAATATTTTGTCTTTATTTCCTTGTTCTATAAGCTTTTTCTATTTTTAAAGTTTTTATCTTTATAGCTTTTAAATTTGTTTGTGAAAACCAAGAAACAAGCATACTTAACCTAAACCTACATAGGGTTGGGTTATTGATATCAGTGTCTTCCATATCGGTATTTTGTTACTACAAGGGCCATGGTGAACAAAACAAAACAACACGAGATTAAATCAAGCACAAGAGAAATCATGCAATCAAGAGTCAAGGGACTCTATGATAGAGAGCAAAAAATTGGAGGACATAAAAGCAGTGAAGGTACTTAATGAGAATAGGACAGTGTGGAATGGGGGAGGTGAAGAGAAGAGGATAGAGAAAGATAGCAAGTGAACAATAGAGGCAGGACGTTAGTGAGAAACAGATATGGCTTATTAACTGTTGATGATGACGTGTATAGTATTCTCAACTGGATTGGTCTGAGAAGTATTTCATGATGGGCAAAGTATTTTTACAAGCAAAATGAGAAATAGTGATTGACTGTTTTAAAAAATAATTAGAATAATAAAAATAATGATTGAGGAAAATATAGAAAAGATATTGAATGTTGAAGTGGGGAGATTAATGTCTCTGTACTGACTGACATGCATGGCATTCCCTTTTGAAAAAACAATGTAATACACTGTAAAGTTATATGTAATCCAATGTAATATAAAGAAGATTATGATGATAATAAAAAATAAAAATTAAAACAAAAAGAGTCAAGGGGTTCAGCCACAGTGCACCACTGCAGCCACCGATTGGGGTGCCAGAAGCTGCACAGGAGCCCCTGGAGTGGTTCTGGGCCAGCCTGTTATCCTAGCTAATTATGAGGCTGGGGAAAGAGGATTGCCACATGATGAGATTTTTGTCCAAAATACCTATCTCTGTCTCTCACAAAGGAAAAAGAGAGAGAGAAAGAGATGTATGAGGTTGCTGCCAGTGTAATACACATACTGTTTTTGCAGTTAGGTTATTTTTTTGGAAAGAGTTTCTTTCAAAAAAATAAAAGAGAAGGAAATCAGCAGTTAGTGTAATGGCTATGTCGCTGGACTCCCACGTAGTAGAACGCA
>NW_006159775.1:4778432-4832373 GCF_000334495.1 Tupaia belangeri chinensis | reverse complement strand
ATGTGTGCCCATGATCCCGAGAGGAGAATGGAGGAGAAGGGATTGCAGCATGACCATCCCCCCTGGGGGGTGATTTCTCACTTTTTGTCTCTATGTCTCTCTCTGTCTGTCTGGCGAGCGCACACACCCTATAGTGAAAAACTCTCCAAATAAATACATAAATAAATAATAAAAGAGAAGACCTAATCTAGATCTTTGAGCTGAAATATGCCTCCTCATGACTTATACCCTTTATCTGGGTTTTGCTCACTAGAGCAACATGTAATAAGAATGCCACCTTTTGGGATATATGTGAAGAGATCTAGGTAGCTATCATGTGCCTTTACAATTTGCCTTTTTTATTTTTTTCATCCCCCCTGGGGGGTGATTTCTCACTTTTTGTCTCTATGTCTCTCTCTGTCTGTCTGGCGAGCGCACGCACCCTATAGTGAAAAACTCTCCAAATAAATACATAAATAAATAATAAAAGAGAAGACCTAATCTAGATCTTTGAGCTGAAATATGCCTCCTCATGACTTATACCCTTTATCTGGGTTTTGCTCACTAGAGCAACATGTAATAAGAATGCCACCTTTTGGGATATATGTGAAGAGACCTAGGTAGCTATTATGTGCCTTTATAATTTGCCTTATTTATTTATTTTTTTTTTTTTGAGAAATATTTTTGGCTGTAGGAGTATATGCTTGCTGGAGAAACAGAGAGAGACAGTGAGACAGAAAGCAAGAAATCACCCCCTGAGATTATGACTACACCACAATCCCGTCTCCTCCATTCTCCTCCTGGGACCTTGGGCATCCATGCACACATGCCTGGTGTGAGTTTGAAGCTACCGGGTCCAGGACTCGAACCACAGGCGGTCATGTGGGAGTCCAGCGACACAACAGCAGCCTCCTGACCTTTTTGTTGTTGTTTTTAGCTTAAGTACATACTTTCTTCTTTTTTTTAATTAAAATCACTTAATTTTTAAAAAAAATTAATTAATAGTGTGTGCTCGTGTAAGAAAGAAAGAGAGACAGAGAAAAGCATCCTTGACAGTATTTCCTCATACTGTGACCACCTTCCCCCAGACACACAGTTATATGGATCTGGGGCACACAGGCACACAGCCATCATGTTTTCTGGCTGACTCAAGATCTAAACTTGCAGTTGGCCTTGTGGTTTCCCGCACTGCAGTTTTGTTTGCCATTGACTGAGTCACCAGGCTGGGCCTACACAACTTTTTTAGCAGTTCCTTTGGTTTTAAGTTCCCTGTCCACATTTTCCTCACTTCTCTAAGAATACTTCATTAGCCTGTGTCTCCCTCAACATGCAAAGCTTAGAACTGAACATTGTTTTCCAGTTGTGATTTGACCCATAAAAAGTTCAAAGTAACTATCTTCCATCATCTGGAGTGTGTATACTTTTTAATGTCATTTAACTAATACGAAATTTTTAAAAAGTTATACAGTGATCAGTATCTATGTAACAAGCACCCAAAATATTTCTTTTTATTTATTCATGACACAACATGTGCACACACACACGGGGTGGGGTGCACACAAGTACCCTCCGCAAGGTCTGGTTATGCTTTGGTCTCCTTCCTACTATCTTCCAGCCTGGAAGATCTTGGGTACTCAGGAACTTGCCTGGTATGTTTTAGGCTGACTGAGCCAGGGATTTGAACCATGGTCTTCCGGTAGGATCTGGCTTTTCTTGAGTAACAGAGTTAGCCTCCCACTCAAGATATTCTGAATGTTGTTCAATGAAAATACAGAATGTTTAGGGGCTGGCAGATGGCAAAGGGACTGGACTCCCACATGGTTGACCAGGGGTTCAAGTCCAAGACCTAGAGGCTTGCTTTCTCACTTTCTTTCTCTCTTTCTCTTGTGAGTGAAAATTTTAAAAATAATAATAATAAATAAAATTAAATAAATTTCAAAACAAGAAAATACAGAATGTTTTATGAAAACTTACAGACTATAAGGCAAAAAGTTTATGGGACTTTTTTTTTTTTTTTTGCCAAAGGGTACTTGTACTCACTAGAGAGAGACAGAGACAGAGAAGTGAGAAAGTAACCCCCATCAAGGATGTTCATGCTGCAATCCCTCTTCCTCCATTTCTTCCTCCTGTTAGGATTTTGGGTATGCACAGACATGCTTGGAGTGTTTTTCAAGCCTCTGAGTCTGGACCTGAACTATGTAGTTGACCATGTGGGATCCAGCTGCCTTAACCACCATGCCACTGACTGGCCTGGGACCTTTAATTTCATATTCGCCTTCTCTATATTTGATAACAAAGCTTGACATAGATTTGCACTGTCTTTAGGGCTCCGTTTCATTAGCAACCATAGCCATTTTCTTTTAGTTCAATTTTGAAGTAGTCTATCAGTTCAGAAGTAACTCTTGACTGGATAGAATTCCAATGGATAGGATTTATTCAGAGAATGAATTTAATGTAAACTTTGACCAACTGTTGCATGGTGATAGCACTTAAATGCAATTTCTCTGATGGGACAAAAAGATGTCTTATTTGGGAGAGCATCCTAAGCAGGAAACTGAAATAGGATTTGCTTTCACATGTAGATATGAATCACACACACACACACACACATTTTTTAAACAACATACATGCTTCTGTGAAATAAAATGTTTTCTGTAGTAATGATAGTGACCATGTAGAAGAATAGCCTGAACTATATGCACTTGGGCTGAAATTGGACAGAATTAGCGATTACCCTTTTGTCCAAGTAGGTGATGACTGCAGGCAAAAGATACAGAAATTATTTCTTCATTGTCAAATCTCCAGCAGTTGATATAAAGCTTGGCAAACAGCAGACCCTCTAAGAAACTTTAGAAAATGAACATAGAAAAGATGAAAAGGGGCAGGACTGAAGGGAATAAGGTGAATAGCTTCAAGAACACCAGATGAAGCCCCAAAGAGTGGTGTAAAATGAGATCTCGAAAATCGGGGTCCAACCTCCTTATTTTTAACTGTAATAACTGGAGACACAGAGGAGTTAAGTAACTTGCCAGGGTTACATTACCACTGTCTATTTATTTACTACATCATTCCTAGATGTTAAGACTTTTATTTTTTTAATTACCAAAGGGTACATGTTAGAGAAAGAGATGGAGAGAGAAAAAAAAGGAGAGAAAGAGAAAGAAAGGGAGGGAGAGAGAAAAATCACCTCCCAGTGGGCCATGGTCACATGGGAATCCCTTTTACATTTCTCTATCCTGCTGGGATCTTGGGCATGCATAGGCGCACACTCAATGTATTTTTCAAACTGCTTGAGCTGGGATTCAGTCACCCATGTGGGATTCGACTGGCTCAGGACTCTTTTTTTTTTTAATCTTTTTTTATTTCTTATTTTTTTAAATTAATTGATTTACATTTATTCACTGAGCATTGTCACAGCATACAAAATGTAATTTCCTCAGTCAGGGGTTCTTTATGTAATACCAGTGGAACTGCAGAAGGTGTCATCAAAAGAAAGTTCTAGGATCCTGGATTCTGGCTCCAGACTACTTTAGCATGCCTGACCTGGAGGAAGTTGAGAAGAGGTCTTAGTTACAGACCTAGAAGAAGCCCTAGAATTTAAGAGTCATCAAAAGCAAGACATGGTGGAACAATTTCATCCTATTAGACTGAGACTGAGCACACTGACATATACTATAATTTCCTAATTGTCAGTTCAATGGCCTGTGCTCTCTATATCCACACAACATGGTCTTCCCCTTTGTAATAATCTGGGTTAGATTGCCCAAGATCAAAATTAGAGACAGGACACAGCACTCCCAGGGATGATAATTGGCCAGAAAAATTCAGAGACCATGACAGCAGAGATGAATATGGCTACCCCAATTCCAGTGCTAGAAGTAATTAGCAGATGTTGTCTCTGGAATACAGGAAAAACTTCTGCAGTCTATCGGAAAGTGTTTAGTCAGACAAGTTTCTTTATTGAAAGACTTTATAAGGCTTTTAGTACACAGAGAGGAGTTTTGAATCTCCAAAAGACCATTTGCTTCAGAGACTTTCCCAAACTTATTTGAACATAAACCCCTTACCATAACTTGAGATTTAAATAATTTTCTAAGGATATACACTTGGAGACAATGGGTTTCCTTTTAAATTTTTTACTGTGACTTTGGTCTGCAGCATATGTTATATGATATATCAGTATGCTTTCAAATGTAAAACTGAAACAAATGTTTCATAAAACAAGACTTACATCTTCTATATCTATGACATATGTTTTTTATTCTACTTTTCTTTCTTTCTGACAAATGCTGGATTTATAAACCTACTAAATTGACTTTACAGTCTGTAAATGGATCATAACCTGCACTTGAAAAACACTGCCTTGCGAAATACTGGTATATTTTCTAGACACTTCTCTATACTCCTTAACTGTTCTTTTACCTATGAGCTGTGCATTATTATCAGCTAAACCTAAGATCTACACAGGATGAATAATAATAATAGAGTGGGGTTAAATTATCTCCTGGCACTTCTTTTTTAAAATTTGCTATGCATGTGTGTTCACCAGAAAGAGAGAGAGAGGACATCTCTGGGGTAAGGCCATGTGGCAATCTTTTCTCCCCCATTCTCCTCTTGGGATTTTGGGCATGCCCAAACATGTGCCCAGCATGTTTTTTAAGCTGCCAGGTTAGGGACTCAAATTGTGCAGTCAGTCATGTGGGATCCAGCCATCATAACCCTCATGCCGCTGGTATTATTTGATTATGGTTATACTGAAGCATGCATAAGGAAGGAAGCACAGTTGAGGAAGCCTGAAGGCAGAGTGGGTATAGTACTGAAAGAGATCTTAGTACCTTAGCGAGACACATTAGGACCTATGAAGTGAAAGAAAGGGAACTACTACTACATGATATGTTAACATGGTGATACTGTAAGAGAAAGAAAAGCAGTTCAGAGCAGTCCTTGGAATGTGAAGTTTATTTTAATTTTAGTGACCCAAGAAAGGCATGGGATGAGGCCTTGGTTACACATCAGAGTTATTACATAAAAGATCTGTTTAGTTTACAGTAAACAAACTAAACTGCAAAGAGTTTCAAGGTGACCCTATTCTTTCTTACCTTTTATTTTTCTTAAAAAACTTGCCAGAAGATGTGCCTAAGAGGAACAGAGAGAGGGGAAGTGAAGAAGCACTTCCTACGGAGAATGGTTATGCTTCAATGCCTTCTTCCTCCATTTTTCCCTTCTTTCAGGATTTTGGACTTATACACACACGCACTTGTGCGATATGTTTTTCAAACTGCCAAGTCCGGGCCTCGAACCATGTGCTCAGCTATGAGGAATCCAGCTGCCTAAACCACCACACCACTAACTGGATTGATCCTTTCTTTATCTTAATGTTCATCAGTTCTTGATCTGAAGAATAATGTATAGTCAATCACTTGCCTGCATTACAAGCACTCCTCATTAACGAGCTCCGATGATTAGATTGTTAAGTGAATTGGTCGATAAGCGGGGAGTTTAAAGGTAGATGTCTTGTGTGTCGTTCATCATAGGGAATGTATTTTTCAATAGATATCACATGTCACCACGCTATAATAATGTTATTCTATCTATACACAAAGCATACATTAGATACCAGAAAGCAACAAGACACAGGACCAGCAGATGATGTCATGGTTACATTGCTGGACTCACATGGTTGACTGCAGTTTGAGTCTCGGACTTTACGTTGGATGCATGTGCACGCATGCCCAAAATCCTGAGAGGAGAATGAAGAGGGATTGTGGTGTGTTCATCCCCCTTTGGTGGGTGATTTCTCACTTTCTGTCTTTCTGCTTTCTCTCTGGTGAGATCATGCACCTGATGCTCTAAAAAAAAAAGAAAGAAAGAAAGAAGAAACAACATAGCACAGTAAAATAAATCTGGCAAAATCATTTTTATTTATTCTTATTTATCTACTCTGGGTGCACAATAAAGTAAAAGTTTATAAATGTAATATATAGTATTGTGTGATTATAAACACTTTGTAAGTGAACATTGACTATATGAATGAGATGAAAGTGAGAAAGGTAATTTTTGAGATGCACACAGACTCAAAAAGGGGAATACTCGAGCTGAAGACCTATTCTTTTTTTTTTTTTCTTGAGAGGTTTTCGCTATAGGGTGTGTGCACTCGCCAGACAGAGAGAGACATAGAGACAGAAAGCAAGAAATCACCCCCCAGGGGGGATGATCACGCCGCAATCCCTTCTCCTCCATCTGGAGACCTATTCTTGAGTCTGAGCTGTCATTAAATAGGTAGGTTGCTAAGTAAGGAGTGGTCACATTTTAAATGGACCAATAAGAGCTCTTCACAAACAGCTTGCCACGTCCCCTCTTGACCTTCTTGTTGATATAGAAATTAGCCTTCTTGCCCCATAAAGGGCAAAAAAAAAAAAAGACTGTTATCCTGTAAAGTAGATTTTCTTAAGTAAGTTAATACATGTAAATAATTCTCAGCACAGAGTGTGAGTTTATTATGAAACCAAGTGGGTCTGTTGTCCAAAGGTACAGTAAGACCGGGACACAGAAACATCAATATTGCCTAAGAGAAAAAGAAAGTAAGCATGGCAGATGATTCTCAAATCCTTTTCCCTTAATGTAAATAGGTAAGCTCAGGGCTAGCAGGCAGCATGGCGGTGATGGTGCTAGGCTCCCACGTGGCCAGTGGTGGTTTGAGGTCCCAGACCTGGTGGCTTGCTTTCTCACTTTCCCTTTCTCTCTCTCTGTCCCAATCTGATCAAATTAAAAAATAAATAATAACAAATAAAATTAAATAAATAAATAGTTCTAAAAAAGAAAGTAGGCTCTTTTGTAGAGGACTATTTCCCACTGGACTTCTGGTCTGATACTATATGCAAGTCCATTAACGAAACTGGTACAGTTCTGATTGCTTGGCCAGAGTCTCAGCTCCAGCAACTCCCTCCCTGCTGCTGAAGTCAGCCTTAGGTCACTCAGCCCTCTCAAGCATGCCCTGCAGACAAACTTATAGAAAAAGTCAGTAATAAGTCTTTCTTAGGCCTTGCCATTCAAAGAAACAAAATAAAAAATTAAAAAACAAACAGTAGTACGTGGTCCTGTGATATTCTACTCTGAGCTACCCAACTGTCAGAGGGTAAGCACTTGTAAGAACAGGACAAGCTGAGGAAGCAAAAGCCCATTATATTTCGTCAGGCAAAAAAATCATATTCCAGTAAATCTACCCAAATTCATTCACATTTAGTAAGTGCAAGTTATTACCATGATTTTTTTAAAGGATACATAAGAGAAAAGCTGTAATATAGATGAATTAGCTCTTTCAGTGGTGCAGAGATGGAGTGAAAAATCTCATACTATGAGATACATTTTTTTTCCATAGGGCACATGCACTCACCAGAGAGAGACAGATAGAGACAGAGAGAAGAAATGAGAGAAATCACTCCCCAGGGGGAATAGCCATGTAGCAATCCCTTCTTCATTCTTCTCTCAGGATTTTGTGCATGCATGCACACGTGACTGGCATGATTTTCAAGCTGCTGGGTCTGAGACTCAAACCACTGTTGGCTATGTGGAAATCCAGTGCCTTAACCCCCTTGCCACCTAGCCCCAATATTTCTTGTGTGTTTTTTTAACTTTATCTATTATTATTATTTTTTTTTGTAATGTCAAGAGGCATGTATTACACACATGCAAGAGAGAGAAAGGGGGAGAGAGAGAGAGAACATCTCCCAATGGTGCCTGGACAAGCTCCAATGTTTCTTCCTACTCTCCATCTCATGAAGCTCCTAGGCACAAGTGTGCATGCCTAATGTGCTTTTTGAGCTACCAGGGCCAGGACTGGAACTCTCATTGGCCATGAAGGATCTGGTTTCCTCTGTGTAGTGCTTAACCACTATGCTATGGGGCTGGCCTGAGAAGTACTTCTTTACAATTTAGTGATCTGAATTCTAACTTTGCAGATAATGAGCAAAGTGACTACTTAGGAAGATATATCCAAACAGTTTGGAAAATAACGACAAGGTCTCATTTTAAAGAAGTTATGAAAAAAAGGTTCAGTTTGTTTAAAACTTACACTGACAACATTACTAAAAGTACATCTTCACAAACACTTAAATTCACCTATGACTCTTCTTCTTACTTTATTTCAACAGACTGTTTACCATTTTAGTTTCTTTTCATTTGCTAAGTTGATAAACATCCAGGCATGGATCCCATTTGGGGCTTAAACTTTGTTCTAAATGCTTGAATAATGGCCTAGATTCTATTTCCTTTTTAAAGCAACAGCCTTTCTGCCTAAGGTGAGTCAGTCACTTCTCAAACAGATGTCTCTATGTTGGCAAAGGCTGCAGACTCAATCCGCAATCCTAGTGTAAATAACCTACCTGAGGATTTCCAAACTGGGTGCTCATGTTGATAACATGATGGCTTGTTTGTTTTGTTTTTAGGTTTTCTTCCATGAAAAAGAGAGACACAGAAAGAGAGAGACAGACATCACCCCCAACAGGGTTCTAAGGCCATAATCTACCCCCAGCCTCTGCCATCCCAGATCATAGCCATGTGCTTCTCCCTGTACTCAGGGCCGTCTCTGGACATGAACCTGGAATCCTTCCATGTGGATCAGCCTCACAAAGCCTTGGGTTTTACTGCTGCACCATCGTCTGGCCTCAATAATATCATGTTTTATCAAGTTCCTTCCTCTTCAAAAACCGGAAGATCATTGAATACTCCATACTTGGACTTCAGGGAATAACAGTGCTGGTCAAAGTGGCTAAGCCTTTTTTTGGCGTCTCTCCCTTCCTCGAGTAAAAAAAAAAATAAAAACATCTTTTTTTTTTTTTTTTTTAATATCTATAGTTTTAAGAAATCATCTAACTTCAGCTTTGTTTAAAACCAGTGAGGAAGAATCCAATGCCTTCCAAAACAGCTATTCTCTTTTGGGCCAGCAGGTGGCATAGTGGTTAAAGGCGCTGGATTCCCACATGGCTGACCACAGTTCAAGTCCCAAACATGGTGGCTCACTTTCTCATGTTCCCTTTCTTCCTCTCTCTGTCTCTCTCTGATCAAATTAAAAATAATAATAATAACAACAAATGGAAATAAATATCAATTTTAAAAGAAAAGACATATATTCTCTTTTTAGAAAATTCTTAGTAATTAGAAGACTTTTACGTTCTATCCAGATATGCCCACTGGTGATTACCTAGACCCATATGCCCTTGAAGAAAAATGGAGTGGGTGACTCTCTTGCAAGAAGCCACCTTTCAGCTCTGCAAAAACAGGCCTGGTATCCCATGATACTCTCTTCTCTTCTCCAGTCCTGGAATAGGTGGGAGGAAATCATACATCTTCTGCATAAGCTGCATAGCTAAAAAAAAAAAAAAAAAAAAAAATAAGTGGAAGTGAATAAGGCTTAGAATTTGCAATAAACACGAATTTAGTTATATTTGTGCTGCTTCATACTCAACAACCAAAAAGCAAAAAGAAAAGGCAAAGCTCTAGAAGAAGGCACACAGAATTAGAATGTGCTTGCCGACTGGAAAATTTTCCTTGAGTGAGACATGTGTAAGTTATTCTTTTTAAGTAGATATGCTAGGGCTGTGGACAATTTTCACTGTGAGTCTTTTGCTTTTCTAAGAAAATGTGTGTATACATGTGTACACTTTAAAATAAAATAACCTGCTGGTCCCAGTATTTCTTCTTTTCTTTCTTTCTTTCTTAATGTGGGTCAGTTCAGTAGCACAGTGGTAATACAGGGTTCAAGAGATGCTGGATCCGTACGGAAGACTGCAAGTTTGACTCCTCAGCAGCCCTGTTCATGCCAGGCACGTGTGCTCATGACCCTGGCTGGCCTGGAAACCCAGGGGGGAATTGCAGTGTGAGGCCCTCTTGAGGGTGCTTGTCTTTCTCTCTCTCTTAATAAATAAATAAAACTTTCTTTTAAGTATTTTTTCCTTTTTTGCCAGAGGGCATATGCACTTGCCAACGAGAGAAAGAAAGAAAATACACCCCAATGGGGGAATAAACGTTTTTTTAAAAATTAAAACATGCTGGGGGCTAACATTTTTGACTAAGTAGGGGCAGGTGACATGTTCTGTGCAGTGCATAATTCTTCACTGAGTGGCACACAAGGTCTCAAGTTGTTTGAAAGCCAAGACCATGTCTTGTTTTTCTTGGTATCACCCATGGCTGGAATAATATTATACACAAAATGGGCCTTAATAAATACTTGCTGAGTTGAACTTACTTGTGTTTCTGAAAATGGAAAGCTCTCTAGAAAAGGAGGATTGAACTTACTTCAAGGAGAAATTTTAACTGGACTCTTCTAATCTTACCTAGAAATGTCCTTATGGAGATGAAATTAAACTGATAGCCCTTCGGCAAATGATGTCTAGGGTTCCTCCAACCCTACCCTGAAAGTTCTGTCTTTTAAAATATCAGCATTCTGGCAATCTAGGAATAATGTCATCTGTGTTGTAATTGGCATTCTTTTCCTTCAGTACAATGTGCATTGAAAATATGGCTTTTTAGGGAAGTGTTAAGTAAAGGAGAAATTATAATGGCAGTCAAAGATGTTCTGAAAAGGATTTTGGTGACAAGTGCCTAAAAATAAAGTCAGAAAAACCCAAGTCTATGATTTGGCTGAGAGAAGAAAGACCCCTAGGGGACCAGCAGTTAACATAATGACTATGACACTGAATTCCCATGTATCAACTGTGGTTTGAGTCCCAGGCCCGGTGGCTTAAACTCACGCCTGGAGCGTGTGCGTTCATGCCCAAGATCCTGAGAGGAGAATGGAGGAGAAGGGATTGTGGCGTGGCCATACCCCCTGGGGGGTTATTTCTCGCTTCCTCTCTTTCTGTCTCTCTCTCACATACACACCCTATAGCAGAAACCTCTCAAAAAATAAAAATAAAAAAAGAAAGACCCCCAGGAGAAGAGCTGGAGTCAGAGGGATGCTATCTGGGAGTCACAGCCAAGGCAACACTGGTTTGCTGGAGCTCCAAAGCATTCTGACCCAATAACCTACTTCACGCAGGACTGAGAGTGCTATAACTTACAGCAGAGTGTGACTGGTGGAGACCTGTAATACAAAATACCCTGTGCTTATGTACCCTTATTTGGGGATGGCTTGTACTTTAACCAGATCATCAGGTTAACAGCAGCACTTGCCCTATCACAGGAAGCATGACTGTTTGCTCAGAGTAAAACAGGGACTAATCTTGGGACTTGGCCCTGGACTCAGTCCCATAGGAAGGGGGTGGGAGAGTCCGACTTAGCTGACAACAGAATTCCAGCCAAGAGGACAAAGGGCAGTGTCCTCAGGTAAGGCTGTCAGTGTCTTGGAGATCTCTTGCTTGATAGGGACCTCCACATGCCCGTCAGCCTGGGTCTCAGAGGTAGGCTCTGGGTCCCTCAGGAGAGGACAAGCAAATGAAAGGGAAAACTCTTATACCAGACAGGTATGGATGGTTAGCTTTGACAGTACTGCTGCCTATTTTCTCAATATAATTATAAATAACATCTCCATTCATCCTCAACAGAATCTTACTCAGGACAATGAATTATATGTCATGTTTAACATGGAATTTGGAAAAAGATCAGAACAATTTTTGCAATAGGCATCAAGACAAGGGCCGGCTTTACAATGTGGGACAAGAGGAGACTAAGGTGGGATAGCAAGTCCCCCTTGCATTACTAGGAATCCCAGAGGCAGCACAAGTCATATTCCAGAATAGCAACAAGAGACTGTGTCTTTACTCACAACCACTCCTGTGAGCCACCCAAATGAGGAGGATTTAGTCTTCCTGTGTAGGCATTTATATCCTCAGCCTCAGAGTTGAGAGCGACTACTCTTTACTGTACATTTAAGACAGTGTTAGGCCCAGGGGCCATCAGGTGACATGGTGGTTGGGATGCTGGATTCCCACGTGGCTGATTTCAATTTGAGTCCCTAACCTAGCAGCTAGCTTTCTCACTTTCTCTTTCTCTCTCTCTGGTGAGCTCACATGCCCAATAGCATGTGGGAACCCAGATTCAGTTTCCAGTTCAACCTAAGTGCTGAGCAAGGTGGTATGTGCATGTAATCCCAGTGTCTTGGGAGGCTGAGGCCCTGAGGAGTCTAACCTCGAGGCGGGTGTGGGCAACATAGCAAGACCCTGTCTAAAATAGGCCCAGGGTCCAGAAAATGGTGCAGTAGTAACTCCACTTGATTGATTTGGGAAGATCTCATGTTCAAGTAGTGGGGTCTCCTTCTGCATGCTAAATACATGTGCACACATGCTTTTGGTCCAGGCTGGCTGAGGCTGGGAGTGGACTGAAAGATGAGAACCCCCTTGAGGATGATTTTTCTCTGTCTCTCTTCTCATTCTCATAGAATAAATAAATAAATAAACATCAAAACAACTGTTAAGGGCCAGCCCTGTAGTGCAGTGGTTAAGCACTCTGCACTGGGAGCCAGATCCCACAAGTCTGATCACTGTGCACATCCCAGCCCCAGAAATTTGAAAACACTGCCAGGACATGTACCCCAAATCCTGACAAGATGCAGAAATGGAGGAGAAAGAATTTCAGCAAGATCATACCCCAGGGTGTGTGTGTGTGTGTGTGTGTGTGTGTGTGTGCGCTTCCTTTATCCCTCTCTCTCTTTCTCTGGTGAGCACATGTGCAATTAAAAAAAAATGTACTAGAAAAGAGCTGGGTGGGAGCCAGCAGGTGGCATAGTGGTTAGGGCATTGGACTTCCACATTGCCAACTGCGATTCAAGTCCCAGAACCAGAGACTTGAAAATCACACTGGGCATGTGTGCATGTGTGTCCCAAATCCAGAGGAAAATAAAGGAGAAGGGATTGTGGCATAGCTATCCCCCCTGGGAAATGATTTCTCTCTCTCTCTCTCTCTCTCTCTCTCTCTGATGAGCACATACACCTTATGGCAAAACCTAAAAAATGAAAAAAGAGCTGGATGTGCTCTGGTTCTGTAACTTAATGGTTAAGGGATCCAACTCCCGTATGGCTCACTACAATTCTAACCCTGGCTCCAGCAATTTGAAAGATGCACAGGGCACATATATGTATATGCTTAAAATATCTTAACAGGGTTGAAAAATGTAGAAGAAATTATGGAATAATCATACCCCATTGGGTGGTTCTCTCTCTCTCTCTCTCTCATATACCCTCTGGGAATTAAAAAGAAAAATCCAGGTGTGATGGCATACACCTGTAGTCCCAGGTGGAAGACTGGGGCAGGAGGATTGTGACAGCAAGACCCTGTCTAAAACAAATTAAATTAAAAATAAGTAGCATTAACTATCCCTGAAGAAAAGTTTTCATATGGTATTTGTTTCAAATGTGGGACAAGAGACTGTGTTACATAATATAGAGGCTGTAAGTTACTTATAAGCTAATTAGAAAGTTAAATAGTTATGAAAATTTTAAACAGTAATGCAAAACAGCAACAGAAGAGTTACCCTAAAATAATACTTGGTTAATAATCAAACCAGTTGTATTTGCCACAATTTTTACAGTAGTTGGGAGAAAAAGAGTATCTCCTTCAGATTGGGAAGATCAGAGCATATTGGGTAGTCAGAAAAGTCATGACACATTTTCGCATAGAAAAATATGTTATGATTTTTCCAGTGACCCAATATCTATGAAGAAAGTAGGCTTCAGGTCTTGAAGGATTTCTCATTTACTAAGTACTTATCACTGGTCAGACATTTTCTCAAATGAATTCTTATTGCTCAGAACAACTCTGTGAAATAGGTATCAGTATTTATAGCTTATAAAGGAGGAAACAGAGGCACGAAGAAATTTATCCTTTTCCACACCGTCAGTAAACAGCTGGACTTTGATCCATATGTATATTACTTCAAAGTTTCTATTTTCTCAATTGCCAAAGAGTGTGTGCACTCACCAGAGCAAGACCGAAGGACAAAGTACCCTCCATGAGGCCTGGTCTTCTCTTCCTGTTGGGATTTGGGCCATGCACACACATACCTGGTGTGTTTCTCAAGCCATGGGGCCAGGATTAGAACCACACAGTTAACCATGTAGAATCTGGCTCCTTTAATCACTAGTCTAGAGGGTAGGCCCCAAAGTTCCTAGTTTTTTCAAGAGGAGTAATAAAAAAGAACACAAAACAGGGCCAGCCTTGTAGCACACCAATAAAACATTGTTCAGTGAAAGCCAGATCCTATATGACTGACCAGAGTTCCAGTCTCAGCTTGGGCAGCTTAGAAAACATGCATCCATGGGGCTATCCTATAGTGTGGTGGTTAAGACACTGGACTCTCACATGACTCACCATGGTTTGAGTCCCAGACTCAGTGGCTTGAGTGTGTGTACATGCCCAAAATCCTCAGAGGAGAATGGAGGAGAAGAGAGTTTTGGCATGGCCATCCCTCCTGGGGAGTTGATTTCTCACTTCCTCTCTCTTTGTTTTCTCTGGAGAGCACACAGGTCCTATGGGAGGGGGGGTGGTTTGGGGGGAGAGTATCCAACATCCTCCAGGATGCAGAACTGGGGGAAAAGCAATTGTGGTATAATCGGAACCAGGACCTGTAGGGGGTACTTTCTCCCCCACACACTTTCTTTCTCACATGCTTGCCCTTTGGCATAAAAGAACAAACACACAAACAATCACACAAACAAACAATCTGAGCTTCCAATCAGGTTGAATAGTGTGAACAGTGCAAAGATCTAATGATGAAAGGTAATGTTCAAAGTCCCATAAGCAGCTCTAGCTGATAAGAACAGAGATTTCAGGAAAGTGAAAGGATGGCATTCTAACTAAAAAGCTAAATAATGGGCTGGTCTCATGGCCTAGTGGTTAAGAGAGCTGGATCCTTTATGACCGGTTTGAGTTCTGGCTTTGGCAGGTTGGAAATCATGCCAGACACATGTGCATGTATGCCTTTAATTCTGACAGGATGGAGAAATGGAGAAGACAGGATTGCAGTCCACCCATTGAGGAGTTCTTTCTCCTTGTCTCTCTCTCTCTCTTTGTGTGTCTCTTTGTCTCCTTCCCTCTGTAACTTCTGGCAATTAAAAGAAAAAAGCTAAGTAAGGGATATTTTGTGAAAGGCCTTACTAGCAGTACAAAGAGTAGTGGAGAGCTATTTATGTTTAGGCCTGGTCCTCCATGCTTGGAACACAAGATGGGGCAAGAAGCTCAGAGTCTTTGCTGGTGCCCACTCAGGTTGCAAGACCAAGGGCAAGATATCTAGTATCAAAGGAGAGAAGCTACTGGCAAAGTAGTTTATGTCTCTAATCCCAGCTACTGGGGAATCTGAGGTAAGAGTATTGCGGTTCGATTCTGTTTAGGAAAGGCACAAATCAAGGCCCATCTCCACATGGATCCTGAGCTTCAGCTGTGAAATCTTGCTTCCAGAGACTTAAAATAAAGGAAACCAGCAGTTAGCGTAATGGCTATGTCGCTGGACTCCCACATAGTCGACCGTGGTTCGCGTCCCGGACCCGGTGGCTTAAAACTCACGCCGGGCGCGTGTGCGTGCGTGCCCAAGATCCTGAGAGGAGAATGGAGGAGAAGGGTCTGCGGCGTGACCATCCCCCCTGGGGGGCGATTTCTCGCTTTCTGTCTCTATGTCTCTCTCTGTCTGTCTGGCAAGCGCACGCGCCCTATAGTGAAAATCTCTCCAAAAATATTAATAATGATAATAATAATAATAATAATAATAAAGATTTTCTGCTTTTCCTCACTTATTTCTAGTGGGTAATGTTACCTGTCTCTTTCTCTTTATTTCTCTCTATCTCTCTGTGTCTCCCTGAGTCTTTAATTTTTTTCATTTATTTTTTAAGATGAAGTATTCTCTGTGCTCTCAAATCCCTTTTTTGTGTCAATAAGTGCCTCTCCCCATTCTGTTTAGGAAGGGCACAAACCCAGGCCCATCTCCCCATGGATCCTGAACTTCAGCTGTGAAATATTGCTTTTGCATGGCATGGAAGTGCACTGCGTGGGTTTCTATTTTTGCTTTTTAAAATTAAAATCCATAGTTTTTTATTATCCTTTTTTCTTTTCATTTTATATTTTCTTCTTTCCTTTTCTCTGATTCTTTGCTTTCTCTTTATCTTTACTCATTGGTTTCTCAGCTCCTATACAGTAAATGTCTAGACAGGTCCAAGTGAACAGGATTTAAACATCTGAATACAATTAGGGTCAGAATATTCCTCTATTCCCACTTACTCTGATGCACAAAGAGTGAAAATGGAATGGAAGAGAGATTGCAGATCACCTCCTCCTACATCCCTCTGAACACTCAGATTGAATTTCAAGAATTAGTAGAAACACACCATCCATCAGATGACTAGAAATCACTGCAGGGTCACAAGAAATATGAAAAAACAAACAAACAAACAAGCAAGAAAATACCTCTCCTCCAAGGAAAAATAATAACTCCTATTCATCCTCAGATGGTATGATGAAATTCATGGAAATGTCAGATAAAGAATTTAGAATTTTCATGGTGACAAAGCTCACAGAGATTGAAGAGAAGAGAGACAGTGAACTGCCGAAGAGGCAGGGGAAAGGAATTGACGAGCTTCAGGAGGTGAGGAAATTCTTGCAAGACCTAAAAGAGGAAATTCACACTACAAAAAAGAATCAAATGGACCTGTTAGAGATTAAGACTATAATACAGGAAGTCAAAACCTCCCTCGAAAGTATTAAAAGCAGACTAGATCATACTGAAAATCAAATCTCAGATGTAGAAGATAGAATCGCTGGCCTAGAAAAATCCACCATGAAGGCTGAGAAAATTGCAAAAACAAAAAATGAGAATAATATACAAGAAATACTAGATACCATCAAACGTCCAAACATTCAGATAATTGGTATCCCAGAAGAGGAAAAGATCCATAAGGGCATTGATAATCTATTCCATGAAATCCTGGAAGAAAACTTTCCAAACCTAGAGAGGCATTCAAAGATCCAGTCCCCAGAAATACAAAGGACCCCTTATAGAATCAACTCAAGAATATCTTCTCCTAGACATGTTATATAGCCAGATTGAGCAAAACCACAAAGACAAGATACTAAGATTGGCAAGAGAGAAATGTCAAGTTACGTGCAAAGGATATCCGATCAGGCTGACGGAGGATCTCTCATTGGAAGCAATGTGAGCAAGGAAAGAATGGGGAAATATATTCAAAGTGTTAAGGGAGAAGCAATTGAAACCAAGGATACTATACCCGGTTAGATTATCCTTCATATGGGAAGAAAAGACAAGAACATTCTCAGATAAACAAAACCTGGAAGAATTTACCAACAACACACCAGATCTTCAAGAAGTTCTGCAGGGAGTGCTATACCAGGAAAATTAAATACAGTCACACAAAAGTGTGTTAAAAAACTAAGAAAATGGCCAACTTAATTGTGGGGACAAGTCTGGAGTTGAATATTATATCCCAGAATTTAATTGGGAAAATCAAATCACAACAGAAGATAGATTAAGTACATGAGACTGAACTGGTGAAATAGAATTTTATGACTGTTGACTATAACATTGCTGATTGTCTTCTAGGCTTTGTTTTCCGGTTTTAAGAATTTTTGTCTTGTCTTGAACTGCCGTTAGGTTCATGTACTTACTATGTTAACAGAATCCCAACCTGTTTCCTGGTTTTAAGTTTTAAGTATATTTCCTTAGCATTTCCTTGATTTATTAAAGCTAAACCTGCTTTTCTTTAAATTAAAAATATAGTAAAAAACACATAATTAATGACCATAGTAAACTACATAGTATCAGCTAGGTGCTACCTTGTAGTATATTCATTCTACTCAGAGTTTCATGCCTAAAGTCAGACATGTATTCATAGATATGTATATATCAGCAGAACTTGCTTTTAAAAACAGTTTATTTAAGAAATTTTGCAAATCAATAAAATGTGGGGAAAAAAGGGAATAAAAACCACTTTGGGTACCAGCAGTTAGCGTAATGGCTGTGTCGCTGGACTCCCACATAGTTGACTGCAGTTCAAGTCCCAGATCTGGCGACTTAAAACTCATGCCAGGCGCGTGTGCGTGCGTGCCCAGTATCATGAGAGGGAAATGGAGAAGGGATTGCGGCGTTGTGATCCCCCTGATTTCTCGCTTTCTGTCTCTCTCTGTCTTTCTGGCGAGCACACGACGCACCCTGTAGCAAACACCTCTCAAAAAAAAAAACAAAAACAAAAAACCACTGTAGACACCTGAGATAGTGTGGGAGGGGGGTGGGAAATGGCAGAGGGTGAGAAATAGGGGGAAAATACATATACATATATATGAAACTAGAAATGGAAATTTATTGATGATAACATGTATAATTAAGCCACTATGCAGCATATTCTGGATGGGAAATCACATTTTGTATGTTGTGACAATGTCAGTGAATGAATGTAAATTAATTAACTAAAAACAAAAAAATTAAAAAAAAAAAAAAAAGCCCATGGAGTGGCACTCCACCACAGGCAGGGATTCTGATCATATTTATACCACCTGAACTGCCGAATACAAGACAGCGCAGCAAGGATCTTTTAAATCAGTCAATGAATGAACAGCGCTAATAAAGTCAAAGACCCTCAAACTGATGATTTCCTTCGTCCTACTTTTGAGAATGTCCATCCAAGGAGAGCTCAGAGGAAGCCCAGGACAGGAACCAGTAGTCACAAGTGTAACTGAAATTTAATGTGAAATGAACTAAAATGAACAATTTGCTTCTTCAGAAAAAAAAAAAATTATTGTGGTTCAAGGTCACCCCAAGAAACATGATAAGATCTTATTTCTATAAAAATAAATTTTTTAAAAAAAGAAAGAATATAGCCTAAAAGACCAGCAGTTGACGTAATGGCTATGTCGTTGGACTCTCATGTAGTTGACCGTGTTTCGAGTCCCAGATCCAGTGGCTTAAACTCATGCTGGGAGCGTGTGCGTGTGTGCCCAAGATCCCGAGAGGAGAATGGAGGAGAAGGGATTGCGGCATGGCCATCACCCATGGGGGCCGATTTCTCTCTGTCTCTTGTCTCTCTTTCTGGTGAGCAAATGTGCCCTATAACAAAAAAACATGTAAAAAAAAAAAAAAAGAAAGGAAGAAAGAAAGAAAAAAAGAAAGAAAGAGGAAGAAAGAAAGAACGAACTAAAGAAAGAAAGAAAGAAAAAGAGAGAAAGAAAGAAAGAAAGAAAGAAAGAAAGAAAGAAAGAAAGAAAGAAAGAAAGAAAGAAAAAAGAAATTTCCTTAAGTCTTTTCTTTGTCCTCGGTAGAGATCCCATTATTAGTTTCTCTGGAATGTGCTTTTCTACAAACTCTACTTCTCCTTTTTAAATGTCTGTGCCTTCTAAACAGGTGAAAAATAGTAAAATTAAAGGAGTTAATTTAGTTTTTATTTAGCTGTACTTTTAAAAAGATTTACATGGCTTAATTGTGTATTTAAAGCAAAGCAATAAAAACGTCTAAAAATCGTTTCAAAATCACATTGTTTAGGGAACCAGCAGTTAGCGTAATGGCTATGTTGCTGGACTCCCACGTAGTCAACCACGGTTCGCATCCTGGACCCGGTGGCTTAAAACTCACGCCAGGCGCGTGTGCGTGCGTACCCAAGATCCTGAGAGGAAAATGGAGGAGAAGGGATTGCGGCGTGACCATCCCCCCTGGGGGGGCATTTTCTCGCTTTCTGTCTCTATGTCTCTCTCTGTCTGGCGAGCGCACGCGCCCTATAGTGAAAATCTCTCCAAAAAAAAAGAAAGAAAAAAAATCACATTGTTTAGTCAATAGTGAGCAGTTTCTAAACAAAACCAGTGTAGTCAGGAAGATAGTTGCTTTAGGCCACTGGACAGCCCTTCCTTGAATTGTTGTACCTGGTAATTAAATTGGTATACAGGGTAATTGCTAGTGTTTTCTGTTTTTATCAAGTTGCTCTTCTAAATTCTCAACATCTTTCGGTCCTTGAATACTTTATGAAATCATTTCCTCCTTAAGAAGCATGTAAAACAGATTAAATCAGCAGTTATGATCCTAAACCAAAAATTAAGGAAATGTTCAAGGTTTCACTACAAGTGTGTTCATGGCAACATTATTACCATTTTATAAAGAATTGTCTTATTTAGCTTTATTTATTTATTTTAATTTGACCAGAGAGGAACAAAGTGAGCAAGAGAGTGAGAGAGAGACAGAGGGAGGGAGGGAAAGCAAGAAAGCAAGCCATCAGATATGGGACTCGAACCGAGGTCGGCCACATGGGAGTCCAGCACCGTTAACAACCATGCTACCTACCGGCCCCACATTATTACTATTTTTTTAAAGTTTATTAATTTATTAGAGAGAGAGAGAGAATGACAGTCATTCTTAACAGGGTCTCATGCCACAATCTTCCCCCCACCCCTCCCACTCAGTCAGGACCACAGGCACTTGTACATGTGCCCAGTCTGTACAGGTCAACCTGGGAACTAACCCTTATCTTCCATATGGCTTCTGGTATTACAGAGCTGCACACTACCACTGTGCCCTGCAATGGGCCATTGCTGCATTATTTATAATAGGAAAAAGAAAATAATCAAATAACCAATAATAAGGTATCGGTTAAATCAATTATGGTACACATAAAATTGCATCAAAATATATGTTAAAATTCTATGAATTCTGATATGCCCAAATAAATAATAATATGAGTTAAACCAATATGTTATATGTTAATATGTGTATTTATTAAAATAGAAAAATATTTCCATTAGTAGTAGTAACCAGCAGACAGTGGTGACTATTAAAACTTTGGTGTTAAGAGAATCAACAATTGGATTAAAAAGTTACTGTAGGGGCCAGCAGGTGGCATAGTGGTTAAGGCACTGGACTCCCACGTTGCCAACCACTGTTTGAGTCCTGGACCTGGTGGCTTGAAACTCACTCTGGGCACATGTGCATAACATGGCCAAAATTCCAGGAGGAGAATGGAGTAGAAGGGATTGTGGGGTGTGGTCATCCTCCTAGGGTGTGATTTCTCACTTTCTGTCTTTCTGTCTCCCTGGCAAACACATGCTCCCTGTAGCAAAAAATCTCTCTCTCTCTCTCTCTCTCTCTCTCTCAAAAAAAAAAAAATTACTGTAAAGCAGTAATCATACTCATTGGGAATAGACTCCTTTGTAAGCATATGTGGGATTCCTCACGATAACCCCCAGAAATACTTATGGGTAAACTGAAAGAGGTTGAAAGAGACATTGCATCAGCGGTTGTGGGGTAAGAATCAGTGAAATGTCAATGATAATTGTTAATTTGTTGTTGTGTTTTTTTTTCTTTATTCATGATAGAGTAATGCACACAGGTGAGAGGAGAGTGAGAGAGAGATGAACACCTTCCACAGGGTCTGGTCACGCTGTTCCCCTTCTTCCGGTCTCTTGCTTGTCTAATATTGGGCTTTTATGCACTCCTAGTATATTTTCAGTTGACCAGGTTGGTGAGTTGAATCAGGTTGCCATATGAGATCCAATTTCCTTTCTTTCTTTTCCCCTTCCTTCCTTTCTTCTTTTTTTAATTTTTAAATTTTATTTTTATGCTAGAAGGTACATACACTAGCCAGAGAGAGACAGGGAGAGAGAGAACACGTTTCCTCCGATTTGGTGTAGTCACACTGCAATCCCTTCTCTTCCATTTGTCCATCCTGCTGGGATTTGAGGCACACACACACACACATGTTTTTTTCAGGCCTCTGGAGCCAGGATTTGAACTGCCATTGGCCAAGCGGTATCTGCTCCCTTATCCACTAGGTCACATTACTGCCCTCCAGCGTATCTCTTTTTTTTTTGGAGAGGTTTTTGCTATAGGTTGCGTGCACTCGCCAGACAGACAGAGAGAGACAGAGAGACAGAAAGCAAGAAATCCCCCCCCAGGGGGGATGGCCACGCCGCAATCCCTTCTCCTCCATTCTCCTCTCGGGATCTTGGGCATGCATGTGCATGCGCACGCCCTGAGTTTAAGCCACCAGGTCCGGGACTCGAACCACGGTCGACTACGTGGGAGTCCAGCGACATAGCCATTACGCTAACTGCTGGTCCCTGCCCTCCAGCTTATCTTGAGAAGTGCATTATTGTTTTGCCATGGAGCCAGCCCTGTTTCCATGTGTTCTACAGGTTCATAAGGCCTTGGAAAACTTGGTTCAGTTTTTACTTTTCTCCTAAGGAACAGTTTTCACTGTATAAATACACCTGATATATTTACATGCCTTAGGAAAGCAATGTTTTGTTTTTGTTTTTAAGAGAGAGATTTTTGCTATAAGGGACATGTGCTCACCAGAGATACAGAGACAGAGAGACAGAAAGTGAGAAATTACCCCCCACCCAAAGGAATGGCCATGCTGCAATCCCTCCTTCCCCGTTTTCCTTTCAGGATTTTGGGCACTTACCCACATGTGCTAGGTGTGAGTTTTATCTCACTGGGTCCAGGACTTGAACCACAGTAAGCGTGTGGGAATCCAGTGCCTTAACTGCTATGGCACCTACTAGCCTCAGAAAGCAAATAGTTTTTAACCATTTTTCAAATAATTTAGAAGTTTTATTTGCTTATAAAGTGACATTAATATTATTATTCTAGTTCTCAAGATTGCACTATACTTCTGCAGCACATGCTAGGTATATAGATAAATAGATGAGAGAAATAAAGTTTTCATTCTGAGCAGAGTTGTTTTTTTCTGTTTGTTTTTTTTAATGTTTTTGCCATAGAGTACATGTGTTTGCTAGTTTGAGATAGAGAGAGGGAAAGTTAGAAATTATCCCCCAGGGGATAATTTCCATTCCCTTCTTAGAATTTTGGGCACACACACACACACACACACACGTCTCTAGCGTGATTCCCAAGCCGCTGGGTAAGGGACTCAAACTGTGGTTGGACATGTGGGTGTCCAGTGCCTTACCCACCATGCCACCTACTGGCCTCCTGAGTAGAGCTTATTTTAAAAACATTTATAAATGGGGCCAGCAGGTGGTATAGACGTTAAGGTGCCTGGATCCCTCATGGCCAACCATGTGGTTTGAGTCCCTAACCTGATAGATCGAAAAACATGCTGGGCACTGGGACCAGCAGATGGTGGAAAGGTTACATCATTGGACTCCCATATAGTTGACCACGTTTTGAGTCCCAGACCCAGCAACTTAAACTCATGCTGAGCATGTGTGCGTGCATGCTCAAAATCACAAGAGGAGAATGGGACCAGCAGATGGTGGAAAGGTTACATCATTGGACTCCCATATAGTTGACCACGTTTTGAGTCCCAGACCCAGCAACTTAAACTCATGCTGAGCATGTGTGCGTGCGTGCTCAAAATCACAAGAGGAGAATGGAGAAGGGATTGTGGCATGGCCATCACCCCTGGGGGATGCTGTCTCACTTTCTCTCTATCTCTGTCTCTCTGGTACGCACATGGCCTTCTAGCAAAATCTCTCTAAAAAAAAGAGAAAGAAAGAAAAAAAGAAAGAAAGAAAGAAAGAAAGAAAGAAAGAAAGAAAGAAAGAAAGAAAGAAAGAAAGAAAGAAAGAAAAAAAATGCTGAGCTCCTGCATGTGCTTGCCCAAAATCGCTAGAGGAAAATGAAGGAAAAGGGATTGCGGCATGGCCACAGTCACTTTCCCTCACTTTCTCTTTCTGGCAGGCTTATGTGCCTTATAACAAATAAATGAAAAGACAAAGAAAAATCTGTAAACGTGGAGTCACTCTGAGTGACTCAATATAAGAACTTCTACTCACCATTTAATGAAGGTCATGTTTGTACCTTGTTTAAGACCTTTTACTAGAATGTTGGTTCTGTGAAGTTGAACAAGGTCAAGTCCCTAATTGGGAAGACAGACTCCCCATTTTCACTTAACCCTTGGCATGCATCTTTATTGCCTTTTTTTCTAAACTCTTTAAATTAATGACTCAAAACCAGAACATCTACTGTAAAATGAACAATGAGTCACCATTATAAACAGCAATACAAGTAATGCCACATAAATTAATGTGATAATTGCTCTTCCTTGTCAAGGACATAATCCCCTGCTAAGCCTTTACTTCTAAACTATATTCTAGAACAGATCTTCTCTCTTAAGCAATTCTTTAGGCTAAACATATGGTTTGGAATTTTTTAGTATGATTTTTTAGATTAGTCTGCATAATTTTCTTATTTAATTAATTTTAAAAATTTGCTATAGGTCATGTGTGCTCTCTGAAGAGGGACAGAGAGAGAAAGAGAGAGAGAAAGAGAGAGAGAGAGAAGGTGAGAAAACATACCCTGGGGGGATGACCATGTTACAATCCCTTCTCCTTCATTCTCTTCCTGGGATTTTGGGCACACACACACACACACACACACACACACTCACAGAATTTGTTTTTCTACCCACTGGGTCCAGGTCTCAAACTACACAGTCAGCCATATGGGATCTAGGTTGGTCATTACACTGCTTAACTAGCTTAACCATTACACTGGTTGGCCCAATTTTCAAACTTCATTAGTGTTTAATTTATCTTGTCTGGAAAAATCAATCAATCCACTTGAACTGATAATGGAGCGACAAATGGATCACTTCCCACCATCCACTACTTTATCTACCACTGTGTGAGCCAATGGTTGAGAAATTGATGACAGCTATAGAGATATGCCCCAAATGAACAAGTCAATTCATTCCCTAATCACTACTTCAGGATCTTAGGGCTAAGTTATTTCAACTTAAACTCATGCTGAGCATGTGTGCGTGCATGCTCAAAATCACAAGAGGAGAATGGGACCAGCAGATGGTGGAAAGGTTACATCATTGGACTCCCATATAGTTGACCACGTTTTGAGTCCCAGACCCAGCAACTTAAACTCATGCTGAGCATGTGTGCGTGCATGCTCAAAATCACAAGAGGAGAATGGGACCAGCAGATGGTGGAAAGGTTACATCATTGGACTCCCATATAGTTGACCACGTTTTGAGTCCCAGACCCAGCAACTTAAACTCATGCTGAGCATGTGTGCGTGCGTGCTCAAAATCACAAGAGGAGAATGGAGAAGGGATTGTGGCATGGCCATCACCCCTGGGGGATGCTGTCTCACTTTCTCTCTATCTCTGTCTCTCTGGTACGCACATGGCCTTCTAGCAAAATCTCTCTAAAAAAAAGAGAAAGAAAGAAAGAAAGAAAGAAAGAAAGAAAGAAAGAAAGAAAGAAAGAAAGAAAGAAAGAAAGAAAGAAAGAAAGAAAAAAAATGCTGAGCTCCTGCATGTGCTTGCCCAAAATCGCTAGAGGAAAATGAAGGAAAAGGGATTGCGGCATGGCCACAGTCACTTTCCCTCACTTTCTCTTTCTGGCAGGCTTATGTGCCTTATAACAAATAAATGAAAAGACAAAGAAAAATCTGTAAACGTGGAGTCACTCTGAGTGACTCAATATAAGAACTTCTACTCACCATTTAATGAAGGTCATGTTTGTACCTTGTTTAAGACCTTTTACTAGAATGTTGGTTCTGTGAAGTTGAACAAGGTCAAGTCCCTAATTGGGAAGACAGACTCCCCATTTTCACTTAACCCTTGACATGCGTCTTTATTGCCTTTTTTTCTAAACTCTTTAAATTAATGACTCAAAACCAGAACATCTACTGTAAAATGAACAATGAGTCACCATTATAAACAGCAATACAAGTAATGCCACATAAATTAATGTGATAATTGCTCTTCCTTGTCAAGGACATAATCCCCTGCTAAGCCTTTACTTCTAAACTATATTCTAGAACAGATCTTCTCTCTTAAGCAATTCTTTAGGCTAAACATATGGTTTGGAATTTTTTAGTATGATTTTTTAGATTAGTCTGCATAATTTTCTTATTTAATTAATTTTAAAAATTTGCTATAGGTCATGTGTGCTCTCTGAAGAGGGACAGAGAGAGAAAGAGAGAGAGAAAGAGAGAGAGAGAGAAGGTGAGAAAACATACCCTGGGGGGATGACCATGTTACAATCCCTTCTCCTTCATTCTCTTCCTGGGATTTTGGGCACACACACACACACACACACACACACACTCACAGAATTTGTTTTTCTACCCACTGGGTCCAGGTCTCAAACTACACAGTCAGCCATATGGGATCTAGGTTGGTCATTACACTGCTTAACTAGCTTAACCATTACACTGGTTGGCCCAATTTTCAAACTTCATTAGTGTTTAATTTATCTTGTCTGGAAAAATCAATCAATCCACTTGAACTGATAATGGAGCGACAAATGGATCACTTTCCAGCATCCACTACTTTATCTACCACTGTGTGAGCCAATGGTTGAGAAATTGATGACAGCTATAGAGATATGCCCCAAATGAACAAGTCAATTCATTCCCTAATCACTACTTCAGGATCTTAGGGCTAAGTTATTTAGACCATTATTATTTTGAGAACGAATATGACCCAGGTGAGACCAATAAGGGAAATATGTTGAGGATTTTTTGGGAAGGGTCTTCACTTTGAACAACTTCTGACCATCCAATCCCCAGGTGATCCCATGACCTAGGAAATAGATTGCTTGATAGACATAGCCAATCCTTGGGAGAAGACTGTGCTGATACTCACCCTAGATATGGCCAAAGAAGACACTGGATAAAGGAGCCCCCCCTCCCCCCGAAGACAGAATAGAGCTCCATGAGGGGCATAGAAAGGGCACTCCTCTTTGGGGCACGGTCTTGGCCGCCAGTGTGGTTAATCAAGAGTCTCACCCTCTGCATGGCACAGAGCCCTTACTATTCCTGTCCAACAGGATATGATAATGTGCTTCGGAAAAGTGAACACTCTTGTGTTGTTGCCCAGTCTCCCATTTTCCACATTTTAAATCAATTATCTTGTTCTTTGAATCCTGGGGTGTTGGGAAGTGATTTATCATTCAGACACAGACCCCCTGAGGAGCTATAGCCAGAACTGATAAACATGACAACACAAAGCCCAGATTGCTGAACTTGGCACTGACTTCACAGCTGGATGAGTCATTGGGTCGACTCTTGGGTGAATGTGTCTCATACATACGGGGTTGTTTGTGAAGACACAGGTAGTGGATGCTACCGTGCACCACCCAACTCTTCTCTCCAGGTCCAGGGCACTCATTCCCAGCTGCCAGGAATGATGCATGCTAACAGCTCATAGCCAAGTCCCACTCCAAGAATTGTCCTTCCTCCAAATTATATCTGTCCTCAGGGCAGCCTGCTTCCAACATTTCTTATAGAGGAGCAGGGATGTGGAGTGAAAGGGGGATATAAAGGCCTCAGTGAGGGACAGCTTTTATGGGTGGATGACCACCTGCTTCACCCTGCCTCACCTCTCCCATAGTGTAGACTGAGGTCTCTGTGACTACTGCATCGCAATTCAGCTTCTCCCTCTGCTGATCCTTGTCCTCCTTCACTCAAAGTGATTGATCCTAAGAATAGCACTCAATAACATTTCTGCACTCAAATTCCTATTTAAAGTCAGTTTCCTGATAATCTAATCTAAGAAAATAAATAATAATGATAATAATGCTATGAAGTACTTAGACCTTATTATGAGTCAGCCATTCTTAAAGTCCTTTATACATATCAACTTAGTTCTCACACTCCTGTGTGATAGGTACCATTACTAATCTTGTTTACAGGTGAAGAAACGGAGGCACAGAGAGGGTAAGTAAGTTGTTCAAGGTCACACAGCTACTAAGTGCCAAAGCTGGGATCCAAGCCTAGGTTTTCTGTTTTTAGACTTCTGTGTTCCTAACTATGTTGCTTCTCAGATACTTGGGTAGTATTTCACTAGGTGCCATCCTCTATGACCAGCACCACTGCTGAGAAATTCAGAACCAAGAGAAATAGCAAATTGCTACAAGAAGTAAATGCAGTCCAGAAAAAGTTGGGTGGAGGTTTCAGTGTGCACATGGCCCAAATGATCACCAACATGAAGAACTCTCTGGCTCGTCCTTGGCTTCCCAGCTGTGTCAGAAGGGGAAGTTATCAGTCATATCATGGTCACTAGGGAGCAAGACTCCTCAAGACCAAAGCTTCCAGTGGCTCCTCCAAGCAAAGAATGTGACAAGGGAAGCTGCTGAAGACAGGAAAAGACTCTCAGAGGAACACCAAGTATCTGGAAAATCTCAGACTGGCTGGCCCCACAGCAGATACTGTTCATACCATATGTATTGCTTTCCAATAAGGAAGATAAAAGGCTTGAGTAAGGATGGTAGATGGTGAACCCAAGGGTCCAGTAAACTCTGTAGTAAACTCTCCATTGTCTATGAAGAGGCTTCAAAAAAATTCATGGGAGATCTATTATGAAAAAACCCTGGAGACCAGCAGGTGGTGTGGTGGTTGAAGTGTTGGAATTCGCACATGGCCAACTATGGTTCTGGCATGGCGGCTTGTTTTCTCACTCTCCTCTGTCTCTGACAAAACTCATGTGGAGGGAAAGAAAGAAAGAAAGAAAGAAAGAAAGAAAGAAAGAAAGAAAGAAAGAAAGAAAGAGAAAGAAAGAAAGAGAGAGAGAGAAAAAGAAAGAAAGAGAGAGAAAAAGAAGGAAAGAAGAATCTCTGGGGCCAGCTCTGTGGTGCAGCAGTAACGTGCTACTCAAGAGAAGCCGGATTCTACCTGGCAACTGCCGCTCCAATTCCCGGCCTGCCTGGCCTGGAACATGCTGGGCACACGCACAAACACTCAGGATCTGATGGGCTGGAGGAAGGGGTGTGGAGTGGGTGTGGAGAACAATAAGTGGGCTGCAGCATGACCAGACCCTGTGGAGGGCACTCTTTTCTCTCCCTCTCGCTCTTTCTCTCTCACATGTGCACACATAAACTCTATTATGAATAGAGAAAAAAAAGATGAATTTTTTTTTCTTTTTTTTGCTAGAGGTTACATGCACCTGCCACAGAGAGAGACAGAAAAATCAAATGTAGATGGAGAGGAGAATGCACCTGTCATGGGAAGTGATCACGTCACAACTCCTTCTCCTCCATCTCTCTCTGCTTTTGGGATTTGGGGCACACATACACACATGCCTGGCATGTTTTTCAAGTTGCCAGGCATGGGACTTGAACTGCAGCATCAGTCATGTGGGATTTGGCTGCCTTTACCACCAGGCCATGGAGCTTGCCTTAAATTTCAAAAAATTTTTGTACCAAATTAAACCTGTACTTAAATTCCATTTTTTGCCTACTTTTTAAAGCCCCTCATATTTCATCCCTACTTTGGAGTTTTGGGCGTGTTCTTTGGGAAAGTGGTCCTGATGAATCTCCGTCCTGCTTTCCAGATGAGAAGTTGGGCCTAAGCTTACACATGACTGTTCCCTGGCCACAGAAGCTGTGACAAGAATGAGGGCCACTAAAAATGTGTCGGAGGACATTAGAAAATTGTCCTGGTGCTCGTAGGTGGCAGTTACCTCACCACTAGCCTAAAGAGGAGGCAGACGCGGAGGAGGCAGGTCAATAGATCCTCTGGGAGCTGGTGCAGAGCCCTGGAATCAGGTCGGCCCAGATGCACTTCCTGTGAACTCAGTCACCTGGGCCAGGAAAACTTCCCGTGAAGTCAGTATGAATTGGATTATTTTTGCTTATAGCTGAGAGCAGCAGCCCGCTCTAGAATTCACTCAAACCATCTCCCCCTCCAGACCTATCAAGGTTTGTATAAGACAGACAGATAGTTGGGGAAATGCTCAGAGCATTTATCTATTTGTCTGAAGTTTTATTTATTTTATTCATAGCAGAGAACATATGTGCATGCATGAAGGGAGGGAGGTAACTCTGACAGGGTCACGATCCCCTTTCCCTAACCCTCCAGTCCATTAGGAACTTGGTGTACACACGCCTAGAGTGTTTCAAGCCAACAGGGGTATCTGCAGCCAGCCCTGTGACTTTCAGCACTACGATTCAGTACACTACCCACTGTGCCACAGAAGCTGGACCAGATCGTAGTTTTAGTTTTCTATAGGACAGATGTGTTCACCAGAGACAGATTGAGAGATCAAAAGATCGAGAGAGAGGAAGAGAGAGAAAGCTAGAAATCATCTCCCTTAGGAAATGGCCATGCTGCAATCGCTTCTCCGTTGTCTCCTCAGGATTTTGGGGGCAGGCACACATGTGTCTGATGTGTTTTTCAAGCCACCAGGTCTGGGACCCAAATTGTGCAGTTGGCAGTGTAGGATCCAGCTACCTTAACCACCGTGCCACTGACTAGACTCAGAGCATTTATTTTTAAGTGTTAGTTGGAACTCTTTTGATTGAATCAGCTAATTCTAGCTAGCTTACGCAAAAGAAAATTTTCTGTAAAATTGGGACATTCCGTAGAATCCGAGTTACAGCCAGGCTTTGGGAATAATCCAAATCCTGAAACACTGTAAGGAATCCAAGGTTCCTCAAATTTCATCTTTCTCTAGTGCACCTGCCTTGTTCTTACTGCCAGAATGTTCTCTCTTCTTCAGTTCACAACTAAGAAATGATTGCACATAGCCTCTGAATTTTACATGTTGCAGCTAACACATATCAGGTTCAAAGCTTTTGTAAGAGAGTGGTTACACTTGGTGAACTGAAAGGACAGAGTGGGTGTGGAGAACAATAAGTGGAAAAGAAGCTCACAGTAGCAGTCACAGTAATTGTGAAAGGGAATGCGAGAAAATAAAAGCATTTATCAAAGGTATGAGATTATCATTATTATATTTTTTTGGAGAGGTTTTTGCTATAGGGCACGTGCGCTCGCCAGACAGACAGAGAGAAGACAGAGAGACAGAAAGCGAGAAATCACCCCCCAGAGGGGAGGGCCACGCCGCAATCCCTTCTCCTCCATTCTCCTCTCGGGATCTTGGGCACACATGCACACGTGCCCGGTGTGAGTTTAAGCCACCAGGTCCGGGACGTGAACTGTGGTCGACTATGTGGGAGTCCAGTGACGTAGCCATTACGCTAACTGCTGGTCCCTCAAAGGTATGAGATTATTTTTGAAGTTATTCATTAAAATTTTGTGCTTTAGAATGGAAATAGGGACTGGAGATTGGCATCATGGTAAAACACAGTGCTCCAGAAGGTTGACCCGTACGGGAAGGTTCTTGGCTTGTGTCCAGAGACCTCCCTAAACATGCTGAGCACTTGTGTACCCACGATCTGAAGTTGGATGAGGCTGAGGTTGGATGGTGGTGCTAAGATCCTGTTGGGGGGACCAGCCGTTAGCGTAATGGCTATGTCGCTGGACTCCCATGTAGTCGACCGCGGTTCGCATCCTGAACCCAGTGGCTTAAAACTCACACCGGGCATGTGTGCGTGCATGCCCAAGATCCCGAGAGGAGAATGGAGGAGAAGGGATTGCGGCGTGACCATCCCCCCTGGGGGGTGATTTCTCACTTTCTGTCTCTCTGTCTCTGTCTTTCTTGCGAGTGCACACGCCCTACAGCAAAAACCTCTCCAAAAAAAAAAAAGATCCTGTTGGGGTTGGGACCAGCAGGTTGAGGCTCTGGACTCCCACATGACCAACCGTGGTTCGAGTCCTGGACCTGGCAGCTTGCTTCCTCACTTTTCTTTTCTCTCTCTCTCTCTCTGAGCAAATTAAAAAATAAATTAAATAAAATGATAACAAATAAAATTAAATAAATATATAATTATTTTTAAAAATCCTGTTGGTGATGCTGCCTCTCTTTCTCTGGAAAAATAAATAAACTGGAAAATAAAAACAAAATAGAGTGCAGTATCTGAAACTTTGGTGTCACACAGGCTGGTATCTACAGTCCATTTGTACCTCTCACACACTGCACGACCTTGTGCCAGTTACTTAACTTCCAATGGGGATTGCAATATTGTCCAAGAGTTAAGGATGAAAGGAGATAACCTACAAATACACTTAGTCTCATACTGGTCCATAATAAGTATCTTATAAGTAGCCAGATATTATTTATAAATTTTCCATAATTCATAAATATTAAGTATAAATATTAAAAAGTATAAAAGGGGAGGACATTTCCTCTGCTTTGAACTATACCATAAATGATTGGTACCCTGCCTGTGGGGTGAGACTGGTCTGGCGGCTTTCTATGATGGAGGAAAGTGGTTGCTGAGATAAAAGGTCTGCAGAGCTGCAGGGCTGTATTGATTAACTGTGAAGGAATTTTCCCCACAGGGGATTTGACAACAGCAGAACCATTAGCTGCATCTCCTTGAGAGCCATTTGGCATTGATTTTTCCATTGCACTTCCTGAGGGAGGACTCTCTGGAGCCTCAAAGTGAAGGAAACAATGAATTTTCTCTTACCTCTGCAACTGCTGACTTAGAATCACCTGATTTTTCTATATTCGCTTTGATAACACAGAAACAAGCTAATAAAAGGACACCTCTACACGGTATGAAAAACCTATGAAAAACCCTTATTTCTGAGTTGACCGTATCTACACCCAGAGTTCTGTGGTTCAGTTAAGACATTTGTGTTCAGTTATAACTTCTATATGCTTTCTGTTTAGGGTACAGTTAATCCACAGTTAATGTCAATTGCTTCCCTAACATAAAAATGCTTCATTTAAAGCCTGCTTGCCCTTCGTATTGCAGCTACTGTAAAGATGACCATTAATAACTTCCATTTTTGAGCAACCTTTTGGCTATTCATTCTCTGACAGCGGAGGTCAGATGATTCTGCACAACGTAATGGGTAATGTCGTGTGCAATGAAATCTTTTGCTTGTTACTTGATGTATTATGGTCAGCAATTATAAACATAAAGGTTAAACATAAGGCAAACAGAGCTGCTTTAATTTTCTTTAAGAATTGTCTTTGATCAGGCTTATATGTAAAAAAAGAAAAAATCAATAGTTTTAATTTTGACAGCTTATATTGATGCACTTTTGATCACAAAGTTGTTCCCTACAGCAACATTGACACTTTAATAGCAACTAGCTTAGTATATGGGAGGGATGGCCGCTTCGTATTAGAATCAATATAAAAAGAAAATAGGCTAATACAATTTATTAGAGCTGTACATGCAACCTAAAAAAAAATGTGGCTAATTATTACCAAGCTGGATCCAATGACCCAGAACCTTGAAGAAGGATTTATAGATTTAAGTTTGTCCTCTTCATATGATCTTTTATGTACTCTAAGACATTGTGCTTTTTTTTTTTTTTTTGGAGAGATTTTCACTATAGGGTGCGTGCGCTCGCCAGACAGAGAGAGAGAGACATTAGAGACAGAAAGCGAGAAATCACCCCCCAGGGGGGATGGTCACGCCGCAATCCCTTCTCCTCCATTCTCCTCTCGGGATCCTGGGCACGCACGCACACGCGCCCGGCATGAGTTTTAAGCCACCGGGTCTGGGACGCAAACCGCGGTCGACTACGTGGGAGTCCAGCGACATAGCCATTACGCTAACTGCTGGTTCCCAGACATTGTGCTTTTTAAAAATGTTTATTTATGGGACCAGCAGATGGCATAATGGTTACATCGCTGGACTTCCACATAGTCCACCACAGTTTGAGTCCCAGACCTGGTAGATTGAAACTTACACCGTGTGTGTGTGTGTGTGTGTGTGTGTGTGTGTGTGTGTGTCTAAAATCCTGAGAGGAGAACGGAGGAGAAATTATTGTAGTGTGGCCATTCTTCCAGGGGATGATTTCTTGCTTTCGAACTTTTTGTCTCTCTCTGTCTCTCCAGTGAGCACATGTGCCCTATAGCAAAATCTCTCTTTTAAAAAAAAGTTTATTTTTTCCAAGACTGAGAGAGTCATGAGTGAGATAGATCCTCAACAGGCTCCCCCTGCAGCAATCCACCCCAAGTCTCAGTCTGCCCCATTAGGATCATGAGCATGCTGGAAGTATCAGAGAGGTCTCCAAATGCAAACCGGCAGCCTTCGTCCATGGGTTAGCCTTGTAGAGAACTGCATTTCACCCAAGTCACCATCCATCTCTTGGTATTGGGTCTTTAATAAACTTTTTCACTAAAAAATTTTTATCAGCAGACCAGCAGTTAGCGTAATGGCTATGTCGCTGGACTCCCACGTAGTCGACCACGGTTCGCGTCCTAGACCCAGTGGCTTAAAACTCACTCTGGGCACGTGTGCGTGCGTGCCCAAGATCCCAAGAAGAGAATGGAGGAGAAGGGATTGCAGTGTGGCCATCCCCCCAGGGGGTGATTTCTCGCTTTCTGTCTCTGTCTCTCTCTGCTTGTCTGGGGAGCGCACGCGCCCTATAGCAAAAAAACTCTCAAAAAAAATTTTTTTTTTTATCAGAGAGTACGTGCGTTCACCAGAGAGAAAGAGGGAAGTGAAAAAAACACCTTCCATGGGGAATGGTCACGTTGCAAACTCTTCCATTTTGGGCCCGCGCACACACATACCCAATGTGTTCCTTTCAACACGCGTTATTGCCAGTGATGACATATGCACAGAAGTGGAGAAATGCTACACTTTTCTTTGGATGACGTTTTGAAATAAATAAGCTTAATTATAATGTCTGTTGGTCCACAGTATCTATGCCCTCAACATCTGTTGCCGGTTGCAAAGTGACGGGGGTGACCCCATCCAGCCATCACGCCACCTAACCTGGCAAAGCATCACTGTGAGAGGGCTGTGCCACTGGCATGGTATCTAGGGAATTGCCACACTGCATGGCATAATCCCATCTGGCTACGGGTATGCACCTGCTTTTGTCCATGGCTCATAAGTGGACCATGTATCTCCACTTCTTCTTCTTTGTTCCACTTGTACTATTGCTTATGTAAAGGACTAAACGGCCAAAAAAAAAAAAAAATAACAGGAGGGGAGGAACCACAAACACTGGACAAAATATATTTACATAAATACTTTCTTATAGGCAATTGCTTACTTCAATATCTAAGGATAACATTCCTCTTTCACAAGCTACAAGTGATTTGGAGTTTGACATAATATTTTAAAAGTAATCCCCACAACTCTTAGTACTAGTTTTGTTTTAGTTTTTGTTTTTAGAGAGAGATTTTTGCTATAGGACTCATGAGCCTGCCAGAGAGACAGAGAGAGACAAAGAGACAGAAAGTGAGAAATCACCCCCTAGGGGTATGGCCACATCACTATTCCTTTTCCTTCATTCTCTTCTCATGATTTTAGGTATGCACACACATGTGCCCTGTGTGAGTTTCAAACCACTGCGTCCAGGATTCAAACCACAGTTGGCCATATGGGAGTACGGCAACGTAAACATGACACCTGCTGCTGGCCCCATTACTAGCTTTATTTATTTATTTATTTTGAGAGGTTTTTCCTATAGGACTGTGCGCTCACCAGAGAGACAGAGAGAGAGAGACAGAGAGACAGAAAGCGAGAAATCACCCCCCAGAAGGGATGGGCATGCTGCTGTCCCTTCTCCTCCATTCTCCTCTCAGGATCTTGGGCGCACATGCACACATGCCTGGCATGAGTTTTAAGCCAGCAGGTCCAGGACTTGAACCTCAGTTGACTACCTGGGAGTCCAGTAATATAGCCATTACTCTAATTGCTGGTCCCAATACTAGTTTTTTTTTTTTTAATTGCCAGAGGGCACAAGCACTTGCCAAAGAAAGAAAAAGAGAGAGAGGAAGAAAACACTTCACCCCCATGGGGTGTGGTCACACGACAATCCCTTCTCCTCTATCTCTTCATCCTGAAGGGATTTGGGGCACACATGCATACATGTCTGGCATGTTTCTAAAGCTGTTGGGCTGGGATTTGAGCTCTGGTTGGCCATATGGCATCCAGCTTTCTTAACTACTAAGCTATGAGGCCAGCCTGATATTTTAGAGAAGGTCTTGCTACATTGCAATACTCCTTCCTCAGTTTCTTCACTACTAGCTTTTATAGTGGCCAGGGATTAAGCCTATGCCTCCAATGAGACCTCAGCCTGCCAAATAGCAATAGAAAACAGCTTTACCAAGGCCAACCCAACACGATGAAGGTATTTCAAAAAGTTCATGGAAAATGGAATGAAAGTATGGGTTTATTTTGGTGTAAAACATTTTTGAAACCCACAGTTTTTTCATAGTAAGCATTTTCCATGGACTTTTTAAAATACACCTGTTAATTTGTGTGTGTGTGTGTGTGTGTGTGTGTGTGTGTGTGTGTGTTTTGTTAAGTTTTTTGCTATAAGGTTTGTGTGGTCACCAGAGAAGGAGAGAAAGTGAGAAGTCACCCCCCACACACACACCACCAAGGGGTGATGGTCACACCGCAATCTCTTCTCCTTCATTCCCCTCTTGGGATTTTTGGCATGCATACACACACACACACACACACACACATGCCCAGTGTAGGTTACAAGCAGCCATGTCTGGGACCTGAACATTTTTTTCTTAGGTTAAGGCACAGAAGAGTACTAATAATCTTCCCAGAAATTTCTGCATAAAATTCCTATACTATTGTAGTTGTTGCCATTTCTAGATCATTAAGATTTAACTGCTACCATAATTTCTGTGTTTCTATGTCTCCAACTTGCTGTATTTCAAATTATGAGAACCTAGACTAGAAATAAATGCTTTGTTAGGCCTGTTTTCCATTTGTAAATGGAAATAATAAGTTATATTTGCTTTATTCTAGCTAGAGACGTCTTAATACTAAAATATACTTCAAGTTATCTATTTTGACCCTTAAAAATATTAAGTCTTGGATGGCCTTCTAGCATAGCAGTTTAATGTTATGCAGAAGAAGCTGAATTACACATGGCTGATCAGGGTTCAAGTTCCAGCTCTGGTAGAATTAGAATTGGGCCAAATGACTTTTTTGGCATTCCCAGTCTAGACATGCCATCATTTCATGCTTATTGAATGGAACTCCCCAAAGGTGGAGTTGATTCAAACATTACCCAGTTGTATTGCTCACTGACAGTTGCAGAAATATTCACTGAGTTACTACTAGAGTAAGATAGAATGTTTGAGGCTATGCTGTAGTGTGACTATCCACTGTAAGAATGTCGTGGGGATAGCTGCCCCAGCATGCTTTCTGGTAAAACTATCAGCAAATGGCAATGAGATTGATTAGCAGAAAAATACAAGACAATATTCAAATGTGTAAAAACTCAAACAGCTCATAAAAAAGTAAAGAATCCAATTTAAAAATGGGCAGATGATTTGAGTAGACAGCTCTTCAAGGAAGACTTACAAATAGCCAAGAGGCATATGAAAAAAATGTTCAAAATCTCTTATCATAAGGGAAATACAAATTAAAACCATAATGAGATACCACTTAACCTCAGTTAGAATGGCTAGGATTACAAAAATAAAGAATGACAAGTACTGGTGAGGCCATGGTGGAAAGGGAACTTTCTTACAGTGTTGATGGGAATGTAAATCGGTGCAGCTTCTATGGAAAACAATATGGAGGTTTCTCAGGAACTACAGATAGAGCTTCCATATGACCCAGTAATCTCATTCCTTGGTATTTACCAAAGGATAAGAAAACATGCAATCGAGAGGACATTTGCATGTCCATGTTTGTTGCAGCATTATTCACAAGCATGGAACCAACCTACGTGTCTAAAAACTGATGACTGGGATGAAAATCTGTGGCACATATGTACTATGGAATATTACACAGGTAAAACAATGAGATTATATCATTTGACTCAAAATGATTAATACAGAAGACTTAATGTTGATTGAAACGAGCCAGACTTTGAAAGATACACATTGTATATCCTCACCCAATTTGTATTGACTATCTGCCCTCTATGGAGGAGGTTGAGGGATCTGAAGATGTAATGGTGGAGAGGCTAGGTGTGGATGTTAGAGACTTTAAGGAGGGAGAGAATATGGTAGAGAGTGGGTATGAAGCGCAAGGTGAGAACACATTTGACAGATGGAAAAGTGTAAAGTTAACTGTTAAAAAATTTTTTTTTAAGTAAAAGAAAAAACCTGGACCAACTCCATAGCCTGGTGGTCAATGAAGTCAGATCTCACAACGCCAATGGTTTGTGTCCCAGATCCTGTGTTTTGGGAAACATATTGGGTACGTGTGCATGTGTGGCCAGAATCCCATAAGGAAAGACAAACAGAGGACAAGGGATTGTGATGTGAGCATGCCCATGGGAGGTATTTTCTTCTTCTCCCTCTCTCTGTGTCTCTCTGGCAAATGCATGTGCCCTCTGACCAAAAAAAAAAAAAAAAAAAAAAATCAATTATGTGAAAAATCAATGGGGAACATCTATGAGCTGGTTGGCTTACCCAGGTGAACGAGTAAGTCCCTCATTCAGCAGAACTTCATTTGTAACATCCTTCTTGCTCTAAAAAGGAAATGGCCCTGTAGTGCAGCAGTCAAGATACCCGGGTCCCACATGGGCAATTTCAGCCATGCAGGCTTGAGAAACTGCTTGGTAAGTGTGCATGCATACCTAGAAGTATTCTGGTGGGAAGGAGAAGTGGAAGAAAAAGGATTACAGATGGCCACGTCCCACTGAGAGGTACTTTATCTCTGGAAAAAAAAAAAATGGTAGCCCAGCCATGATTGTACAAGCAATAAGACACCACTACACAATACTGGAGCCATATGGGAGGCCCAGGTTCAGATCTCAGGTTGACCTGAATATGCCAAGTCACCTATGTGTGTCTGTGACCCTGACTGTCTGGAAAGCCAGGGGGAGGATCACAGCATAACAAGCCTCTGTCCACAGTACCTCCCTCTCACTCTCTCAAGAAAAAGTAATTAAGATAAACTTAAAAAAGGAAGAGAATGATATCTTGTTTTATCATCAAATAATGCTTCAGATTATGTAATTATGCCAAATACTGTTCCGGATTATGTCTGAGAGGGCCAGCAGGTGTTATGGTAGTTAAGCGCACTCCACTCCCACATGGTTGACTGTGGTTTGAGTCCCAGAACTGGCGGCTTGCTTTCTTACTCCCTCCCACACTCTCTCTCTCTTTCTCTCTCTCTCTCTCTGACTCTCTATCTCTCTCTGTCCCTCTCTAGTCAAATTAAAATAAATAAATAAAGTTAAATAAAATAATTATTTAAAAAAGATTACATCTGAGATGTTTGTATTTCTGTACAGAACTATGAACCATTACTACTTGCAATAGTTTTACAGACAAAAATTTAAAAATTCTCTTTGTAAGTTCAGAAATATCTATGCTTCAGGGCTAGAGTATTTAACATACCATGTGGTAGTAAGGAGGCATGATCATGGAGAGGCGACGTTAGAATGATTGTAAGTAACTCTCCCCTGGTATGTGACATCGCTGCTATTGTTGCAGAAGCTTCAGTACCTGCTGCTTCCCATCACATAAAATCTTATTCTCAAAGAATGGGCCGTTGACCCCTGCATCAGAACCACCCAGGAGACTGTCAGAAATGTAGGTTTTGTACCTCGCACCAGCCCACAGAATTGAGATATCTTGGAATGGGACCACTTATTATTATTTTAATTTTTTTTATAGGGCAGTCGTCCTCAACAGAGAGAGAGAGAGAGAGAAAGAGAGAGAGAGAGGAAGCAACCTGTCAGGTCCAGGGCTCAAACCATAGTCAACTATGTGGGGAGTCCAGCACCTTAGCCACCACACCACCTGCTGGCTCCAGAATGGGGTGATTTAAATAAGCTCTTTAGGTGATTATGATGCAAGATTAAATTTGAGAACTCTGACACAAATAGAGATATGTCAAAACTGCAGGTATGGTCCTGTCACTCTTCTACTTAAATTCTTCATTGACTCCACAAAGCCACAGAAGAAAGTTGAAAAGCTGTTAGATAGCTGTTAGATACAGCTTTGTTCTCTCCACACTGCCCAACTGTGTGCTTAAAACTCCAGCGAGAGGGCCAGCCAGGTGGTGTGAAAAGATGCTAGGCATGTGTGCATGGGTACCCAAAATCTGAAGAGGAGACGAGAAGAAGCATTGTGGCGTGGTCATTTTCCCTGTGGGGTACTTTCTCGTTTGTCTCTCTCTGGTGGGCACATACATACCTTGTAGCAAATTTAAATAAAATTCCAGCAAGAAGGAACTGTGGGTAGATTTTCTGAACAGTTCCCAGTTTCTTCCCTCCTTGTCTGTGTTCCCAGTCCCCTCCATAAAGAATGCTCTGGTTTTCTTTCATTTCAGTCCACATCAGGTGAGTGTGTGCATGCCCAAAATCCTAAGAAGAGAATGGAGGAGAAGGAACTGAGGCATGGCCATTCCCCATGGGGGATGATTTCTCACTTTCTGTCTTCCTGTCTCTCTGGCGGACACACACACACCCTATAGCAAATATCTCTAAAAAAAGAGTGGCTCTAGAAGGAAGGAGTGGTTGAAGCTGGCAGGTGGCGTGGGTTAAGGTGTTGATACCCACATGGCCAACCATGGTTTGGGTCCAAGACTTGGCAGCTTGCTCTTTTGCTCTCCCTCTCTCTGGTGAAATGGAAGAATAATAATCAGAAATAAAATAAAATAAATAATTCTTTAAAAATGAAAAGAAGAAAGGTGTGATCAGCAGTGACAAATGCAGCTGAGAAGTCAAGTAAGAAAAAGAAATAGGGGCCATTGGAGCTGAGAATTATTGCTTTCAGGGACTAAACTAATACAGATTTTCTGCTGAAACTTCACCTTCCAGACCCCATTCATGAGTGGAGAGGCAAAAGTGCAGGCCTCAGAGAAGACTCTACATTGGAGCTGGGAACTATTGCTTTCAGGGACTAAGTTAATAAAGATTTTCTGCTAAGACTTCATCCTTCAGACCCCATTCTTGAGTGGTAGTTCCCCCCTGTATCCTTCTCTCTGTCTCTTCATTTTTAAAATTTTTTTAAAGGTATACTATTATATTGGTGCTCAGATCCTCCTTTCTCTTGCTAATTCTCACCTTTCCTCCTCCCATCTAAGAGAGGCAAAAGTGCAGTTCTCAGAGAAGACCCCACCATTGGAGCTGGGAACTACTACTTTCACGTGGTATGCCACACAGTTTTCCTTTTTTTGATTTTTTTAATAAGAAATAAATTTAAAATTTTTTTGTTTGTTTTCCCTTTCTCTGTTTTCTTTCCCTTTTTCTTTTATCTTCACCATGTTGCTGCTCTGCCTCCATGCACTGAGTGTCTAGAGAGTCTAAGTGAACTGTAGCCATCACTGGACTAGAAAAATCCACCATGAAGACTGAGAAAAGAGCCAAAAAATATGAGGATAATATACAAGAAATACTAGATATCATTAAACATCCAAACATCTGGATAATTAGTATCCCACGTGATGAAGATACTAATAAGGGCATTGATAATGTATTCCATGAAATCCTGGGAGAAAACTTTCCAAATGTAGAGAGGCATCCAACGATCCAGGCCCAAGAAATACAATGGACACCAGATAGAATCAACCCAAGATTGTCTCCAACGCACAAAATAGCCAGTTTGGCCAAAACCATAGACAAAGACAAGATACTAAGATTGGAAAGAGAAAAATGTCAAATTACCTACAAAATATATCCCATCAGGCTAACAGTAGACATCTCATCAGAAACAATGTGAGCAAGGAAAGGATGGGAAAATATATTCAAAGTGTTAAGTGAAAAACAATTTCAATTGGGACAGCACTTGGCATAACGGCTATGTCATTGGACTCTCATGTAGTTGACTGTGGTTCAAGTGCTGGACCCAGTGGTTTAAACTCACATGGGGCGTATGTGTGTGGATACACAAGATCCCGAGAGGGGAATGGAAGAGAAGGGATTGTGGCGTGGTCATCCTCCCTGGGGGGTGATTTCTTGTTTTCTGTATCTCTGTCTCTCTCTGTCTTTCTGGAGAGCACACGCACCCTATAACAACCCCCCCCAAAACAAACAAACAAACAAACAAACAAACAAAAACACAACAATTTCAACCAAGAACACTATACCTGGCAACATTGTCCTTCATATGAGAAGAAAAGACAAGAACATTCTCAGATAAACAAACCCTGAAAGAATTTACCAACACCAGACCAGCTGTCGAAGAAATTCTGAAGAGGATGTTGTATCAGGAAAACTAAATACAGACACACATAAATAAGAGTTCAAAAACAACTAAGAAAATGGTCAACTTAATAAGAGGGACAAATCCAGAGTTGAATGTTATCTTCCAGAACTTAAACGGAAAGATCAGACCACAACAGAAGATAAATTAATTACATGAGACTGAACTAGTGAAATAGAATTTTATGACTTCTGACTAAAGAATTACTGATTTTCTTCTATGCTTTGTTTTTCAGATTTAAGAATTTTTGTCTTCTCTTGAGCTGCCAAAGTTCTTAGGTTCATAGGTTCTTGTACCTACTATTTGAACAGAATCCTAACCTGTTTCCTGGCTTTAAGTCTTAAACAAAGTACTCTTAACATTTTTTTTTTAGAGGTTTTTGTTATAGGGCGCATGCTCTTGCCAGAAAGAGAGAGACAGAGAGACAGAAAGCAAGAAATCACCCTCCAGGGGGTATGGCCACACTGCAATCCTTTTTCCTCCATTCTCCTCCTGGGATCTTGGGCACACACCCACATGTGCCCAGCTTGAGTCCAAGCCACCAGGTCTGGGACTCAAACCGCAGTCCACTACATGGGAGTCCAGCGACATAGCCATTGCTCCAACTGCTGGTCCCTCTTAACATTTTTTTATTTTGATTTATTAAAGCTAAAACTGAAATCTTGAAATCTTGAAATTTAAAAAAAATGGGAAAAAAAAATCTATGGAAACTAGCCACTTGAAGGCCACACAGAAGAGCAATGGATGTGGAGCAGTGGAATGTTGAATGGACAGAGGAGAGTGGCCCATTCAGAACTCAGCCTGGATCAAATAAGAAGTTATCAGATTATTAAGAGATGACAACATAAAAGGCAGAGAGTTAGATCTAGAGATTTGCTCCTGAAAAAAATATAGAGTAGGAGAGCAGAGGAACAAATGAAATTGAGGGAGCAATTTTTGCCTTTCTTTTAAAGATGGATGTGAGGGGCCAGCAGATGGTGTCATGGTTATGTTGCCGAACTCCACAGTTCAGTCGTCGACTGCAGTTCGAGTCCTTGACCTGGTGGCATAAAACTCACTCCAGATCCATGTGCGTGTGTGCTCAAAATTCCAAGAGGAAATGGGAGGAGAAGGGATTGCGGCATGGCCATCTCTCCTGGAGGGTGATTTCTCACTTTCTTTCTCTCTGGTGGGTGCACATGGCCTATAACAAAAACCAAAAACACTCTAAAAAAAGAAACAGAGAAAGAAAAGGAATAAAAGACAGGAGTGATTGTCTTTCTATCATCTTTCTCCCATTCTCCTAGCTCCTGTCCCCAGCTCCATTCATCGTCTCATGGTTTTCTGTTTCTGCCTCATTCTGTGTTGCCAGTGCTTACTAAGCTTTTTCCTTAAATCTTTGAATAGCTAACCCCTTTTGATTATTCATGACTCTGCTAAGATGTCATTTCATCCAAAAAGTCTTCTTTGACCTTCTTTCCCTCCTCAACCAGTTTATTTATTTATTTGTTTGTTTATTTATAGTGCCAGAGGGCAGGTGTGCAAGCATGAGAGAAAAAGAGAGCCCCCCCTGCCCCCCCAGTAGGCCTGGTCATGCACAATCTTTTTTCCTGCAGGTCTCCATCCTGACAGGATCCTGGGCTCAGGCCAACAGCCAGCACTTGGAATCCGGCTGCTTCGGCATATCGCAGAGCGACTGGGCCACCATAGCCCTCTTTTATCTTCTTCCTGTCTCTTATCACCTGACACGATCTTGCTCATTTATTTATTTGTTAACTACTTATATTTTCTAATTAAAAGTAAAATCTGGAGGAAATTGAGTGAGGTATATTATGTATCACGTGTATTCTTTTATGTACTTTGTATTATGGTATACTATTTCCTACAACTGCATGTGGATCCATAATAATCCCAAAATAAAAGTGCTTTTTTTGTTTGTTTTTAAACAAGTATATTCTGTGAGAACTGGGCTTTGGTTTGCTTGTTGAGAACTATGTCTCCATCACTGGACCGGAATCTGGCATGCAGTGAGCACTAAGTCTTCATTAAATGTGTTAGTGAACGACATATTTGGTCATGTTTACAGGAGGATGAGCAGGGTGCAGAGAGTACAAACAATAGAGGAAATCTTGAGCAGAGGAAATGGGGGTCACAGAACTGAGCACTGGAACTCTTGCCTAGAGTGAGGATTCGAATCCAAATCTCCAGTTCTTTCCTCTACCCCATGCTTTCGCTCCATTAAGGTGTGTCGATGATCTGTCGGCCATCGAGTCATCTTCAGCTTATTCTGATTACAACATAACAACAGTGAGGACTGATGACACCGTCACCTTACAATTGGGTGTTCTCTGATTCCCACAAAGCATGATCAGGCCTGCATTTAACTTGGGACGGTGGGGAAGAAGGCTCTGTGTGATAGCCTGGAAGGTTCACTGCGGGTCCTGGTCTTCTCTGCAGTTGAGGTTTCAGGTTTCCATCCTCCCTGGACCTCCAGGCGTTGCGGCGCGTACGCTGAGCCGGCCGCCTCCGCCTTGGCGCCCCAAGCAAGGCAGCTTGCACAAGATAATTTCAGACCTGCGGCCGCGCGCTCCGCCCGCCTCGGCCGAGGTTGGGCGCAGCAGCGGAGACTGTTGTAGGCTGCTGGAGGCTGCGCTCGCTGGGAGTGCAGGGAGGCGGTGTTCACAGCTGGGCCGGGACTTCCTTCCTCCACCGCAGGACAACAAAACAACCCGGCAGCCGGCGCTGAGCTCTTGGCAGCTGTCTGGGCTTGAGGCGCAGCCATGGGCTCCGTGCTGAGCAGCGACAGCGGCAAATCCGCGCCCTCCTCTGTCACCCCACGGGCCTTGGAGCGCAGGGGAGACCCAGAGCTGCCCGTCACATCCTTCGACTGCTCCGTGTGCCTTGAGGTTTTGCACCAGCCCGTTCGGACCCGCTGTGGCCACGTGTAAGTGCCAGGGAAGCTGGGTTTGCTCGCCCACCCCCTGGGGAGGGTTGTAGGAGGCAAAGGAATGGAGGTGGCGGGTGGTTTGTAGAAGCAGCCAGTGTTTTAGGAAACTGCTGCGGGGAGACACCTGGACCCGTCGGGTGCGGGCCGGAGGAAACTGTATCGTCGGGAGGTGACACAGGATTTTGGGAGAAAACAGAAACAAGTGGGCCCTGCAACCGCCTTAGAGCTGCCTCCTCCCTAAGCCCAGGTGCGGAGCTCCAAGGTTAGGGATCCCCGCGCGGGTCCCGGCGAGGGCCGGGTGTTGTCAGCTAGGACGCTCCTCCTTTGCACCCGTCTGACACCGAAAGGAAACGAGTCCCAGGCTACAGGGCGGTGGGCTCCTAGAAAGCACAGTTCTCCCTCCTGAGTCGGTTGAGCGTGTTGTGCTTCCCGCTCCCCCGGGAATCCGGGTCGGTTTTGTTTTGCTAGCATTGCGCACGTGTTCCAGAACGCCCACAGAGGCTCGTGTCTGAGCAAACAAGGATCTTTGCAAACTGGCCTTCCACCTCACCCCTGCGTCCCTTTCCCAACGCAGACACCCAGATCCCTGAAAGATCTTCAAGTCCAACAAGCGTCTCAGTGACTCTGTAGTCGTTAAACGACCTGTTAGGGTGGGGCCTGGAGCTTGAACGTTAGCACCAAGTCGGTGAATGTGGTCGTTTAAAATTCAGCCGGCGTCACAGGAGGTTGCAGACTACCTGCTTTACGCAACGCCTCTCCAGCATAGATTAAAATAACTTCAAACTCGCGTACTACTGAACTGAAAAACTCTCCGTTAGTACACAGCCCTAGTAGTTAAAGAAGAGTTTAAAACAAAGTCTCTCTATAAAATTGGCACTGCTTTATGTTTGCTTAAGTAACTGGCACTGGAGGTTGGATCTGCAAATTTGTGTCCTGTGTTCACTTAGGAGATGTTTATTTTCCCCGCGGATACATGCGTGTGAGTGTATGATGGGGTTGTGTATTATGCGTGTGTTCACCGGGGCATGGATGAGGAGTGGATGCCACTTAGTGTTCCTCTGGATGGCCGACTATTGCATGAGGAAGCAGAGGACTTCACAGTAGCTTGTGCGGCTTTTGGCTTAGTACTGTATTATACATTTATAAATGCAAGTGCACAAAATGTTTTTACAAGTACTTCGGTGGTCCTCCACACCCATGGCCAGAACCTGAGGAGCAGTTTCCACCACTGCCCAGGACTGAAGCAGAGAGAAAAATGGGCAGCCCACGCAATGTTTAAATAGAGTAGCCTACACATTATTTTGTGTTTGTATTTTCAAGTTCTGTTGTTTCTGCTTTGTACTTCAAACTCGAGGCTTCAATTTACCTCCGTTCTGGTTACTGATGTGGTTTCCCAGCTCGCCAGATGTAGCTCATTGACATGCTATCCAAAGGCCTATGTAGAAGCCAAAATGCTGTGGCATTATGCGTAAAATAGATTGATCAGTTCAGGGCAATAAAACATGAAAAATAACTATAATATTTAAATTTATTATTTATTAGCATTAAAACTTTACATTTGCACCAAGGATGAACACTGGACATTGAGCTTTGAAGATTCCTTTTGTAGAACTAGAATGGGCAGTTTCTTATTGTAATTATCTGACTGAAGGTAATTTTCCTGGTTTGGATTTTAGTCTAACTTGCTGTTTACAGTGTTTTGTGTCTGTTAAAGGATACCATAAATTTGCAAATTGTTAAATTTTTGTTTAATCTTTTTCTTTGTTAACGTGAATAGGAAACCAGCAACTGGAAAAATAGTCATAAAATAGCATAACAAGGCTAAACAAATTGTCTTTCCTCACTTTACTGTTCTTTGTTTTGACAAATCTATGTCCATTGTTCTGGCTGTGGGCAGAATTTCCATATTCCTCCTTTTGGCCAACTTACTTGGGTCCCTTCCACTTTATAAATGTTAACCAGAGGCCCTTCTACACTAGAGATTGTGAGCATTTTTAATACCACTTGTACATTCTAAATGAATTTTTTTCCCACTAACCTTGGTTTGGAAATGAAAAAATGCAAATGAAACTTTTGTTTGTTTGTTTCTTTTTGTTTTTGCTACAGGGCACATGTGCTTGCCAGAGAGAGAGACAGAAAAAGAGAGAGAGAAGATGAGAAATCATCCGCCAGGGGGGTGGCCATGCCACAGTTTGTTCTCCTCCACTATTCTCTCTGTATTTGGGGCATGCATACACATACACCAGCACGATCCTCAAGCTACTGGGTCCAGGACTCAATGGCAAAGCTGGCCATCTGAGATCCAGCACTTGAACCTCTATGCCACTTGCTGGCCTGAAACCTTATTTTATTATCCCATATTGAAGTTAGACTTCCAGTAATGGCAGTAATATCCTGAATGAATATGTATATAGCACTTTATAATTCATGTGCGGGGGCTTCAAAAAGTCCATGGAAAGTGAAATTAAAGCATGAATACGTAGGCCAGCTCTGTGGTCTAGTGGTTAAGGGACCCAGATTCCATGTGGCTGGCCATGTGATTCAAATTTTGGCCCCTGTGGCTTAAAAAAACAGGCCGATCCCAGAATCCCAACAAGATGGAGGGAGAAATGGAGAAGAAGTGATTGTGGCATGACCATGCCCCATTGAAGAGTGCTCTCTTCCTCTCTTTCTTTCCCTCTCTGGTAAGTACATAGATCCTCGGGCCAAATTATTTAAAAAAATAAAAAATAGAAAAGGGTCCATTTGGGTCCAAAAAATTTTGAAATCTACATCAGTATTTTCACAATATACATTTTTCCATGAACTTCTTAAAGACTCCCTCGGACTGTGGTGCCATGGACGCTGGGCTTTCCAGAGAGCTGGATCTTCACTAGCCAGCTGTGTGACCACTAAACTTTAATTTCTTTGAGACTTAGTTTCTTCATTTATCAAATGAGATTTTTGTGAGTGTTTAAAATGTAAAAATAGCACCTAAGGAGGGCTCAAAACATGGTGTCTGTTTCCTTCAGTCATTCCACATGCAAAATCCTCAGGAATGAGAATTGTTTTTTACCTCTGTAGTTCTTTTGCAAGAAAACTGGGCCATCCAAGGTTGATCTATGACATTGCCACTATGTCCCAGATAGCCTGACATTTAGCTTTGTACTTTCTCTTTTGTTGGACTTCAAGAAATTTTATCTTAATATTTTATCATTTTAAATTGACGTTATTCATATTGCTGTAAAAATAGATTTGGGGAAAAGGTTTCTTACCTCTGCCCTCTCTTCTATTGTCAGTGAGCTAGGGAATGGGTGTAGATAAGTTGAGGTTGTATGAGTGGGCTAACTGTGAATCTAATTCACAGTTAAAAGAATACTCAAATTTGCTATCAGATTGGATATGGTAGATATAAAGGAGATTGAGGACTTCAAAAAGTTCCTGGAAAAGTAGAACTGAGGGGCTGGCAGGTGGTTTGGTGGTTAAGGACTCCCACGTGGCAGATCACGATTGGAGTACCAGGCCTAGCAGCTTGCTTTCTCACTTTCCCTTTCTCTCTATCTCACTGCCTCTTTCTGTTCAAGTTAAAAATAATAATAATAACTAAAATTTAATAAATAATTCTTAAAAAAAAAAAAAGAAAGTAGGATTGTAGCATTAGTCCGTGGGCCAGCTCCATGGCCTAGTGGCTAAGAGACCTGGATCCCATGTGGCCAACCACAGTTTGAATACTGGCCCAGGCAGCTTAAAAACACACAGGGCATGTGTGTGTGCATGCCCAAAATTTTGGTAGGATGGAGAAATGGGAGAAGCAATTGTGGTGTACAGTGCCCCATTAGGAAATACTTTCTCTCTCCCTCTTTCAGTGTCTCTCTCTCTGGTGAGTACATGTGCCCTTTGGAGGAAAAAAAAAAAAAAAGTCCAAGGCAGCAACTAGGTTTCAAACCGGGCAATAGAAAGGGGCAGAGAGATTGGCTCAAAAGGAAGTTAATAAACTCCTGAATTGGCCTGTTGAGTGTCCAGGGATCCAATAGGAAGATAGCCAAATGGAAATACCCAAAGGCACAGGGAGAGTAGGTTTAGTTTTTTCAGAGCTGGAGGACAAGAGAGTTATCTAAAATGAGTTTGGAGGTTGAGAATGGGCCTAAGTACTAATGGAGCATACTAGAGTATGGTGTAGAAAGAGCCACACCTTTGCATGCAGATGGATACAACTGCTCTAGGTCATGATGGAATGTGTCTTTTTTTTTTTTTAATGAAAATCTGTGGAGGATAATTCTGAAATGCTTTCAGGTAAATGGATTAAAACCTTCCATTAGTGGTCAGGTATGAGCAGTAAAGCTTGCACAAATTGGTGGTTTTCTAAGTAGAGTCTGAGCGTCTTCCTGATGAATTTTAAACTGATCCAGAAATATACATCAGTGTTTCCATTTTTACAGGAGATGTACAAGCCCAGTGACTTCCTTTTCAACCTAAGGCTAACGCTTCTTGTCCTATTAGTTATTACAAGTATTTATTATCTACTTATATATTTATTTACTCATATATTATTTATTAGTTAGTGTGGTTCTCCAGAGAAACAGCCAATATGGAGAAAGAGAGAGTGAAATTTTAAGGAACTAGTTACATTATTATCACTTTTTTTTTTTTTCGGAGAGATTTTTGCTACAGGACATGTGTGCTTGCTGGAGAGACAGAGAGACAGAAAGCAAGAAATCACTCCCTTAGGGGAGATGGCCACACTGCAGTCTCTTCTCCTCCATTCTCCTCTTGGGATTTTAGGCATGCATGCACACGTGTTCAGTGTGAGTTTCAAGCCACTGGGTCTGGGACTTGAACCACAGTTGACTACATGGGAATTCAGTAATGTAACCATCATGCCATCTTCTGACCCCAAGGAATTGGTTACATTGTCAAGATAATCTCCTTATTTAAAAAGCAAACTATAGATAATAACTACATCTATTAAACACCTTCTAAGCAACAGCTAGGTAAGTGTTTGATTAAATAACTAAATATACAGGGACTTCAAAAATTCACAGAAAAGGGGAATTAAGCACAGGTTTATTTTGATGAAAAAAATGAAAAACCCATGCATAGTTTCTTCATAATACACATTTTTCTTGAACCTTTTGAAGATCTATTATGTCAGAGCCTAACCTATTTAGCACATAGACTAACCCATCACATCTATTAAAAAAGTTTTTAAGGATTATTAAAGTCTGGTTATTGGGGCCAGCAGGTGGTGTGGTGGTTAAGATACTTGACTCCCACATGGCTAATGGTTTGAGTCCCAGACCTAGCAGCCTAAAAATCATGCTAGGCATGTGTGTGTGTATGTCCAAAATCCCAGAAGAAGAATGGAGGGGAAGCGATTGCAGGATGGCCATCCTCCCAGGGGGCGATTTCTCACTTTGCCTCTCACTGTTTCTATCTTGTGAATGCATGCACCCTATGGGAAAAAAAAAATCAAAACAATAAAGCAAACAAACAAATTAACAACCAAAATCTGGCTATTAAACACAAATTAGAGCCAGTTATGTTGGCGACTGGTTCAAATCTCCTGTTGTCTGGTCAGCCAGAAACATGCAGGGCACACATGCAAGTGCTTAATATCTGGTGGGATTGGAAGTTTAGAGGAATGGGAATGCAGTGTGACCTGAGCTTGCAAATTTGCTCCTCTCTTTTTCTCTCACATACGCCTGCCATGTACTCTGCCATGAATAAAGGAAAAAATATATAAAAAGAGAAAAGTTAAAAATAGGGCCAGCACCATAGCCTGGTGGTTAAGACAACCAGATCTGACATGGCTGACTCCACAGTTTGACTCCTGGTCCCAGCAGTTTGAGAAATGTGCCAGGCACATGTGTGTGCATGCCCGAAATCCCAAAAGGTGGGAGTGATGGAGAAGAAGAGATTGCTATTTCCCATGGGGGAATGTTTTCTCTTTTCCTCACTGTCTATCTGGCAAACCCTCACACTCTCTAGCAGAAAACAAACAAAACAAAACAAAAATCCACACAGAAATTAGATAATAACCAGGCTTTTCTAGAGGACTCGTCAGAATTAAGAAGTCTGGCCATCAGGCCACGTTGCACAAATCCACATGTTGCTATCGGGAATATGCACTATTTTCTTAAAATTAAAAATAATTGTTCATTTAGCTTCATCATTATTGCTTTGGTTTGTCATGAGTTCTCTGGTTAGATCCACAGTATGGATTGCATTTATGTATTGATCCAGCAAACCTCTACCCTGTGCTTGGCACATAGACACATATCCTAACCCTGAAGCTTCCATTCTCCTGGAGAAGATGAACAATAAACAAGTACTAGTTTTTTATATAGTGATTGATGCTAAGGGTTAAAAAAGGAGGGGACAGATGGTGGTATAGCATTAAAATGCAAGGATCTGCAAAGCTGATTCACTTCTGTAGGTTCCAGATTTGGAGACACCTCCCTGAGTATACAGGGTGCACAGATGTACAGCCCATGATTCAGGGATGGCTAAAGTTAGGGGTAGATTGATCATGGCATCAAACCCTCTTGGGGATGCTGTGTCTCTGTCTCTCTGTCTCTCTTACTTATGGGGTAAAATAACTACGGCAATACCACCCTGAACGTGCCTGATCTTGAAGACTTTGTAAAAAATGGGTAAAGAGGGACCAGTAGGTGGCATGGTAGTTAAGGCCTGAAAATCATGTTGGGTGTTGGGACCAGCAGTTAGCGTAACGGCTATGTTGTTGAACTCCCACGTAGTTGACCACGGTTCAAGTCCCGGACATGGCGGCTTAAACTCATGCCGGCTGCATATGCGTACGTGCCCAAGATCCCGAGAGGAGAATGGAGGAGAAGGGATTGTGGTATGGCCATCCCCCTGGGGGGTGATTTCTCGTTTTCTATCTCTCTGTCTCTCTCTGTCTTTCTGGTGAGCGCGCACGCCCTATAGCAAAAACCTCTTAAAAAAAAAAAATCATACTGGGTATATGTGTGTCTGTTCCAAAATCCCAAGAGGAAAATGGAAGAGACACTGTAGTGTGGCCATTTCCCCAGGGTATGATTTCTCACTTTTCCTCTCATAGGCACTCTATAGCAAAAAACTAAAATTAAATTAAATTAAAGTTAGGGAAAATAAAAAATACAAATACTAAAGATATATAGAAAATATCAGTTCTTACTCTTTAAATTATTGTTAGATTCAACAGACTTCAAACTACTCTGTCAGATTGTTATATAGGTTTCTAAATACTTTTGTCAATTTTTGTACTTAATTAAACAAGAACTGTTCATAAATGGAACCTCATTTATGCAGCCTTGGCCTAGGAGAACATAGGTGAGAAAGGTAGTTTGGCTGGAGTGACGTGAGGGATAGGACAATTGTGTGGGGTGGGAAGTTTGACTTTTTCTCTGAATGAAGTGTTTGAACAGTGTCATGGCAAGGTCTAATTTAATAGGACAGAACTGACAGTTGTGAGAAAGGAAGGCCTAGGAGAATGATTAAAAGGACTCCTTGAGGGGCTGGCAGGTGGCGTGGTGCTTAAGGGCACTGGACTCACATATAACTGACCATAGTTCGAGTCCTGGACCTAGAAGCTTGCTCACTTTCTCTCTCTCTCCTTCTTTCTCTCTCTCATTCACTCTGTCCCTCTCTGGTCAAATTAAAATAAGCAAGTAAATAAAGTTAAATAAAATCATTCTTTTTAAAAAAAATGGACACCTTAATAATCCAGGTGAGAGAGACCGCAACCAGAAGGAAGACAGTGGATATACTGAAAATGGTATGGTTTTTTTTTTTTTTTGAGAGGTTTTTGCTATAGGGCGCGTGCGCTCGCCAGACAGACAGAGAGAGACAGAGAGACAGAAAGCAGGAAATCACCCCCCAGGGGGGTGGCCACGCTGCAATCCCTTCTCCTCCATTCTTCTCTCGAGATCTTGGGCACCCACGCATACGCGCCTGGCGTGAGTTTAAGCCACCGGGTCCAGGACTCGAACTGCGGTCAACTACGTGGGAGTCCAGCGACATAGCCATTACGCTAACTGCTGGTCCCAAAATGGTATGGTTTTTGATATATTCGAAGATACAGCTGACAAGATTAATTCAATGTGGAGTGTCAGAGAAAGCAAGGAGTCAGTGACTTAAAGTTTGAGACAATCAAGGGACCAGCAGTTAGCGTAATGGCTATATCACGGGACTCGCATGTAGTCGACCGTGGTTCGAGTCCCGGACCCGGCGGCTTTAAACTACGCCCGGCGCGTGCCCAAGATCCCAAGAGGAGAATGGAGAAGGGATTGCAGCATGGCCATCCTCCCGGAGGGTGATTTTCACTTTCTGTCTCTCTGTCTCTCTCTGTCTGTCTGGCGAGCGCACGTGCCCTATAGCAAAAACCTCTCTAAAAAAAATTAAAAATAAATAAACAAAAATAAATTTAAAAAAAGTTTGAGACAATCAAGTAGAGATGTTAAGTAGGCAATGGGATATGGAAGTTTAGAGTTCAAAGGAAGGTATAAGCTATAGATAAATAAAGTTGGGAATCATAGCATATAGTTGGTATAAAGCCATGAGACTAGATGAGCTTAATTAAGCAATAGATAAAGTTAGTCTTAAAGGAGGACAAATGAACCAGCTGGTGGCATGATCGTTAAGGCAGCTGAATTCCTCATGGCTGATTGTGTAGTTTAAGTCCCTGCCCAGCAGCTTGAAAAATATGCAGGGTGTATGTGCATACATGCCCAAAATCCTAACGGGACAATGAGGGAGAAGGGATTATGACATGATCATCCCCATGGGAAGAGTGCTTTTTTTCCTTTCTCTCCTCCAACCCTGCCTTGTCTTTCCAGCGAGTGCAATTATTCAATTTTTTTTATTTATTTATTTATTTATTTATTTATTTATTTATATATTTATTTATTTATTATTCTTCAATTTGACCAGAGAGAGACAGAGAGAGAGAGAGAGTGTAAAAAGGCAAGCCACCAGGTCCAGGACTCAAACCATGTTTAGCCATGTGGGAGTCCAGCAACTTAACCACCCCACCACTTGCCGATCCCTATAATTAAAAATAAATAAATAAATAAAAAGGAGAATAGGATTGGCTCCATGGCATTCATAGCTGTAAGGTGCCACTCAGGAGCAGTCGGATCCCACATGACAACCATGGTGTGACTCTCTGGCCTGGTCAGCTTGAAACACCCTGGGCACACACGGG
>NW_006159775.1:4745646-4778158 GCF_000334495.1 Tupaia belangeri chinensis | reverse complement strand
TTGATCTTGGTCACTGCTTCTTGGACCAGCAGCATTGCAGAGTCTCATGCCCACCTCAGATCTGCGGAATAGGGCTCTACATTTTAACAGGATCCCTAGTGATTTGCATCCACCTTAAGCATTTTATTTATTTATTTATTTTATTCTCAATAGAGCTCATGCATAGAAAAGAGAGACGCACCTTCCACAGAGTCTGGTCATGCTGCAATCATTTTCCCTCCATTTCTCCACCCATCAAAATTTGGGGCATAAACATACATGTGCCTGGCATGTTTTTCAAGCTGTCAGGGCCTGGATTTGAACCACGGTCTGCTATGTGGAGTCTGTTTCTCTATGCATGGGACTTAATTGCTATGCTAAGGGACTGTCCTTCTGGTGAGCTTTCTTGCTCTTCTGCCTTCTACCATTTCCCCCAGGAATTCCCTCATGTCCCTTCCTACTCAATCCCTGTCCATATGCCCCTAGAGGCAACCATTGTGATGACTTTTTTTTTTTTTTTCACAACAAAGATCAGTTTTGCTTATTCTAGAACTTTGTGTAAGTGGAATTATACAAAATGTACTCTGTGTCTGGTTTCTTCCACTCAGTATGTCTTTAAAATTCACCCATGCTGTTGCTTGCACTAGGAGTTTGTTTCTTTTATATTGCTATGTAGTCATCTGTTGTTGTTATGCCATGTTTGTTTATTCATTCCCTTGTAGATAGGCTAGTTCCAGTTTGGGGCTGTTATGAAAATATTTTTTATGAATGTCCTTGTATAAATGGTTTTTTTTTTTTCGGAGAGGTTTTTGCTTTAGGGCGCGTGTGCTCGCCAGACAGACAGAGAGAGACAGAGAGACAGAAAGTGAGAAATCACCCCCCCAGGGGGGATGGCCACGCCGCAATCCTTTCTCCCCCATTCTCCTCTCAGGATCTTGGGCATGCACGCACACGGGCCCGGCGTGACTTTAAGCCACTGGGTCTGGGACATGAACCACGTTCGACTACATGGGAGTCCAGCGACATAGCCATTACGCTAACTGCTGGTCCCCTTGTATAAATGTTTTTGTGAGCATACATCTTCATTTCTCTTGAGTGGACAAATTAATATGCAGGTCAAGGGGTGCATATATGTTTCATTTTTAAGAAACTATCAGACCATTTATCTGTAGTGGTTATAGGTAATTAGTTTTAAAATTTCTTTACTTTTATAAAATTAGCTTTCTTTTTTAAAAAATTATTTTACTTAACATTATTTATTTATTTAATTTGACTAGAGTGGAGCAGAATGAGAGAGAGAGAGAAAGTGAAAAAGCAAGCCACTAGGTCCGGGACTTGAACCGCAGTTGGCCATGTGTGAGTCCAGCACCCCAACCACCACACCACCTCCCAGCTCCAGATAATTAACTTTTTAAAAGAATTATGTAAGCAATGTGGTCATATAGTTCCAACATTTAAAATGCCTTTTTATTTTTTATTTTTGCCTTTGAGTGAATGTTTGCTGGTGAGAAAGAGAAAGCAAGAAATCAGCCCCCTCCCCAGGGGCGATGGCCATGTCACAATCATTTCTCCTTCATTCTCTCAGGATTTTGGGCATGTACACACATGTACTAGCATATTTTTTTAAGCTACCAGGTCTGAGATTTGAACTTTGATCGGTCATGTGGGAATCCAGCACCTTAACCACCATGCCACCTGCTGGCTCCTAAAATGCTTTTTTTTTTACATATTTGCCAGAGGATGTGTGTGCTTGCTGCAGGGAGGAAGTGGGATAGTGAGGAAGCATCTTCCATAAAGGATGGTTACTCTGCAGTCCCTTCTCCTTCATCTCTTCTTCCTTGTAGGATTTCGAGTGTATATACACACACGCCCAGCTTGTTTTTCAAACAGCCATGTCTAGAACTTGATCTGCAGAGTCAGCTACATAAAGTTCAACTACCTTAATCACCACGCCTCTGACTGGCCCTAAAATGCTTTTCTAAACTGAACAACAAACACTATCACACACCCCTTTTTTCCAGTTCCCATTTATCCAATAGATAACAGATGTTCTTAGTTTCTTTATCCTTAGATTTTTTTTTAAATAAATCTACAAACCTATGAATAGTACAATATATACAGTTCTACGTTTTGATTTTTAAGAGGTTTTTAAATTTTTCTCTGTTTCTCTAGTTATATACTTTATATGTATTTATTATTCAAATCTGAATAGTCCTGTATGGATTCTAAGTAGACAATTCAATTCATAAGATGCTTGATTACCTACACACTTTTTATGTTAAAGCACTAGGCAGAGGATGTTAAATTCTTTAATTCTCATTACCTGAATTATTTTTTTGATAGATTTTTGCTATAGGTCGCATGCACTTGCCAGAAAGAGACAGAGAGATAGAAAGTGAGAAACCACCCCCGGGGAGGATGGCCACGCTGCAACCCCTTCTCCTCCATTCTCCTCTTGGGATCTTGGGCAAGCACGTACATGCGCCCGGTGTGAGTTTAAGCCACTGGGTCCAGGGCTCGAATCACGGTCAACTACATGGGAGTCCAGAGACATAGCCATTACGCCACCTGCTGGTCCCCATCATTACTTGAATTTGATATTTATAGCTTTGAGGGGAGAATTTTAGCCTCAGATCTTTCTATGTTTTTTAGAGAGATTTTTGCTATAGGTTGTATGCACTCTTTAGAGCGACAGAAACAGAAAGACAGGAAGCAAGAAATTATCCCTGAGGGGGATGTCCTTGCTGCAATCCCTTCTCCTCCATTCTCCTCTCGGGATCTTGGGCACGCACGCACACACGCCCGGCGTGAGTTTTAAGCCACTGGGTCCGGGACGGGAACCGCGGTCGACTACATGGGAATCCAGCGACATAGCCATTACACTAACTGCTGGTTCCCAGATCTTTCTATGTTTTTTAGAGAGATTTTTGCTATAGGTTGTATGCACTCTTTAGAGCGACAGAAACAGAAAGACAGGAAGCAAGAAATTATCCCTGAGGGGGATGTCCTTGCTGCAATCCCTTCTCCTCCATTATCCTCTCAGGATTTTGGGCACGCATGCACACACACCCTGTGTGAGTTTTAAGCCGACAGGTCTGGGACTCAAACCACTGTTGACAATGACATGGAAGTCCAGCGACATAATGATTACACCATCTGCTGGTCCCCCTCAGATCTTTCTTAATCAAGCAGTTTTTTACAAGCTAATATCTGCACCACAGAAATGGAGAATTAAACTCCGGTGCCGTCCAATTCCTAACACTTTAAAAGTCATGGTTCTTGGGGCCAGCAGGTGGTGTGGTGGTTAAGGACGCTAGACTCCCACATGGCCAACCTCAGTTCGAACCCTGGACCTGGTGGCTTGCTTTCTCACTTTCCCTCTCTCTCTCTTTCTCACTCTGTCCCTCTCTTGTCAAGTTAAACTAAGTGAATAAAAAATAAAATCAATAAAGTTCAATAAAATAATTCTCTAAAAAAAAGTCACAAAGCTGTGATAACCAAAACACCATGATATTAGCACAAAAACAGACATGAAGACCAATGAAATAGAGACTTATCGCTTCCTCCTCTGTTTTTGTTTGTTTGTTTGTTTGTTTGTTTTTTTGAGAGGTTTTTGTTATAGGGTGTGTGCGCCTGCCAGAAAGACAGAGAGACAGAAAGCCAGAAATCACCCCCCAGGGAGGGATGGCCATGCTGCAATCCCTTTTCCTCCATTCTCTTCTTGGGATCTTGGGCATGCACGCACACACCTGGCATGAGTTTAAGCCACAGGGTCCACGACTCAAACTGTGGTCAACTACATGGGAGTCCAGCGACATAGCCATTATGCCAACGGCTGGTCCCAGCCAACTCATCTTTGACAAAGGGTACCAGTCAATCCAGTGGAAAAAAGAAAACCTCTTTAGCACATGGTGCTGAAAAACCTGGGTATCCACCTGCAAAAATCTGAATCTGAACCCCTGTCTGTTACCATTAACAAGAATCAACTCAAGATGGATCAAAGATCTAAACCTAAGACTGGAAACTATGAAACCACTGGTAGAAAACACTGGGAAAACTAGGACACATTGGGGTAAGTAAAATGTTCTTAAGCAAGACCTTCAAAGCACAGTCAATAATCCCCAAAATAGACAGGTGGGATTGCATCAGATGAAGAAGTTTCTGCACAGCAAAGGGCACAATAATTAGTGTGAATCAACAACCCTTGAAATGGGAGAGAATTTTTCTTAACTATGCCTCAGATAAGGGACTGATAACCAGAATACACAGGGAACTCAAGTGGCTTACCCAGAAGAAAATGATTAACTCAATTAAAGGATGGGGAAATGAACTAAATAAACAACTCTCTAAGGAAGATATATGAACAGTCAAAAAGTATATGAAAAAATGCTCAACATTCCTCATCATAAGGGAGTCGCAGATCAGAACCACAGTGAGATACCACCTAACCCCAGTGAGAATGGCGAAGATTTTAAAAAAATGATAAGTGCTGGCAGGGACGTAGTGAAAGGGGAACTCTTATACATTGTTGATGGGAATGTAAATTGGTCCAGCCGCTATGGATAACAATATGGAGGTTCCTCAAGGACCTTCAAATAGAACTACCATATGATCCAGCAATTCCATTCCTAGGTATCTAACCAAAGGACAGGAGAATGTTCAGTTGGAAAAGCACTTGCACAGCTATATTTATTGCAGCATTATTCACGATTGCTAAGTCATAGAACCAACCTAAATGTCCACAAACAGATGAATGGACTGAAAAAGTGTGGCACATATACTCCATGGAATACTATTCAACCATAAAAAACAACAAGACGTTGGCATTTGATAGAAAGTGAAGAAATACAAAAGATCTATTGTGAGTGAAGCAAATCAGGCTATGAAAGAGAGACATTGTATATCTCCACTTAACATATCCGACTGTCTACACTCTACAGTAGAGACTGAAAGACTGGAGGACATAAAAGCATTAAAAATTATTATGGACACTGGGACAAAGTGGAAGGAGAGTAGGAGTGGGGAAGAGTGCAGGAAGGGAAATTTGGGAAAATATGGAAAAGTGAGACGTTTGTGTTACACAGGTGTGTTTTGTTGCCTGTTGGTGATGTTGTGTATAGTAGTATCAACTCATCTGCTGTGTGGCATATATCATGTTGGGTAAAATCTCTTTACAAACTAAGTGATGTATAATGACCGAATATATAAAAATAATAAATAATACTAATTTTAAAAAGTCATGGTTCTTATATACTCATAACCAGTAAGCTTGGACTTTTCCTAAAAACACCTTGGGCTTGATGTGTTTTCTCCATTTAATAATCACTTTTACTGAAATGAGTACAGCTGATAACTAGCATACCACTTTTGCAACTAATATTCTTGCTTAATGCAGTAACATCTATATAAGGCTGAGAGTTCATGCTACACATAACACAGTTGTACAGAGATGGGGGAGTTATAGTGAGAGACTCAATTAAAATGGTGCTTTCAGTGTGCTACTTTTCATGAATTTTAGGCATTTCCATTGCTGTAGCTATAAATTGTAGGCAAAGAATTTACAGTATGATAGCAGAAATGTGTCCCATGCAGGGTTTATACAGACGAGTCCATCATCCTATATTTTGCTGCTTATGCTGGTCACTGAGAGGAACTGAGTATCTTGAAAAAGACTCAAACTGGGAGGCCCTACCAAAATTTACTGAAAATCAAAGCACTATTGTCTCTGACTGTGTAACCCTGGCACGTTGTCACATCTCTCTGACCCTTGGTTTGCCACCACTAAAATGGGGAGAAAGCATAGCAGCATTTAACAGTTACCATAGGTGCCAGATGGACAGTGTATCCAAATCCCACTGCAGGGTTTGGCACCGGCATTATCTTCTCCCCGCATTGGCATAAAACTCAAATAAGGGAGCCAGGCGGTGATGCAGGAGTAAAATGTGCAACTCTGTGAGGCTGACCCACCTGCAAAGGTTCTGGATTCACTTTCAGAGACTTCTCTCGATTATACCAGAAGTGTATGTGCCCAAGATTCAAGGCTGGCTGAGGCTGGGGGTGGATTGTGGCTTCAACATTCTTCTAGGGGTTTCTCTCTCTGTGTCTCTCTAATTCATAGGAGAAATAAGTAAACTTTTTTTTTTTTTTAATTTGCTAAAAGGTGCATGCCCTTGCTGCAGAGAAATAGAGAAAGACAGAGAGAGTGAGAAAGCATCCCTGCAAGGGGTTGGCCATTCCACAATACTTTCTCCTCCATTTCTTCTTCTGGAATTTTGGACATGCAAGCACATGGGCCTGACATGTTTTTCAAGCCGCTAGATCTGAGATTGGAATTGCGTGGTCAGTCATGTAGATTCCACCACTCTACCAGCTGGCCAAAATAAACTTTTTAAAAAACTTCAAATAGAACTGGCCCATGGCCTGATGCTTAAGGGAGGCAGATCCCACATGGCCAACAGTGTGATTCAAGTCTCAGACCTGGCAGCTTAAAAAACACACTGGGCGCCTGTATGCCCAAATTCTTGACAAGGTGGGGAAATGGAGGAAAAGAGATTGCAGCATGACCACATTCCATTGAGGGGCTATTTTCTCCCTCTCCTTCTCTTTCTACCTCTCTGTCTCTCTGTGGTGAGTGCATATACCCTTTGAAAAAATTTTTAAAAAAAATCAAATAAATTGTGAAAAAAGGGGGAAAACGTTTTAGTTGGCCAAAAAACAATGCTAACTGCTTGCTTCTAAGTAGTACAAGCAAATAATTCATGTCCTAACCATACGTTGTATAGGGAATGTTAATTATAACTTGAGCATTTGAACCACTTGTAATAAATTCTCTTTAAGACTGTATTTTTGTATTAAATTTGTAGAGACTCAGAGACACACAAGGGGAGATTTTTTTTCCTTAGGACTTAAAAATCAGCTGAGCTAGAGAGAAGTACAATGTATCAGAGAACACAGGCCTCTTGATTCCTAAAGTATAGTTGTCTCTCGGTATCCTCAGGTGATTGGCTCCAGGACCCTCTGCAGATGGCAGAATGCATAGATGCTCAGATCCTTCATAGAAAATGGTGGAGTACAGTATTGCCCTTCAAACTGAAGTAGCTACGGTGGTGGAATGAAAGGTTACTAAACTGTGGGTCAAATAACCCCTGTTTAGGACCAACCAAATTCAGACAATTTCTATTACGTGCATTTGTAGAAATAATTTACCCTGTGTGTACCTGTTTCCTTATCTATACATGAAAATGGTGATCTCGTTTAGTCTTGCAAAGATTAAATAAATTAAGGTCTGTGGAATGGTTAAAAATATTTGTAAAGAACCAGTGCATGAAGTTGGAAATGATATAAAAATAAAAGTTACAAAAAAATAACAAAAATGGGGACCAGCAAATGGCATTAATGGTTATGTTGCTGGACTCCCACATGGCTGACCATGGTTCAAGTCCTGGACCTAGAGGCTAGAAACTCACTGGGGCCCGCAGGTGGTGTGGTGGTTAAGAGCGCTAGACTCCCATATGGTCGACCACAGTTCAAGTTCTGGACCTGGTGACTTGCTTTCTCATTTTCTCTCTCTCTCTCTGTTCCTCTCTAGTCAAATTAAAATCCGTAAATAAAATAAATAAAGTTCAATAAAATAATTCTTTAAAAAAAAAAAAAAGAAAGAAACTCACACCAGGTGCATGTGTGTGTGTGTGTGTTTGTGTGTGTGTGTGTGTGTGTGTGTGTGTGTGTGTGCATTCCCAAAATCCCAAGAGGAGGCTAGAGGAGAAGAGATTGGAGCACGACCATTCCCCCTGGGAGGTGGTTTCTTGCTTTCTGTCTCTCCATCTCTCTCTCTGTTTCTCCAGTGAATGCATGCACTATATATATATATATATAAAATATGGAAGGAAAAGGGAAGGAACCTAGACAAATCTGAGGTTCTAAGAGCAAGACAGTCCCAGGGAGTTGATGTTGAATCAGTCATTAAGTCACTATTCAATATTTAGCTTCTAGAGAGAGGGCCTACTTGGCCTGGCCTACATCCCATGCTCAAGCCTTCAGTAGGGGTGGTGGGCACCTTGACTGAGGTCCTAGAGATTGCATCTGATATAAGATGCATGAGTCCTACAGAGCAAAAGCAGGGGTAAAGGAGGATGCTGGGTATGGCAGATACCTCAAGCGCTTTGCAAATGTCAGTATCCTATGTGTGCTTATAATCATTTGATAACGGGGCCTGGCAGGTGGCAGGGTGGTTAAGGCACAGGTTAAGGCACATGGCTGACTGTGGTTGGCGGCTTGCTTTCTTACTCTCCCTCTCTTTCTCTCTGTTTAAATAGAATAATAGTAATAAATAAATAAAATTAAATGAATAATTATTTTAAAGTAATAATTTAATAACAGATACAGAAAAGACTACAGTCATCCCTTGGTATGCTTGGAGGATTGAGTTTAGGAAACCCTGTGGATACCAAAACCCATGGATACTCAAGTTCCTTATATAAGATGGTATAGTATTTATATGTAGCCTGTGCACATCTTTCCACATGCTTTACATTATCTCCAGCCTATTTATAATCCCTAATATAATAAATAGTTGTTATACTATATTGCTTAGGGAATAATGACACGAAAAAATAACTATACATGTTCAGTAGAAACACAATAAAGCTTTTTAAAAATATTTGGATTGAATCCAAGAATATGGAACCTATGAATATGGAGGGCCAACTATACATTCAAGCATCAATAATGGCTAATATATTGGGAGTTAAAGGAAGAAAAAGAACAACAATGACTTGGAAAATAGCTGTGTTTGCTCCTTACTAAAATTTATCATCAGAAAACATGTGAAGACTACCCAAATGCCCATTAATAGTAAAATACTAAATATTCTATTTGGCTATGAATTTTGGTCTATTCGTACAACAAACCTCACAAAATTAGTATGGACAGTTTCAACTACACACAACAATAAGGATGAATCTCTTAAACATCATATAGACTACTATATTGTGCTAAGGAAGGCAGTCACAAAGAGTACGTACCACATGATTCCCTTTAGTTTGCCTGTCCAAGGACAAGAAAAGCTAATCTTTTTTGTTAGACCTCAGTGATTTTTTTAGAGAGACTTCTGTGTGCACTCGCTGGGAAGATGGAGAGACAAAGATAGAAAGCAAGAAATCACACCCCCATTGCCATGCTGCAATCCCTTCTCCAGTCTCCTCTTGGAGTTTTGGGCATGCACGGACACACACCTGGTGTGAGTTTTAAGCCACTGGGTTCAGGACTCAAAACTCCTGTAGACTACATGAAAATCCAGCGACGTATCCACTGCGCCATCTGCTGGTTCTAGACCTCAGCGATTATAGTCATCCAGGATGGCGAGCAGGGCTAAGAAGACATGGTATTCATACTGGTACATTTGATCAGTTTATTATTATGTTTTATATATTAAAATCTTTTTTTAAGTCAGTGATTACTTTGGAGGGATTCGAATTGCAGCAGAAGCAAGCAGGAAGAGAGATTTGGAAGTTCGTGGGTGGCCATGATCTGTATTTTTCTTTTTTTTAATTTTCCGGGGCTCCAACCGCCGTCAACTACATAGGAGTCCAGCGACATAGCCATTATGCCAACTGCTGGTTCCGTGTATTTTTGTGTGGGTATTTGTTATATGACTGTGTTCAGTTTGGGAAATCTCATTGAGCTGTATACCAATGATAAGTGACCTGTGCACATTCAGTATGTCTAGTGTACTTAAAATTTTAAAAACTTGGGGCCAGCAGGTGACGTGGTGAAGGGCACTGGACTCCTGCTTGGCCAATGGCATTTCGAGTCCTGGACCTGGTGGCCTGCTTTCTCTCTCTCTCTCTCTCTCTTACTCTGTCCTTCTCTAGTCAAATTAAAAAATAAATATATAAAGTTGAATAATTATTAAAAACATTTTAAGCTTAACTTTTGATGTGTATTAATACTCGTGAGTAAATATATGCTGAAGAGTTTCAGAGGTATCAGATCATACTAATGTGTATAACCTATCAGATGCTCATTTATTTCCGTGTACACTTACTCTTCAATAGCTCCTCTACATAAGTCAAGATTTTCTGTGAATAATGTTAACTATGTTAAGATTTTATTACAATGATCTTTAAATAAACCAACTATACTTCTTGGCTTGACAGACATTCCTTATAGTGGTCATCTTGAATAGATAATGTTCTATATCTGGGGATGACCTTAAATTATTTTACAGTGGCCGACAGGTGGCATGGTGGTTAAGGTTTTGAACTCCCACATGACTGACTGCAGTTTGAGTCTCGGACCTAGAAGCTTGATTTCTCACTTTCTCAGCATCTGTCTCTCTCTGGTCAAATTAAAAAATAGTAATAAGGGGGCCAGCAGGTGGCATGGTGGTTAAGGGGCTGGACTCCACATGGCCAATAATGGTGTGAGTCCTGGACCTGCTGGCTTGCTCTCTCATTCTTCTCTCTCTCTCTCTGGTTAAATTGAAGAATAGTAATACATAAATAAAATTAAATAAATAATTATTTTTAAAAAATGATAAAATTCAATAAAATAATTCTTAATGAAGTAATTTATAAAAAATTACAGGGTGCCTGGTTTTAATTCCAACTTGCTGGTATTTTCTTATCTAATACACAAAACCCCATGAAATAAAGAACTAGTTTCAAAAAACATTTTTAGTGGGACCAGCAGTTAGCATAATGACTATGTCGCTGAACTCCCATGTAGTCGACCGTGGTTTGCGTCCCGGACCCGGTGGCTTAAAACTCACACCGGGCGCGTGTGCATGCGTGTCCAAGATCCCGAGAGGAGTATGGAGGAGAAGGGATTGTGGCGTGGCCATCCCCCCTAGGGGTTGATTTCTCGCTTTCTGTCTCTCTGTCTCTCTCTGTCTGTCTGGCGAGTGCACGTGCCCTACAGCAAAATCCTCTCAAAAAAAAAAAAAAAAGGTTTTTAGTGAAAATAGGATTTAAGAAGAGGAAGAACAATAGATAATTTCTGAATTACTGTAAGAATTATAAGAATGCTATTCTACCCACTTTCTATTTTCACTCCTGTGTAAATGCATGTGACTGCATGTGGTAAGAATGTGTGATCCCAAGAATTCTTAGTGAAGGGAAGCATAGGCTACAAGGGGGCCTAAGACGTAGGAGTATGGCTCAGAGTGCACCAGACGTCGTTTAATTCCAGTTCACACAAACGAACACATGGTAGTGGCTTCTTCACACCTTTCAAGGAAAATGATGTGTTCCTGGTTTGTTTTGGGTAGGTTCTGCCGTTCCTGCATCGCTACTAGTCTAAAGAACAACAAGTGGACCTGTCCTTACTGTCGGGCATCTCTTCCTTCAGAAGGAGTTCCAGCAACTGATGTAGCCAAAAGAATGAAATCAGAGTACCAGAACTGCACCGAGTGCGACACTCCGGTATGTCACCCTTCACGGTAACCAGCTTGGCCGCTGAGAAAAATGATCATTTCACTTATGCTTTTGACCTCATTCTACCCGCTTTTCCAAAGTGTTATATCTCAGCCGCCCCATTTCCTTTTTTTCAATTTTATATGTATCAACTGAAAAATAAAATAAAAATATAGTTCCCTGAAGTCCTCTTATCACCTGTTTTTAAGCAAATTCACTGACTACTTTCATTTTTTTCCCCCTTTACTTCCGTGACTATTATGCGAGGTCCATTTCTGCTACTCTGTGGCAACGCAGCAATGAGCAGTTTTATTATCAAATCCAGTGTCACATTTCCTGCAGTATTATTCCGGATTTCGCAGTGCCTATCTCTACTGATCACTTCCTCTTTGTTGCAGTTTTCCTCTTTTGATATTGTAACTAGCCTGGGCAGGTCATGTGAAGTATTAGTGGCCATGGAAAAAAGTCTAGATTTTATCCTAAATACCACAGTAAGCCATAGAAAGAGTATGAGCTTTGGACTGCAAAAATCAGGTTTATAGGGACCAGCAGTTAGCGTAATGGCTATGTCGCTGGACTCCCATGTAGTCGACTGCAGTTTGAGTCCTGGACCCGGTGGCTTAAACTCACGCCGGGCGCGTGTGCGTGCGTGCCCAAGATCCCGAGAGGAGAATGGAGGAGAAGGGGATTGCGGCGTGGCCAACCCCCTTGGGCGGTGATTTCCTGCTTTCTGTCTCTCTGTCTCTCTCTGTCTGTCTGGCGAGCGCATGCGCCCTATAGCAAAAAAAACTCTCAAAAAAAAATCGGGTTTATATTTTTAAGATACCATTCTAGCTTAAGCATGGAGAACGGTTTAGAGAGGGAGAAAGTGAAATTGGTGAAACTAGTTAGGACAGTTAGATATGGACTATGACGTGTTTCAAGGTGTATGAAGGTGTCTTCAAAAGCTCATGGAAAATACATTTTATGAAAAAAGTGCATGGATTTTAAAAGTTTTTGTACCAAATAAACTCATGCTTTTCTTTTTTTTTGGAGAGATTGTTGCTATAGGGCACGTGCTCTTGCCAGAAAGACAGAGAGATAGAGAGACAGAGAGACAGAAAGTGAAAAATCATCCCCCAGGGGGGTTGGCCGCAGCGCAATCCCTTCTCCTCTATTCTCCTCTCATGCCCGGCGTGAGTTTAAGTCACCGGGTCCAGGACTCAAACCGCAGTCGACTACATGGGAGTCCAGTGACATAGCTATTACGCTAACTGCTGGTCCCATGCTTTTGTTTTTAATTGCTAGAGAGCCAGAGACGGAAGTAGAGAGGGAGAAAGCACTTCCTAATTGGGCATGGTCATGCTATAGTCCCTTCTCTTCCATTTCTCCATCCTGCTAAAATTATGGAGCATACATGTTTATCGGCCCGGTGAATTTTTCAAGCCTCCGGGGCTGAAATTCAAACCTCAGTGGTTCATGTGGGATCCAGTTCTCTTTACCACCAGCCTACAGGGCCAACCTAAATTCATGCTTTAATTCCAGTTTTTCCCCAAGCTTTTTCGAGTCTTGTATTTAGGAGGTAGAATAAAAGGAAATTAGTAATGAACAGAATATGGGGGTGAGTGAGTGTGAAGTGTCAACAATGCCTCCTAGAGTTGGGACCAGCAGTTAGCGTAATGGCTATGTTGCTGGACTCTCATGTAGTCAACCGTGGTTCGCGTCCCGGACCCGGTGGCTTAAAACTCACGCCGGGTGCATGTATGTGCATGCCCAAGATCCCGCCGAGAGGAGAATGGAGGAGAAGCGATTGTGGCGGGCCATCCTCCCTGAGGGTGATTTCTCGCTTTCTGTCTTTCCTCTCTCTCTCTCTGTCTGATGAGCACACGGACCCTGTAGCAAAAACCCTTCCAAAATAAAAAAACAAACAAACAAAAAAAAACACACAATACCTCCTAGGGTTCTAACACAAATACGTGAGGGTGCTGATATGGGAGCAAAGTTAGAGAAGAACCCGCAGAGTGGAGTCTTGTGTATGTTACGTCTGACCTGCCAAGGAGAGACGCTGCTGGGAGGGCATTTACTTACACAATACTGGTTTAGAGAGCGCAAGAGAAATATCTATATTTCTTTAGAGAAACTTTCTTGGTTGTTAATAAAAATTATAGCCCTGTTAGAGCCAGCAGATGGCATAGTGGTTATGTTGTTGGACTCCCACATGGCCAGACACAGTTCAAGTCCTGGATCCAGTGGCTTGAAAATCATGCTGGGGATACATACATGCCCAAGATCCCCGAAGGAGAATGAAGGAGAAGGGATTGCAGTGTGGCTATCCCCCTGGGGGATGATTTCTCACCTCCCCCTCACTATCTCTGTCTCTCTCTCTCTAGTGAGTACATGTACCTTAAAGCGAAAACTTCTAAAAAAGAAAGAAAAAAATCATAGCCCTGTTATACTTTCTCTAAGCCACCGATGCTTTCCGAGGTCCATATGGGTAAAGAGGTCCATATGGGTAAAGATTGATCTGTTTTATTGACAGCTGTGTGCCCAGTACTTTGAAAAGTTACATAGTAAAAGCTCAATGCACTTCTGCATATTTATATAAAAAATCAATAATCTATTCATGGGGTCCGGCAGGTGGCATGGTGGTTAAGAGTGCTGGACTTCCACATGGCCAACTGTAACTGTGCGTCAAGTCCCAGACCTGGCAGCTTGCTTTCTCACTCTCGCTCTCTCTTGCACTGTCCCTCTTTGGTCAAATCATAAATAAACAAATAAATAAATAAATAAAGGTAAATAAAATAATTATTTAAAAAAATCTATTCATGGTTATGACAAAATTTATGGATGGTCTTGCATACTAGACTGAGCACCAGTTCTCATTTACTCTTTGTGTTTGGGACAAGTTTTTTTTTTTTAATTGCATTTTTAAAAAAATAATTATTTATTTAATTCCATTTGTTATTATTATTTTTTTAAAAATTTTGACCAGAGAGAGAGGAAAAGGAAAAACAAGAAAGCAAGCGACCTGGTCTGGGACTCAAACTGCAGTTGGCCATGTGGGAATCCAGCGCCTTTAACTACCACACCACCTGACCACCCCTTTTGTAAAGAATTATTTATTTAATTTTATTTATCACTGAAGACCCTCTGCCTGGTCTAGCCAGGAGCCAGATTTAACTCCAAAAAATAGGAAAAAACGTACAATCCATCAGATGACCAGGAACCACCTCAGAGGCATTTGAAATATGAGAAATGAAGTAAATATCTCTCCTTTATAATGGAAAAAAAATAACTCCTCTTCCTCCATAGACAATACAAGGGGACTCATGGAAATGTCAGATAAAGAATTTAAAATATTAGTAGTTACAAAGCTAGCAGAAATGCAAGACAACAAACTCCAGAAAATGCAGGAGGAAAGAGACAACACATTCCAGGAAGTGAGGAAGTTCTTGCATGATCTGAAAGAGGAGATAAACATCATAAAAAAAGAATCAAACAGAATTGTTATAAATGAAGGCTATAATACAGGAAATCATAACCTCCCTTGAAAATATTAAAAGCAAATTAGATCATGAAGATCGAATCTGAGATGTAGAAGACAGAACTTCTGACCTAGAAAAATTCACCAAAAAGACTGAGAAAAGAACTCCCAAAAATGAGAATAACATACAAGTTATACTAGATACCATTAAATGCCCAAAGATCCAGATCATCGGTATTCCAGAAGGTGAAGAAACTCATAAGGACATTGATAATCTATTCCATGAAATCCTAGAAGAAAACTTTCCAAACCTATAGAGCCACTCAAATATCCAGTCCCAGGAAATACAAGGGACTCCACATAGAATCTACCCAAGAAGATCTTCCCTGAGGCACATCATAGCCAGACTGACCAAAACCACAGACACAGACACGATACTAAAACTACTAAAAGAGAAATGTCAAGTTACTTTCAAAGGATATTCCATAAGGCTTATATCAGACCTCGCATTGAAAACAATGCAAGCAAGGAAAGAATGGGAAAATATATTCCAAGTGTTAAGTGGAAAACAATTTCAACCAAGAATACTATACCCAGCAAGATTATCTTTCATATGGGGAAAAAAGACAAAAACATTCTCAGATAAACAAAACCTGAAAGATTTTACCAACACCATACCAGCTCTTCAAAAAGTGCTGGAGAGAGTGCTATACCAGGAAAATTAAAGTCGGATACAGAGAAGTAAGAGTAAAAGAAACAACCAAAAGAATGGCCAGCCTAATGTAGAGACAAGTCTGGAGTTGAATATTAACTTCCAGAGTTTAAATGGAAAGATCAGACCACAGTTTCACTGAAAATTCAGTAGAAGAGAGATTAATTATATGAGTCTGAACTAGTGAAATAGAATTTTTTTACTTTAGACTAAAGCATTACTGATTTCCTTCGATGCTTTGATTTGCATATTTCAGGATTTTTGTCTTCTGTTGATAGGTTTATCTACCTACTATTTGAACTGAATCCTAACCTTTTTCCTGTCGTTAAGTTTTAAGCAAATTTTTCTTAACATTTTTTAATTTTAATCTATTAAAACTAAAACTTTTTGAAATAAAAATGCATTAAAAATACCTATTTATACCTATTTAATGACTGTAGTAAGCTAGATAGCGCCAGCAAAGTGATACTTTTTAGTATATTCACTTTACTTACTGAGGTTTACGCCTAAAGTCAGACATGTGTTCTTAAAATGTATGTATCAGTTGTGCTTCATATTGAAAGTCTTTCATTTAAATCTTTTTTTTTTTTTTTGAAGAGATTTTTGCTATAGGATGTGTGCGCTCGCCAGATAGACAGAGAGAGACATAGAGACAGAAAGCGAGAAATCACCCCCCAGGGGGGATGGCCACGCTGCAATCCCTTCTTCTCCATTCTCCTCTCAGGATCTTGGGCACGTGCGCACACACGCCCGACGTGAGTTTTAAGCCGCCAGATCTGGGACACGAACCACGGTCGACTACGTGGGAGTCCAGCAACATAGCCATTACACTAACTGCTGGTCCCTTCATTTAAATCTTTAGTGAACTGATAAAATGTGAAAAAATGTCATGGAAAACAACTGTATATACCAGAGACAGTGTTGGAGAAACGGGGTGGAGGGATAGTTGGCAGAGGGTAAGAGGTAGGGAATTGGGGGGGAAATATATAAGAAAAAAGAAATAGTAAATAGTAAATGTTACTATTTACAGTGAGCGACTGTAAATAAATGAATAAATAAATAAATAAATCACTTGGCACTAGACAAAAATAGTACTTTGATTTATCATTATTTTTACTATTTTAAAATTTTGACTGGAGAGCGAGGGGGAAATAAGGAGAGTGAGAAAGCAAGCCGCCAGGTTTGGGACTCAAATCATAGTCAGCCATGTGGGAGTCCAGCACCTTAACTACCGTACCACCTCAGATTCTCAGGAGAAGTTATTAATCTGAATTTCTGTATATTCCTTTGTCAAATAAGGAAAAGATAATGCTTATGTTATGGGATGGTTGTGAAGGTAAATGATAAAAGTATACGATACATGATTGATGACTGGCTTTTAGCACAGTGGAACACAATAAATAAAATGCTCAGTCAATTGTATTTTACATTCTTTTTTTTAAAAAAAAAAGAATTATTTATTTATTTATTTATTCATTTTAATTTGACTAGAGAGAGGCAGAGAGACAGAGAAGGAAAGTGAGAAAGCAAGCCATCAGGTCCAGGACTCAAACCACGGTCACCCATGTGGGAGTCCAGCACTTTAACCACCACACAACCTGCTGGCCCCACATTCTTAATAATATTGATCATTGAGAAAGTCATGACATATTTTTCTATGTTTTTCTATACAAAAATGTGTCATGACTTTTCTGCTGACCCAATAGATTATTGCTTATTTTTATTTAGTTTGTAATCATATGGAATTCAACATGTACAATATCAAACTTAAGGCCAGCCAGTCATGTGGTGATTAAAGTGCTGGATCCCACATGTCCAACTGTGCAATTCTGTCCCGACCCAGTGACTTGAGAGAGACACCAGGCATGTGTGCATGTCTGTCCAAAAATCCTGAGAGGAGGACAGAAGAGAGGGGATTGTGGTGTGGCCATCCCCCGAGGAGGTGATTTTCACTTTGCGTCTCTCTCTCTCTCTGTCTCTCTCCATCTCTCTCTGGGAGCACATGCATCCCATATCAAAAAGACCAAAAAAAAAAAAAAATAAAGCTTTACAACAACTGAGCTGGCAGGTGGCATGGTGGTTAAGACTCTGGAGTCCCACATGACTGACTGCAGTTCAAGTGGTGGATCTGGTGACTTGCTTTCTCACTGTCCCTTTCTCTCTCTCTGCCTCTCTCTTGTCAATTAAAAAAATAATAATAACGGACCAGCAGTTAGCGTAATGACTATGTCGCTGGACTCCCACATAGTCGACTGCGGTTCGCGTCCCGGTGGCTTAAAACTCACGCGGAGCGCGTGTGTGTGCATGCCCAAGATCCCGAGAGGAGAATGGAGGAGAAGGGATTGCGGCATGGCCATCCCCCCTAGGGGGTGATTTCTCACTTTCTGACTCTGTCTCTCTCCGTCTGTCTGGCGAGCGCACGCGCCCTAGAGCAAAAACCTCTCCAAAATAATAATAATAAATAAAATTAAATAAATTAACAATTCTTTTTTAAAAATCGAGGGACCAGCAGATGGTGAAATGATTATGTTGCTGAACTCCCATATAGTTGATCGTGGTTTGAATCCTGGACCTGGCAGCTTGAACTCACACCGGGCACATGCACGTACATGCCCAAAATCCTGAGAGGAGAATAGAGGAGAAGGGATTGCAGTGTGGCCACCTCCCAAGGGGTGATTTCTTGCTTTCTATTTCTCTGTCTCTCTCTGTCTTTTCAGCGAGCACAGGCACCCTATAGCAAAAATCTCTCTAAAAAAATAATTTAAAAATTAAAAATTGATCCCTTCATTGGCCTGTTAATGATAAAAACCCATAGCTTGCTAGCTCTTGTCTCCCGTCTACAATGCCCCCCCCCCAGTGAGAAAGCAAAAACTTCCAAATCAGCTAGTCATCCATGTGCCAGAGCCAGTCTTTTGGTCTTGTTGGAGTTCTCCTTGTCCTAGCAAGCCACAGCGCGTTTCCTGAGAAGTGCGGTCAGCCCCCTTGGTGTGACAGCAATCCCTGGGTCCGAGGCTCTGCTGTGCTGTCTGGGACTGCTGCACAGAGGCTCTCCTCTTTACAGTGTCTCCGTCTGCCTCTGCCTGTGCTTCCTCTACTGTGGGGCTCAGACCTGAGTCCATGAGGCTGGGTTGGGGCTAGCAACTAACACAGACTCAGGCTGCCCCTCATGGCACTTCTGACCAAATAGCTACCAACTGCCTTCTTCCTTCTGTGGCCAGAAATTCTGTGCCAGGCAATGATGATCTCAGGCAGATCAACTGCTCACCCACAAGGCAGACCCAGACTGCTTTGGGTTTGGCTTGGTTGCAAAGGACACTTTCAACTTCTTTCATTTATAATAGAGAAAAATGAATTTTTCTAAATGTCCCAAATTTTTGTCTAGAGAGGCTGCATGCATAAAGTAAACTAGTATACAGCCTTCCCAAAAAAGACTGTTGAACGACATGAAAAATTATGCAGAACATATTGGTTTTTTTTTAGTTAGTTAGCATTATGTACTTCATGATTAAAGTTTTATTTTAAAAAATCATATGCATCAGATTATTCTACCATTTATATTCTTTATCTCACCTTTGGAATCTATCAGGTAACTGAGCATTCTCTCAATTATCGTGGGTGGAAATCCCTTTCTTCTTCACCTATATCTGATGAGACACAAGAATTTCGACTTTTTTCCTCTGAAATACTCATTTCTCTCTCTTCCTGGATTATTCCTCTTGCCAGGAATCTGCTCATTTCTTCTACAGACATTTCAGACTCAATCTAGTCTTCAGAGTTCAGCCAGATCTTCTTTCTATGAAACCTGGCGATATCATTCCAGTTCTCTGTATTAAAGCAATTTGCTGCCTGCTTGTTTTCTATATCCTTTTGCCTCTATTAGCTCATAAGCACAGTTAGAGCAAGGATGGTAGCTTACATTTCTTCTGCCATTACTTACAGTGTCTTACATAATTTTGTGTCTAGGCTATGAATTTATCAATTTATTTGACAGTATATAATCCCCAGGTTGCTGATATATATTTTTTTTTGAGAGGTTTTCGCTATAGGGCGTGTACGCTCGCCAAACAGACAGAGAGAGACAGAGAGACAGAATGAGAAATCACCCCCCAGGGGGGATGGTCATGCCGCAATCCCTTCTCCTTCATTCTCCTCTCGGGATCTTGCACATGCACACACACGCGCCCGGCGTGAGTTTTAAGCCACTAGGTCTGGGATGCGAACCGCGGTCGACTACGTGGGAGTCCAGCGACATAGCCATTATGCTAACTGCTGGTTCCCAAGGTTACTGATTTTCATGAACACTTATCTTAGCTGAATGAGGAATACAAAGAGAAATAAATTTGTATTGGCAGAAGTAGTAAAGAGGGCTCTGTGGTTAAGAAAACCAGATTCCACAGAGCCAAACCACAGTTCAAATCCCAGCCCTGAAAATCTGAAAAACACACTAGACTTGTGTGCACGTGTGCCCAAAATCCTGACAGGAAGGAGAAATGAAGGAAAAAGGATTGCAGTGTGACCATGCCTCTAGTAGAGGGTATTCCTCTCTCTCTCTTTCTCTCTTGCAATCATACACCCTCAGGCAATTTTAAAAAAGGAAAGAAAGAAAGAAAGAAAAAGAAAAAGAAGTGTTTTTAAAAAACAAAATGGGAATCAGCAGTTAGCATAATGGCTATGTTTAGCGTAATGGCTATGTCGCTGGACTCCCACGTAGTCGACCGCAGTTCGCATCCCGGACCCAGTGGCTTAAAACTCACACCGGGCGCGTGTGCACGCGTGCCCAAGATCCCGAGAGGAGAATGGAGGAGAAGGAATTGTTGCATGGCCATCTCTCCTGGGGGGTGATTTCTCGCTTTCTGTCTCTCTGTCTCTCTCTCTGTCTATCTGGTGAGCGCATGTAGTGAAAATCTCTCTCAAAAAAAAAAAAAAAAAAAAAACAGGGACCCAGCAGATGACGTAAAGATTACTTTGCTGGGCTCCCACTTAGCCAACCCAATTTGAGTCCCAGACCCGGAGGCTTGAAAATCACGCCAGGCATGTGTGCGTGCATGCCCAATATTGTCAAAGAAGAATAGAGAAGAAGGGCTTGTGGTTTGGCCATCCCCCCAGGGATGTGATTTCTCACTTTCCCTCTCACTGTCTCTGTCTCTCTCTCTCCCTCCCCAGTGAGTACACACGTCCTAAGGCAAAAATCTCTAAACAAAAATCCAAGAAAAAGTAGTGAAACAATGAGAGAACACGAATGTGCAAAGTTAGATGGTAAAGGTTGTAAAACACATCTTTTTGTGACAGCTACCAGGGCCAGCAGGTGGTGTGGTGCTTGAGGTACTTGACTCCCACATAGCTGACTGGAGTTTGATTCCCAGACCTGGCAGCTTGCTTCCTCCCTCTCTCTCTCTCCCTCTCTCTCTCTCTCTCTCTCTCGTGAGTATAAGTACTCTATAGAAAATGTTTAAAAATAGCAAATAAAATTAAAATAACTAATTCTTTTTCTTAAAAAAAAAAAGCTACTCAGAGTAGATCACTTCTAGCTTTCACATCTTTTGGATAGATAGTTGCAAAGCATGGGTTTTGTTTTTACTTTTCCATTTGCTTGTATTAGTGCCCTTTGCTTAAAAACCGTTTCCTTGGTAGATTTCATGTTTGAGGTTTAACTTCGCTAGCTTGGGCAAAAGGAAGCGGAGTGGGTCAGCTACCTTAACACAACTGTACAAAGCTTCCTTTAGCACAAGATCTTATCAGAGTTTCTAGTGAAACATTTAGTAGAATATGTGTTATGTAAGCCACAGATCCCTCATGGTTAGGATCTCTGAATGTATATCTGGAGGAACAAGGGCTCTTTATTCTGCATTGATAAAAATGGACTGCAAGAGCTGTCTTTTCTGTGTGCTCTTAATAGAGCTATTAAGTATACTGTGTATTGTGAATTCATGTACTACTGCTGGCCATGTTATAAACCATGCTATTTATGTCTTTTCCTAAAGCACAGTTTTTTTGTTTTTTTTTTTTTTAAACCTATGGTGGACATTTCTAAAATTCATCAACTTGTTCTTCTATTTCTTTGCTTTCTGTTTTTCCTTCTTAATTTATTTCTTCTTTCTTTACTCTTGCTCTTTTTTTTTTTCTTTACCAGTTTTTCTTTCTCACTTCTTTCTTTCCAAAATCTATTTATGTAATGGCATGTAAAAAAAGTTACTTCGGTTACTATATATCTTTCTGCTTTAAATACATAGATACTTTCTAGCAGAACCAAGTTCAAGAACTCAATGTTTGCATCTTTTCAAGTATTAGAGAAAAATTTCAATAGTATTATTCTTGATAACGCTGTAGCTTTGTGGTACCGTTGTCATGAATGCACCCATTTAATCAACTGCCCCTGCGATCTGACCTTATTTGAACGTTATAAAGCTGCATCACATAAAGCCTCCTTTCAACAGTGAATGTATTTTGGATTTCCTTTTATATAGGTCTGTCTCAGTGAAATGAGGGCACATATAAGGACCTGTCAGAAGTACATAGATAAGTATGGACCACTACAAGAACTTGGGGAGACAACTACAAGGTTTGTGTCAGTAGAATATAATTTAATGCTGAATTTGGTATGTCTATAAAGAATTTAATGAGCTGAAACGTTTAACATTTTTATTATGGAAATATTTATGCAGTCATAATTCAGTTTTTAATCGTAATACATATTGGTAATCATTTATTAATAGCAATCATTGTCAAAGAATTTTGCCCTCTCTATTTTGAATAAATGTTTCCCTTTGCATGAGGGAACCAACCACACAACCTGGAGATATTGGGGCAACTTCCTCAGATGTTTGTACTAAGGAAGATACAAAAGTAGGATGCAAAACTGTTAAACGTTTGCTGGGCTTGGTTTTCTGGCTAATAGGTTCCTGATGAAGATCATGGTTAAAAGATTATTCATCTTCAGGCTGGCAGGTAGTGTGGTGGTTAAGGGTGCTGGACTCCCACATGTGTGACCACAGTTTGAGTCCCAGAACTGGTGACTTACTTTCTAACTTTCTCCCTCTCTTTCTCCCTCCCTCTCTGGTCAAATTTAAAAAAAAAAGAAGAAGAAAGAAAGTAAAATGAATAAAGTTAAAATAATTTTTAAAAAGATTATTCATCTTTACTCTTTCATCAGCACTGCCCACTTTCCCAATTCCACTTTCTTCTCGTTTTCCTTGTTTCTCTTTAGAACATAGCAAGTGTCATTTCAGTACATATTCCTTTTTTTAAAATTTATTTAGATTTTTGCAATAGGGCATGTGTACTTGCCAGAGAGAGACAAAGAGACACAGAGTGCCCCTCACCCCCTGAGGAAGGTTATGCCTCAATCCCTCTTCCTCCATTCTCCTCTCAAGATTTTGGGCACACACGTACATGCACCAAGCATGATTTTCAAGCTGCCAACCTGCTGGGTCTGGGATTCGAACTACAGTCTGCCATATGGGAATCCTGCACCTTAACCACAATGCCACCACTGATCCCTGAGTATATATTCTTTCTTTTTTTTTTTTTTAAGAGGTATTTTTTACTATAGGGTTCATGTGGCTCCCCAGAGAGACAGAGAGACAGAAAGAGAGAAATCACCCCCTTCCCTCCAGGAAGGATGACCACGCCGCAATCCTTTCTCCTCCATTCTCCTTTCGGGATTTTGGGCACACACACACATCACCCAGCGTGAGTTTTAAGGTGCTGGGTCCAGCACTTGAACCACAGTCGACTACATGGGAGTCCAGCAACATAACCATAATGCCATCTGCTGGTCCTACCCACGATATATTCTAATGAGTAGGGTAGGCCCAGGGTAGGCTAGACATCTTTGCTACTTTGGTGAGTAATCTTATGAAGGACTGAAGAGAGAATGGAGGTAGCTAGTAGGTATAATGCAGGATATGAATCATTATTTTTTTCTTTAAAAAAATAAAAAGCCAGGACCAGCAGTTAGTGTAATGGCTATGTCACTGGACTCCCACGTAGTCGACTATGGTTCGAGTCCCAGACTCAGTGGCTTAAACTCACGCCCGGCGCGTGTGCGTGCGTGCGTGCCCAAGTTCCAGAGAGGAGAATGGAGGAGAAGGGGTTGTGGCGTGGCCATCCCCCCGGGGGGGGATTTCTCACTTTCTGTCTCTCTGTCTCTCTCTGTCTGGCGAGCACATGCGCCCTATAGCAAAAACCTCTCCAAAAAAAGAAAATAAATAAATAAATAAAAATAAAAAGCTAGTCCTGCCCCATAATCTAGCCCTTAAAACAGCCAGAGCCCACATGAGCACCAGTCTCAGCCCCTGAGACTCAAAAACTTGAGACTCAAAATCTTGAAAAACATACTGGGGCATGTGTGTACTTGCCCAAATCCTGACAGGATGGAGAAATGGAGGAGAGATTCTGATGTGACCACACCCCATGGGGCGGGGATATTTTCTCCCTCCCTCTCTTTCTCTATGTCTCTCTCTGGCAAGCGCATGCACCCTCTAGATAATACAAATGGAAAGAAGGAAGGAAGAATGGAAAATAATTAAGGAAAGCGAGAAGGTAAGGCGCCAGGTCTGGGACTCAAACTGCAGTCAGCCATGTGGGAATCCATCTTCTCTAACCACCACGCCACCTGCTGGCCTCTTGTGTTATAAATTTTAAGTGAGTACTTTAGCTATAAGAATAGTATGGATTTTATTAGAGTAACTGCAAGGACCAACAGGATGGAAGGATAAAAATGCGTTGAAAAATATATGGGTTTGAATGCAAGGTTGATGAGCTAAATGAAAATTTAAAAATACATGAAAGTTCATTTAAGTCTGAATTTTTTCCTGCTAATTAGAATGAACTAGTAAAGAATTAAAATAACTGGAAATGAGAAGGGCTATTGATTAATCACTATTAGGAGCTAGATTAAAATTTGTATTTATGATAGAAATGTTTCTTTTTAGTAGAATTTGTTACATAATTCAAAAAAATTTTTAAGAGAGATTTTTCCTATAGGGTGTGTGTGCTTGCTGGAGACATAGAGATGGAAAGAGAGAAAATGAGAAATTGCCTCCAGTGGCCATGCCACAATCCCTTCTCCATTCAGGATTTGGGGCACACACGTACTTGCGCCTGGTGTGAGTTTCAAGCCGCCAGGTCCCGGACTCAAACTGTAGTCAGCCACATAGGACTGCAGTGCCACAATCACTATACCACCTGCTGGCCCCTACATGACTCAAAATTTTTTTTTTGGAGAGATTTTCACTGTAGGGCGCATGCGCTCGCCAGACAGACAGAGAGAGACATAGAGACAGAAAGCGAGAAATCACCCCCCAGGGGGGATGGTCACGCCGCAATCCCTTCTCCTCCATTCTCCTCTTGGGATCCTGGGCACGCACGCACACGCGCCCGGCGTGAGTTTTAAGCCACCGGGTCCAGGACACGAACCGCGGTCGACTACGTGGGAGTCCAGAGACATAGCCATTACGCTAACTGCTGGTTCCCCATGACTCAAATTTTTAAAACTTCCTCCAGACAGAGCCAGTAGGCGGTTTAGCGGTTAAGATGCTGGATTTCTCATATAATTCACTTTGGTTCGAATCATGGATCTGGCAGCTTGACAATCACTCCTAACATGTGTGCGTACGTGCCGGAAATCCCAGGAGGAGAATGGAGGAGAATGGACTGTGGCCTGGCCACACACACCCCGAGGGGCGGGGGTGACTTTTCACTTTCCCTCTCACTGTCTCTCTCTGGCAAGTGAAATTGCCCTATGGCAAAAACTTAAAAAAAAAAAAAAATTATGCAGAGTACAAGCCTTGGGGGGCAGAAACTTATTATGGAAATTGAGCCAAAATTACAAGCCTCCATGTTGCCCCTAAGAATGTGGGGCAGTGAATCACATATATAATTTGAAATTTCACATTAAAAATGTTAAGAAAGCAAAATAAACCTGTAAAATGAACTTTTGTTTTATCTAACCTAATTAGCCAAAATACTATCACTTGAATATGTATCCAATATAAAAACGATTGAGAGATTTTACATTCTTTTTTTTACATTGTCATCAAAATTCAATATGTAGGTTATTCTTATAGCATGTATCATTTATTATTTTAGATTAGTCATATTTCTTCTCTTTTCGTTTCTTAAAAAAATTGCCAGAAGACACATGCACTCACCAGAGAGGCAGAGAAAGAGAGAGAGAGAAAGCACCTCTCCTCGCAAAGGGGCGTGATAACACCACAATCTCTTCTCCTCCATTTCTCCACCGTTAGGATTTGGTGCATGCACGCGTATATTTCTGGCGTGTTTCTACAATCTCCAAAGCCAGGATTTGAACTGTGTGGTCAGCTACGTGGGCTCTGACTCCTTTAATCATCAGGCCATGGGCCAGCCCTGAACTAGTCACATCTCAGATACCCAGACTAGACAGCACAGATGTAAGGGACAGATACTCCTGTGGGTACTTAGGAATTTCACAGAGTAGTTGCAGGTCAGTGTTCATTCTTTGCTGGAAACTAGGAATGTGCGTTGACAACTACAATTATATTGGATCGTCAGAAAAGTCATGATGCATTTTTGCACAGTAAAACATAGAAAAATACAACATCACTTTTCTGACCACCCAATATATACTCGTTGAGTTAGAGAACAAATAACACCCAATTCCGAAGTTACATGAATTAGAAAAGAGAGGAAGGAAAATGTAGGGATCGTTGGTGTTGTGCTCCTCGCTTTCTTGGTGAATGGGTGCTCAGATTATACTTTTCTTTAAAAAAAATCATCTCACTGCCCTGTCCCTGTGAAGATACATTATAGTTTCTCATTAAAAAAAAAAAAAAAAAAAAAATTCCAACATCAGCAATATAGGAAAATATCAAATCAGAGGAAAAACTAGGACTTGAAACTAGGTCTACCTACATTCTGTGTTTTTTAAAATCGCCAGTTAATTGACTCCTGTCTAGTTGCCAGCAGTGTTACTAGTATTTGTGTTCTATGCAATTTCCAGGTGTGTATGCCCATTTTGTCAGAGGGAACTGGACGAAGACATGCTGCTTGATCATTGCATTACTCATCACAGATCAGAAAGGAGACCTGTGGTAAGGATTTCTGTTGCTATGTATATTGCAATGATCATGTTAAGATTAGGTAATTCTGAGACTTTTTTACAATATGTAAGTGTTGAGTTGAAGTTGATAAAGATGGCTAAAAATGTGTAGTCATGCTTTTATTTATGAAATTACACTTTATCACATATAGATCATGATGAGCATAATCAACTGAAAAATTAAAAATGCAGTTAAAATACAATTTTAGTATACTAGCCACGATGCTAATATCCTGCTCATAGCCTAAGTTAACACTATTTTTTAAGAATTATTTTATTTTTAATAATAATAGTTATATTTTAACCATGGTCAGCCATATGGAGGTCCAATGCCTTTAGCCACCACGCCACCTCCTGACTGCATAAGTCAAAAAATTATTAAGTAATGCAAAGTGTTGTTATGACAATACGCTGGAAATGAATAGTCATCAGTCATCTTCACTAATTGTGTTGTTTTATTTCATCATCTGAACAAGCATCTATATGCTTGCATATCACACACATATATATATATATATATATATATATAGCATTCCTTTTTTTTTATGCTGCCTTCTTTCTTTTCAGCTTGACATTTTAGTTCTACTTTGCAGTGTAGCTTTTATAGTTTTCATGTTTGTATAGTTGTGAAGTAAAGCGGAGCGGGTACATCATCATTTACTTAGTTGTTTGACTGTTTTTGAACTCTTGCATTGTCACCGATTCTTAGGATTTCTTTCTCTTTGTAGTAGATTTTTTTCTAGTAGCAATTTCCATAGATTGATACTTCTAGTATCAAGAGTGCAGACTCTAAAGATTATTTATTTATTCTATGAATGAGATAGACAGAGACAGAGACACATCACTCCCAGCAAGGTCTTGATGCCGCCATCCACTCCCAAGCTGCAGCCAACTTGGATTAGGACACGCGCATGTCTAGTGTACTCAGGACCTGAAACCAGCTAGCTTCCCATGTGCATCTGCCTCATAGAGTATGTCTATTTTACCTCTGCACCACCACCTGGTCCCAAGTACGGACTTTTTAAGCACCAGGCTGTAAAGCTAGCCCAAGTGCACAGTTTTTACTATTACTTTTCTTTAATTTTGCTATGATGTGCATGTGCTTGTCAAAGAGAGAGAGGGAAAATGAGAAAGCACCATAGGGGGTGCTGGATGGCATGCTGCAATCTCTTCTCTTTTTAAACATGAAAGAGATTAAAAATAAGTATATTGGACCAGCAGGTGACATGATAGTTAAGGCTCAGAACTCCTACTTGGTTGCCTGTGGTTCGAGTCTTAGACCCGGTATCCAAAGTCCCAAGAGGACAGTGGAGGAGAGGGGATTGCAGTGTGGTTATCCCCTTGTGGGTGGTGATTTCTCACTTTCCCTCTCTCTGTCTCTCTCCAGTGAGCACACTTGCCCTATGACAAAAACCTTAAAAATAAAAGTATATTTTGATATATATATAGAGAGAAATAGAAAGGTGGATACTGACATAATTCTTACAATATCCTTATAATATATGCACAATTATTATTCCTGTTTTACAGTTGATAAACTGAAACTCAGAAGGTTAAGTCATTCAAGGTTTCACAGCTGGTAGTCAGCAAAGCAGTGATTTGAACACAGGTAGACTAGCCTCAGGGCAGTGTGATAAACCCTTGTGGTCTCCAGCAGGTTTAAGAGAAAAGGTATAGAGTACATGAAAGATAGTAGTTATTGATCCTAATGGCCTAAGGGTTTGGCAGTTGAAGCAGAGCAGGTGAGGGGGTGCAAAGGGAAGCAGGAAAGATTGGCATGGACTTTTCCTGCTCAAGGAGCTCTCTGGAGGATTCAGTTAAGGAGTGGTTTCATGGTCGGTGCCAGGGGAACTAGAGGAAGTTTTTGTAGAAGAAAGCATTAGGAGGGAACCAGCAGTTAGCGTAATGGCTATGTCGCTGGACTCCCACGTAGTCGACCACAGTTTGCGTCCCGGAACTGGTGGCTTACAACTCACGTAGGGCGCCTGTGCGTGCGTGCCCAAGATCCCGAGAGGAGAATGGAGAAGGGATTGCGGTGTGACCATCCCCCCTGGGGGGTGATTTCTCGCTTTCTGTCTCTCTGTCTCTCTCTGTCTGTCTGGCGAGCGCACGCGCCCTATAGTGAAAACCTCTTAAAAAAAAAAAAAAAAAAGGAAAGAAAGAAAGAAAGCATTAGGATAGAGTTCTAAGAATGAAGTGGTGAAATTTCACCATAAAGACCAGGATGCTATTTTGGCCTTGAGAAAGAGCAGATAAATCAGAAATCCATGGTTTTGTAACACCCCAGGGTTCTCAAAATGTAGTAACTGGAACTAAAAGACCGTGGGCTTTCCTGTGTTAGTGACTCATTCTTGAGCTAAACTAAAGGTAAGTGGGGCTCGGGAGGACTTCGAACCCCCACTAGAAGTCATGATGTATGTTGTGGTTATGAGAAGATGGAGGTAAATGTGTGGCTGAGTTGGGGTTCATGTGACGGGATCCCCGGTGGGGACACATCTCTGAAAACACCTTGGTAGGCGTCCTGGGCAGGAAGTGCTAAGGTTAGGCTGATTCTGGATGGAGTGGAAACTAGCAAGGAGTTCCTGCTTTCCGGGGCTGGATTGCTGGCTTTGCCTGCAGGTGAAATCAGTGACATTGTCTGACTTCCTGGTGTAAGAAGTTCAAATCAAACTACAAGACAATTTTTTTTTTTTCTCTTGAGCTACCCAAGACATTTCTCCTTCTGAGAAATCACCCATTCTCACTTTCCCGCTCTTTGTCTTTCTGGCATGCACACACCCTGTGGCAAAAATCTAAAAAAGAGGGAAAAAAAAAAAAGAAAGAACCTGAGGGGTTTTTGATTTTTCTCATATGCAGCTTTAAGAGCAAATAACTCCTGGGGCCAGCAGGTGGCATGGTGGTTAAGGACGCTGGACTCCCACATGGCTGACCGTGGTCCAAGTGCTGGACCTGTGGCTTGCTTTCTCACCTTCCTTCTCTCTCTCTCATTCTGTCCCTCTCTGGTCAAATTAAAATAAGTACATAGATAAAATTAAATAAAATAATTCTTAACAAAAGGAGCAAACAGCTCCTTTTTGTCACATTATTATATATGTCATATTGTATTTCTTAAAGAATGATTTTATTTAAATTTTAATTTATTATTATTATTATTATTTTCATTTGAGCAAAGAGAGACGCACAGAGAGAAAGTGAGCAAGCAAGCCACCAAATCTGGAATTCCAACTATGGTCAGCCTTGTGGGAGTCCAGCGTCCTTAACCACCATGCCACCTGCTGGCGCCCATCATATTGTATTTTTTAAAATAATTTTATTATTATTATTATCATTACTTTCTTTTTTTAATTTTTTTAACTTGCCAAAGGGCATGAATGCTCACCAGAGAAAGACAGAAACAGAGAGAAAGTGAGAAGACATCCACCATAAGGAATGGTCATGCCCCAATCCCTTCTCCTCTGTCTCCTTCCTTTTGAAATTTTTTTTTAGAGTTTTTTCCTATAGGGCATGTGCGCTTACCAGAAAGACAGAGAGACAGAGAGAAAGTGAGAAGACATCCACCATAAGGAATGGTCATGCCCCAATCCCTTCTCCTCCATTCTCCCCTCTGGATCTTGAGCACGCACATGCGCCCAGTGTGAGTTTAAGCCACCGGGTCCAGTACTCGAACCACGGTCAGCTACATGGGAGTTCAGCAACATAGCCATTACGCTAACTGCTGGTCCCCCCCCCCTTTTCAAATTTTTGACACACACACAGACCCTGTATATTTCTTACACTGTCAGATGCAGGACTTGAACCACACAGTCAGCAGTGTGGGATGCAGTCACCTTAACCACCTATCTATGGGTGGCTCAATTTTACTTTTTAAAGGCTTATTTATTTCTTCTGAGAGAGAGAGACAGAGACAGAAAGAGACCCTAAGAAGGTCCTCACACTGTCGTTCCCCCCTGCCTCAGCCAGCTCAGATCACAAGGTGCATATGCTGAGCCTGTGGAGGGGATCCTCCGGATACAAAGCGAGGACCTTCCATGGGGTTCCAGTGGCACTTCCACTGCGCCACTGTCTGACCCCAGAGAACAAGCTTTAGATAGAATTGAAAGAAATTTGCTATTTATCTTGTAAAGGGAAGGTGTTTTAGCAAATACCATGCTTTCTGGCTGTTCTCTTTCCACTGGTTGGCTCTTATCCATCCTTTTGTGTTCAACTTAATCAGCCTTCCTCAGGGAAGTCTTCTCTGACAATCAAAATAATTTCAGCTCTTGCTTTCTTTCCCTCTTTTCTCAGTATTTGCCATAGTTTGTAACTGTATATTCATTCCATATCTGCCTCTCCCTCTAAATTACTAAATTCATGGAGTCAACGTTTTGCTGAGTGCTACACGCCCAGTTCTTGGCAACCTGTCACATAGACGTAGCAATGTGGAAAAAAAAGATATTAACATGTGCAGTCTAGAACCTTGATTTTGCTTACATATTAGCCTGTAAATATTTTCAGGTCATGCCTCTTTTCTCTTCTCTCGGTATTGGATTCAGTCATCTTTAATTATTTCCCCAAACGGCATTTGCCGTCACGTGGCAAGTGCTCTATAATGGGCTGAGTTGCTCTGGGGTTTCTCTAAACCTCAGATAGGGCTGAGTGTATTTTGTTGTAGATGTTCAAAAAGATTGAATTCTTTGCCTTTTGTGATGTCTGTAAAGGAGTGCCCTTTCTTTCAACTCTTCTAGACTTGTACTCTTTTTTTTTTTTTTTTTTTTTTTAAGTTTTGCTATAGGGCACATGAGCTTGACAGAGGGAGCAGAGAGAGAGAGAGAGAGAGATCACCCTCGGGCGGGGGTAGGGGGTGACCATGCTACTATCTCCTCTCCATTCTAGTCTTGCAGTCTTGTGACTGTGGGCATGCATGCACATGCTCCCAGCCTTATTTTCAGGCTATGGGTGCAGGACTCAAACCTCAAAGCAAGCTATGTGGCATCTAGCCTCCTTAACCTCCACGCCACCTGCTGGCCCTAGACTTATACTCTTAGAATTCATATTCTGACTTCAAAGAACATGATAGAACATGCTTTTTATTAAGCAAATGTAAATAGCTCTTGGCAACCGTTCCCTCAAAAATAAAATTTGATATTCATGACATCTGTGCTTCTAGAATCCAAGAAAAATAGCAGGAAAAAAAAAAAACTCTGTTACATCTTCTTTATTAAAAATCACACACAAACTTTAAAAACAGAATTTGTTGTTGAGGGACCAGCAGATGGCATAATGGTTACATTGCCAAACTCCTGTGTTGTTGACCATGGTTCAAGTCCCGGATCTGGCAGCTTAAAATTCACACTAGGCATCTGTGTGTGCATGTCCAAGATCCCGAGAGGAGAATGGAGGAGAAGAGATTGTGGTGTGGCCATCTCCCATGGGGGTTGATTTCTCACTTTCTATGTCTCTATCTTGCCCTCTCTCTGTTGAGTACACAAGCTCTACAGCAAAAATCTCTCTAAAAAAAAAAAAGAAAAAAAGAAAAAGAGAAAGGAACAGAATTTGTTGTGTAGTGTGGTGTTTTTTTAGGTGAGAACTTGCTGTGTTTCGATCCTCCTGCCTCAGCCTTCTGTGTAGCAGGGACCACAGGCACATGCCACTGCCTGAACTTTGTGTGTGTGTGGGGGGGGGCAGTAATTGAACTTAGGCCTCCATGACCTACCATGGCTAGACCTCAAGTTTTATGGTATAATATATCTCTCATTGGGCCAGCCAATAGCATGGTCATTAAGGCAGCTAGATCCCACACAGCCAACCATGTCATTTGGTTCTCAGATCCAGCAGCTTGAGAAATACACTGGGTGCATGTGTGTGTTTAGTGTGTGTGTGTGTGT
>NW_006159775.1:4739527-4745539 GCF_000334495.1 Tupaia belangeri chinensis | reverse complement strand
AAAAATAAACTCCTGAAAGGAGAAATGGAGGAGAAGGGATTACAGTGTGACCATCCTTCATAGTGGGGATGCTTTCTCACTTAATATCTCTCTCTCTCTCTCTCTCTCTCTCTGGCGAGTGTATGCACTCTCTGGCAAAATTTTTAAAAAACAACAAAAAAACAAACAAACAAAAACCACACCATAATACTGAGGTATGGCCAATAGATTCATAAAGTTAAAATTCACTTTGTTGAATAGTTATTATTTTTTTTTATTTCTGATATTATTATTTTAAATCTTCTGTTTAATTCTTGGTCTTCTTTCTTTCCAGTTCTGCCCACTTTGCCGTTTAATACCCAATGAGACTCCCAGCAACTTCAATGGCAGTTTAATAAGGCATCTGCAAGTTAGTCACACTTTGTTTTATGACGACTTCATAGTAAGTATATTTTCTTTTACATTATATTTTATGCTGCCTCCATTAAGCTTACCTTTTTAATTCAAGTGAATAAAAATATGAGTAAAAATCTGAAGGAAAAATATTAATATAACTAACGTGGTAAGTAGTAGCATTAAGCAAGAAATTATGGAGGGGCTGGCAGGTGGCGTGGTGGATAAGGGTGCAGGACTCCCACATAGCTGACCACGGTTTGAGTCCTGGACTTCACGGCTTGCTTTCTCACTTTCCCTCTCTCTCACTCTCTTTTACACACTGTCCCTCCCTGGTCAAATTAAAATAAACAAATAGGTAAATAAATAAAGTTAAATAAAAGAATTCTTTTTAAAATAATTATTTTATTTAACTTTACTTTGATTAGATTAGGGTTGGGGGTGAGAGAGAGAAAGCAAACTGCCAAGTCCGGGACTTGAACCATGGTCAGCCATGTGGGACGCCAGCACCCTTAACCACCATATCACCTGTTGTCCCCATAAAATACTTTAAAATAAAAAGAATTCATGGAAATTGAATGTTTTATAAATTTGACTATCAAGATTAGTTACCTGATTCAGACAAATTTATTTTCTTTGGGATCTAGATAATGAGCCATTGTATAAAAAGCCAATTTAGTCTTTAAATTATTTACATTTTTATGCTAATCCCTCCCTACATAGAGTTACAATTTTGAAGTCCCGAACTCCTGACTGAGATGAAATCACATCAGCAATAAAGTGGCTCAGACTTTGTTCTGCATCCAGTTGTTTTTATAGCACATTGAATGGCTGATAACAGAGAAGACATCACTGTAGTAAGACAGAGAGGACTTCAATTTCATTTAAATCGTACAAAACATAAAAACTCGTGTTTACTGATGTCTTAAACTTAAAAACATGAAGATGAACTGGCCCTGTGACCCGGTGGCTAAGGCAGCCAGACATTACATGACCGACCGTGGGGTTTAAGTTCTATACAGATCCTGCACCTTGAGAAACTGTCGGATGCACCCTCTGGCAAAATTTTCGAAAAACAAACAAAAACCTCACCATAATACTGAGGTATGGCCAATGGATTCATAAAGTTACACATACCGGGCATGGGTGTATACACGCCCAAAATCGCAAAAGGAGAGAGTGAGAGAGAGATGAAGGAGAGGGCATTGCAGCCTGACCTTCCCCACGGGGATTCTTTCTCCTCTCCCTCTTTGTCTCTCTACTCTCTCTGGCAAGTGTAGGTGCCCTAAAGCACACATTCCACCCCTCCAAAAAAGAAAGAGAAAATGTATAAAGAAAAAAAGTAAACGTATACAAAGGTAGGTAGAATATAGGTCATGTATTACATTTTATAGACAGAATCCCTACATCTCCATTAGCTAACCCATTTAATAGCCAACACTCATGGCCAATTTCCATCATATTTTTGTAAAATTATTTATTTTATTTTTATCATTGTTATTTTTTAGATTTATTTTATTTTATTTGTTATTATTATTTATTTTTAAATTTTACCAGAGAAAGACAGAGAGAGAGAGAAAAAGAACAAGTGAGAAAGCAAGTCACCAAGTCCAGGATTCAAACTGCAGTCAGCCATATGGGAGTCCAGCACCCCAACTACCAGACCACCTGGTGGCCCCATCATTGTTATATTTTACAGTTTTGCTTTAGGGCGTGTGTGCTCAGCAGAGAGAGAAAGAGGAAAAGTGAGAAAGCAAGCTACCAGGTCGGGGACTCAAACTGTGGTTGGCCATGTGGGAGTTCAGTGCCTTAACTACCACACCACCACCTGCTGGATCTCAATCTCATCATATTAAAAGTTTTTTGGGTAGCCATCAGGTGGGGTAGAGGTTAAGGCACTGGCTCCCGTATGGCCAACTGTGCGATTTGAGTTCCAGACTTGGTAGCTTGAAAATCACGCACGTGTGTGTGTGTGTGTGTGTGTGTGTGTGTGTGTGCACACCCAAAGTCCCAAAAGGAAAATAGAGGAGGGATCGTGGCATCTGGGGGGTGATTCCTCACTCTCTTTCTCTTTCTCTGGAGAATGCACATGCCCTGTACCAAAAACTATTAAATAAATAAATAAAGTTTTTTGTTCTTGTTTTTTAATTGCCAGAGGGCATGTGTGCTAGCCAGGGAGAGCTGAAGAGACAGAGAGAGAGAAAGAGGGAGAGGAAGATGCACCTCCCAATGGGGCCTGGTCACACCAACATCCCTTGTCACATCAACATCCATCTCTCCCTTCTGTTGGGTCTTTGGAAATACACACACATGTGCCCAGTGTGTTAAGCCACTGGGGACCGGGATTTGAACCATAGGCAGCCATGTGGGATCCAGCTCCCTAAACCATTAAGCCACAGGACCAGCCTTGTATTAAGAGTTTTTTCAGATGGAAGAAAAGGGACCAGCAGATGGCATAATGATTATGTCACTGGATTCCCATGTAGTTGACCATCATTCAAGTCCCAGACCTGAAGGCTTGAAACTCACGCCAGGTGTGTGTGCAAGCATGCCCAAGATTCCTAGAGAAGTATGAAGAGAAGGGATTGCAGCATGGCCATCCCCCTCCCAGGGCGAGGGAGGGGGGACTTCTTACTTTCTGTCTCTCTCTCTTTGTGTCTCTCCAGTGAATGCACACGCGCTATAGCAAAAATCTCTCAAAGAAAAAAAAAGGTGGAAGAAAAATTCTGTACATTGTATGAATAGTTTTCATATTATGAATAGGTTTTCCATTTTCAGAAATAAGAATTACAAACAAAATGCTAGCATAGCCTTTGCTCTACTTTGGTCAGAATGTTTCCATGTGGGCATAATGCACTGCTCCCCAAGTACCTTTTAGCAAAAGGAACTATGATGGGGAGAGAAATCACCCAAAACCACATTCTGAAATAATATGTTGTTATTTATATCTAAATACATGAAATGTAAAGGGCTAAATTTGAGTTTGCATATGGTTTCCACATGATTTTGACTGTTTTCTTTTTATACTATTTCAAGATAAAATTTAATAATTGTTGAAGATCATCATCTAATGTTTTCCATATGCCTTCTGACCTGCCTGTCATGATGATCTAGACTGGACACAAGTGGTTTGGGTTTACGTAATAACTGTCATGGCTGTGCAACCTTGGGAAGGTAGTTAGTCTCTGAGCTTCAGCTTATTCATTTAAGTGGGGAGAGTAAAAGCATCTATTCTCAAAAGCTCTTTTGGGGCTGGCAAGTGGTGTGGTGGTAAAGCGGTGAACTCCCACATGGCCGACTATGGTTCAAATCCTGGATCTGGTGGCTTGCTTTCTCTGTCTCTCTCTCTGTCTCTCTCTGGTCAAATTAAAAATAATTAATTAAAAAAAAAAAAACTTTTGTGACTATTAAACAAGATAACACAGGGGCCCATAGGTGGCGTGGTGGTTGAAGGCTCTGGACTCCTGCATGGCTGACTGCAATTCAAGTCCCAGACCTGGCGGCTTGCTTTCTCACTCTCTGTCTCTTTGACTCTCTATGTCACTCTCTGGCCAAATGTTAAAAATAATAATAAACAAAGTTAAGTAAAATGATTCTCTTTTAAAAATAGAAGAGAGAATACATTCAAAGGGATTTGCACAGCTCAGGCACAGATGTTAGGAAAGTTGGAGATGAGGAGAGAGTAATAAGTGGCATTAACAGGACCAGTTGAACCGAACGAGGTAGTCAGCAGAGCCGTCCAGTCTCCATTCCATCTCCCTAATCATGTGGGGGTTTTTTTGTTTACTTTTTTTTGTGTTTTTTTCTGGTTCATAAAGTTCACAAGGCCTCAGCAGAGACTGGTTCTGGTCCAAGTTTTCTCACTGATAACAATGAAGGTTCCTCTTTATCTTAGCTCCACAAGATATTTTAAAAGCCAGGTTGATTCCATGTCCTTTGTGACTACTCATATTCAGTCTGTTCTTCTTAAGATCTTTCCAATTATGATCCAGAGCTGGTCAGGATGAATCCACTTTTTAATATTTTGTCAGGGGGCACAGGCACTAGCCAGAGAGAGAGACTCACAGTGAGCGAAAGAGGAAAGGGAGAAAGCACCCCCATGGGGCATAGCCACGTTGCAACCCCTTCTTTATTTCCCCACCCTGTCCGAATTTTGGGCACACATGTACGTGTGTCCTGTGTGTTTCTTAAGCCACCAGTTCTGGGACTTGAACCATGGCATCAGCCATGTGGGATCTGGCTGCCTTAATCACCAGATCACTGAGCTGACTCAGAAGGGCTTATGATAAGAATACTTTTTAGTCACTCAAAACCATACTCTTGGGTATGAAAGTGAGTTTGAAGTAATGTTCTATGTTCTGATTTTTTGTTTCCTAAACTGCAGTGCACTAAAACAAGCACTTTATTCATATTTTCTTATATTATTTCTTGCAGCAACTTGCGCAAGGTGAAGGCTGTATTCTTATCTTCATTTAATTGTGAAATACTTGAAGCTCAAAGCTTAACTAAATTGCCTAAGAACAAGCTGAACCTTGTACTCTACTGTGCTTCATGGCTCTTTTTGGATTTGATTTGGTTTTGTTTTAGAACAGGCTTTGTTTTAGAATTTGGTGTCATTTTTGTTTTAAAATAAGCTTTGAAGGGAGTTTACTTTTAGTTGTATTTGGAGAGATTGCAGAGGATGGGACTTTTTTTATATATACATACATATATATATATTTTTTTTTTTTGAGAGGTTTTTACTATAGGGCGTGTGTGCTCGCCAGAAAGACAGAGAGAGACAGAGAAACAGAAAGCGAGAAATCACCCCCCAGGGCAGATGGTCACGCCGCAATCCCTTCTCCTCCATTCTCTTCTCAGGATCTTTGGCACACACACCTATGCACCCAGCATGAATTTAAGCCAACAGGTTCGGGACTCAAACCACGGTCGACTACATGGGAGTTCAGCGACATAGCCATTATGCTAACTGCTGGTCCAAAATGGGACTTTTAATAGTTTTACTTAGGGGGTGCCAGGTGGCGTGATGGTTAAGGGCATTGGACTTCCACATATTCAACCGCAGTTTGAGTCCCAGACCTGGCAACTTGCTTTCTCTCTCTCACTCACTCTGTCCATCTCTGGTCAAATAAAAAAAATAAGTAAATAAATAATGAAATAAAGTTAAATAAAATTAATTTTTTGAGAGGTTTTTTTTTTTTTTTTGGCTATAGAGCACGTGCGCTTGCCAGAAAGAGAGAGACAGAAAGACAGAGACAGAAAGCTAGAAATCAGCCCCCGGGGGGATGGACACGCAGCAATTCCTTCTCCATTCTCTTCTCAGGGTCTTGGGCACACACACATACGCGCCCGGCGTGAGTTTAAGCTACCAGGTCCGGGACTTTAACCGCAGTCAACTGCATGGGAGTCCAGTGGCATAGCCATTATGCTAACTACTGGTCCCTCCAACTTTTTTTTATGGAAAGATTTTTATTATAAGGTGCACACGCTCACTGGAGAGACAGAGACAGAGAGATAGAAAGTGAGAAATCACCCCTAAGAGGGGATAACCAGGCCACAATCCCTTCTCTTCCATTCTCCTCTCGGGATTTTGGGTGCACACACACACACACACACACACACACACACACACACATGTGC
>NW_006159775.1:4735891-4739461 GCF_000334495.1 Tupaia belangeri chinensis | reverse complement strand
TTCTGTCGGTGTCTTTTTTTTTTTTTTTTTTTTTTGCTTTTAATTTGCTATTGGGTGCATATGCTCATGAGAGAAAGATAGAGAGGGAGAGAGGGAAAGTGAGAATGCACCCCCTAAGGTGAATGACCAGCTACTATCCCTTTTTCTCCCTTCTCCTCTCAGGATTTTGGGCATGCACGCACATGTGTCCAGTGTGTTTTTCAAGTCTCTGTTTCTAGCACTTGAACCGTGTAGTTCAGGTACTAGCACGTCACCCCGATTGGCCCTGCTGACATAAAATTTTGAAAACCGTTTTGGGACCAGCAGTTAGCATAATGGCTATGTCGCTGGGCTCCCATGTAGCCGACCACAGTTCGAGTCCCGGACCCGGTGGCTTAAACTCAAGCTGGGCACATGTGCGTGTGTGCCCAAGATCCCAAGAGGAGAATAGAGGAGAAAGGATTGCGGCATGGCCATCCCCCCTGGGGGGGGATTTCTAGCTTTCTGTCTCTCTGTCTCTGTCTTTGTGCCAACTGCTTGCGCCCTATAGCAAAAACCTTTCCAAAAAAAGAAGAAAACCATTTTGATAGATAGGGAGGCAAGGAGAAAGAAAGTTTTATTTTCAACAGTTTTTATAGAAATAGATATTCAGTATTACTGGCTGGTACATCCTATGGGGGTATCTCAACTTTATATTACATTTTTTGCTTATTTGTGAGCACATGCATACACATGTAAGAGAAAGAGATAGAAAGAGAGAGAGAGCGAGGGAGGGAGAGAGAGAGAGAGATGAGCATGCTTTGCAGGGTCTGGTCATGCCATGATCTCCTTCCTGCAGTCCTCCAGGCTGTCAGATCTTGGGCGATCACACACACACCCAGCGTGTCTCAGGCTAACTAGGCTGGAGATTTCAACTGTGGTCACCATCTGGGATCCCTCTGCTCTCAGAGCAGCACATCACCGTAGTGCCGCAGAGCCAGCCCCGTGTTATATGTGTAAGAGGAACATAGCATTCTGGATAGGATTTGTCATGCTGGCTAAAATGGTTAATTTAATCAGATACAAATCTTTAAATTCCAACATAAGACTATTTTATTATGACACTAACTAATTCATTGATACGTACTAACATGAAATAGAACATATCCTATCCCTGGGCCTACTCTGTGGCCTGTTGACCAGCTGGAGTCCCCACATAGTTGAAATCCCAGCGGCTTAAGAAACACTCTGGATGTGTGTGTGACCATGCCCAAAATCCCAAAGGAGGGAAAAAGAGAAGGAATTGCAGCTTGACCATTCCCCGTGGGGTGCTTTTTCCTCTCCATTTCTGTCTGTCTCTCTCTGGTGAATTCACACACCTGCTAGCAAAACAAACAAACAAACAAAAACAAAAACAAAAAACAAAAACAAGAACAAAAAAAACCACAAATAAATAAAAAGAAAGAAAGAAAAAAGAGAGAGAGAGAGGAAGGAAGGAAAGAAATATACTAGCTCCAATGCAAAAGTCCTAGACCTAAAAAGTATGTGACAGTCTTTGTAGACCCTTGGAAAAGACACTTAACTTGGCTTTCGTTTCTTGTAAAGTGAAGGCATTTCATCTGCCTCACACTCCCGTTTCTGAAACAATATTGACTCTGTGTATTTCTAATTCCTTTCTTTTTATTGTAGGATTTTAATATAATTGAGGAAGCCCTTATCCGAAGAGTCTTAGACCGGTCACTTCTTGAATATGTGAATAACTCAAACACCACGTAATTGTATTAAAAAGAAGCTAAAGGGGGGACTACTTAATCACACCGTTTAAAATGCTGCTTGAATAATTGGAAAGAAATTGTCAACATTTGATGGACACAAGTGTTCAACACAGTTATATCTTTGTCCAAAATTATTGTAATACTGCATTTAAAAACTGCTTTCTTTTTGATGGTTTAAATGTTTTACATTTTTGATTTTCTTAGACATTTAACAACATAAAGCAGTCGCCATTGGTCATTAATATTTGGAATAGAGATAGCCTGGGTATGTGGATTGGAGGATCTCTATTTACAAATTGGATGACAATGTGTGTAGCTGTATATTAATAATTTTCATCACGTTTTGGCAAGATAACCAATCTTCATTCTATGTAAAAAGATGGAGTGTGAAACAAAGTGCAGACATTCAAGGAAATATGAAATCTGTTCCAATACTTTGGTTCTAAACTCTAAGAGGATAATGTGAGTAATCTTGTATGGGAGGAAAAGAAGATTTTGGAAGGCAACAAAATCCATATAACCAAATTGTATTATCTAATACTGTAACAAAATAAATGTGCTAGAAATGTATAATTAAGTTTTTGATTTTTTTATAACTATGCACACGTGAGAATTTACTGTTATTTTAAAAAATATTTGTAGCTTATTATTTAGATAATCTTTCTATAATATAGGCAATTTCTTAAGAACCATTCACTGATATTTACAATAAAAGTTGTCACATCCATAATTTTTAGTGGAAAACCCTAAGGGCTTTGATTTTTTAAAAAAATTTTAATCTTTTGATGGGCCAGTTGGTGGCATGGTGGACTTCCACATGGCTAAATGTGGTTCGAGTCCCGGACCTGACGGCTTGCTTTCTCACTTCCATTCTCTCTGCCTCCTTTTCTTTTTCTCTGGTGAGCATGTGTGCAAATGAAAAATACTACCAATACTACTAAAAATAATGAAAATTGTAAGACACAAAAACTGAAAACCAGACATGAAATTTATAGTTTAATGTATTATTATAAGGAAATAATCTTTTAGAACTCTGTCATTCACCCATGTCCTCTTTGTGTCTAACCGGTCACAATTACAGTCTGACAAAAGTGACCACTGCACTGATTTCAACAAGTACTTCCTTGTATTTCTTTATTATTTTGTCACCCAAGAACATATCTATTTTGGGAACCAGCAGTTAGCGTAATGGCTATGTCGCTGGATTCCCACGTAGTCGACCGCGGTTCACGTCCTGGACTCGGTGGCTTAGAACTCACGCCGGGCGCGTGTGCGTGCATGCCCAAGATCCTGAGAGGAGAATGGAGGAGAAGGGATTGCGGCGTGACCATCCCCCCTGGGGGGTGATTTCTCGCTTTCTGTCTCTATGTCTCTCTCTGTCTGTCTGGCGAGCACACGCGCCCTATAGCAAAAACCTCTCAAAAAAAAAAAAAGAACATATCTATTTTGATTTTATCTGTTTAATTAATTAATTTATAGCATTGGAGAAGTTTTTGCTATAGGGCGCGTGTGCTCGCCAGACAGACAGAGAGAGACATAGAGACAGAAAGCGAGAAATCACCCCCCAGGGGGATGGCCACGCTGCAATTCCTTCTCCTCCATTCTCTTCTTGGGATCTTGGGCACTCATGCACACGCGCCCGGAGTGAGTTTAAGCCACTGGTCTGTGACTCAAACCGAGGTCGACTACATGGGAGTCCAGCAACATAGCCATTACACTAACTGCTGGTCCCAATATTTTTCTTATTAGCTGTATTTTCTTTATTCATGATAGAGTACATGCATATATGTCAGAGTGAGAGAGAGAGAAAGAGAAAGGGAAAGCGAGGCACCCTCAT
>NW_006159775.1:4728969-4735881 GCF_000334495.1 Tupaia belangeri chinensis | reverse complement strand
AAAGAGAAGCACCCTCATGCTGCGATCCCCCTTCTCCAGATGTTCAGCCCATTGGATGGATCTTGGGCACTTGCACACATGCCTCTCATGTTTCAGGCTGATAGGGTTAAGGATTTGAACTACAGTTGTCATATGGGATCTGACTTCTCTTGAAAAGCACGTTACTGCTGTGCCACAGAGCCAGTTCTACATCTTCTAAAAAATCTATAGGTATTTCCCTTCTTCCTTAAAACTTACCAGATGAAGAACCTGGTCTTATCACCTATAAAGTTTCCCACAATTGGTATCTTGCCAATTGCATACTCTTGGTGCAGTTCAGCATGTTCCTCTAGCCTCTGGATATTGACATATAGATCGAGGGGTTTGAATGGAATCAGTTTCAGTCCTTCTGGCAAGACTGCAGGTCATGGTTTCTTCTTTCATCAGAGGGCACATAATGCTTTTTTTTTTTTTTCTTTTTGTGCTTTTAGCTGAAATAGATACTAATTGCCTACATATGTTCATTCATTATGGATTGGAAAATATTCTAATTCTTTCATTACTTTTTATTTAGAACCTTTTCATAAAGAGATGCTTTTTCTCATTTTGTTAACCAGTGGTAGGGTTTATATAGGAAAAAGAAAATAAATATTTGATTTTTTTCTTTTATTTACCAATTTTCAAGACAATAAACTTGTTTTCTATCATTTTCCAGAGATCAACTTTTCTTTTTTCTTTTCTTTTCTTTTCTTATTTTTTTATTTTATTTTTTTTTAAGATTTTTGCCATAGGGCTTGTTAGAGAGAGACAGAGAGAAGAAAAGTGACAAAATGACAAATCACCCCCTGGGGAGTGGCCACTCTGTGATCCTTTCCCCTTCATTCTCCTCTTCGGACTTTGGGCATGTGTACACACACGCCTGGCATTATTTTCAACCCATTGGGTCTGAGATTCAAACTCCGGTCAGCCATAAGGGAATCCAGCATCTTAGCTGCCACACCACTTGCTGCCTCCTCCCCCTCCCCCCAAAGCCAGAGATCACTTTTTAAAAAAAGTATTATGAATTCATGGATTCAAACATATTTGCTGAGCTTCAATCCATTATAACTATTTCTTTATTGAAGCTCAAATTGTCTTGCCCTTGGCCACCTTTTTCTTTTTCATAAGTAACCTAATGTTGGCCCTGAGTCTTTTTTGACACCATTCTGGAGGTCTTGAGTAGTTTTCTGCTGTTTAATGTAAGCTATCCCAGGCTCACCTTGTGTGTTTCCTGTCCCAGACCTAGAATTGACCATTTTTCTAAGAAGCCTGGCTTCTTTGAGAGAAAAATGGTATTTCAAACCATGGTCTGGGCTCTAAGGATGCTCGTTGCTACTAGATTGATTACGTTTCTAAGAGAATGCTAGAAAATATCTGAATTTTTAAAGATAAAAACGTTTCATGAATTTATTTTGATGTTCCCCAATACAATTTAATACTGCAGGATTTTTACCTAACGTTTCTACTACGACTAGATCTTTTGTCTTTCTATATTGAGAATTCTGATTTTCAAGGACACAGGGCATGTTAGAATTAGGATATTCCACAATTACTGATTTCCTGTATTTGCCTTACACATGTACATGTCTCAGAGTAACAACACTAATAACATAATCAATATGATAGTTAAAATATGAAAAATGTTTTCATTAAAACTCTTTCACTTCTCTGTTTTTTAAAAAAATTTGCTATAGGACATGTACACTCACCTAGAGACAGAGAGAGAGAGAGGCAAGGTGAGAAAGCACCTCTCAAAGGAGATGGCAGCTCCACAGTCCCTTCTCTTCTAGTCTCCTCTCAGGATTTTGGGTGTGCATACATATGTGTTTGGTGTGTTTTCCAAGCCACTGGGGCCGGGATTTGAATCATACAGCTGGCCATGGTGGGATCCAGCCACCTTAACCACCATGCCACCAGCTGGTCCCTGTCTATTTTTTAGGTAGTTGTACTATGTCAACATTTTCAGAACATATTGATATAACATACTATACACTTTCCCTTTTATTCTTCATTTAGCCTTAGTTCTTCAAGTAGCTATATATTTCTTAGTTCTTCAACTAACTATATAGTTAAGGATTGCTACTTTTTATTTGGTGGTACTGGCTATATTTCATGTCTAGCTTTTCCATGATAAGTCAAGAACACAGAATAGTATTTCCATCTTGAAAGGCGTTAAAGAAGCTATAAAGAGTAATATGTCAACTCCTAAGCATACAATGTTATTTGACTAGAGTTAGCTTTTATTTGTAATAATTTATAAGCTTTTTTTCTTACATATAAGTGTACTCATAATTATGGTGCCCCAAATCTTCCATAATAAATTATCCATAACTTCTTAAAAGTGTTGTTACTTGGCCAGCAGTTGGCATAGTGGTTAAGGTGCTGGACTCCTACAAGGTCAACCCTGGTTTGAGCCCCAGGCCCAGTGGCTTGAAATTCATGCTGGGCACACATATGTGTGTTCTCATCTCACATGAGATGAGAAGGGAGGAGAAAGGATTGTGGTGTTGTTGTTCCCCTGCCCCCCAGGGGGCGATTTCTCACTTTCTCTCTCTGTCTCTCTCTGTGTGTCTCCTCGAACATATGTGCCCTATAGCACATATGCTAAAAATCTCTAAAAAAGGCATTGTTGGGACCAGCAGTTGGCGTAATGGCTATGTCACTGGACTCCCATGTAGCTGACTGCAGTTCGAGTCCTGGACCCAGTGGCTTAAAATTCATGCTGGGCGCATGTGCGTGCATGCCCAAGATCCCAAGAGGAGAATGGAGGAGAAGGGATTGCGGTGTGGCCATCCCCCCTGGGGGGTGATTTCTCACTTTCTGTCTCTCTATGTCTCTCTGTCTTTCTGGCGAGCACGCGACCTATAGCAAAAACCTCTCAAAAAAAAAAAAGAATTGTTACTATTTTGCCTTCCAGTTCAAGGTGATTGGGAAAATATAAAGCCAGATGAAATCACAGGGTCTCCTATCTTCCCTTTTAGATATTTATTTCAATCAAGCTTGCTTTTCAAAACTGCTAAGTAACAACAGATATTTAGTTTTACAATCTCTCTTCTTCCAATTTGGATGACTCATACAAGAAAGTAAAATCTGTTAGACACAAGAGCAAAATGAGAGGAATTAACAAATAATCCTTGGACTGAAAAATCTTGCTTCTGAAGAAAAAAAGAACATATTTCTGAGCATTAACACTGACCATTGCAACAGTAAGTCTGTTAATTAGAAGCAACAGAAAAGGCATCTTTAGGGACCAGCAGGTGGCAAATTGATTACATTGCTGGACTCCCACATAGTCCACTGCAGTTCGAGTCCTGGACCCAGTGGCTTAAAATTCATGCTGGGCGCATGTGCGTGCATGCCCAAGATCCCAAGAAGAAAATGGAGAAGGGATTGTGGAATGGCCATACCCCCTAGTAGGTGATTTCTTGCCTTCTGTCTCTCTGTCCCTCTCTGTCTCACTTGTTAGCACATGTGCCCTATAATAAAAATCTCTCAAAAAAAAAAAAAAGAAAGAAAGAAAAAGAAAAAAGAAATAAAAGGCATCTTTAAATATGTAAAACGTGATAAAAATTTAAAAACTGTATTTTAAGTAAAGCTTTAAGTTATCTACCACTGTTAACCTCAGTGTAGTAATTCTGAATTCTGTCCCTGGATTCTTCTTACAATTTTGCCACCTACAGGACAAATTAGGTGCTGGCCGCCTGAATTATTTTGTATTCTGAATTATTTTGGTTCTAAAATAGTGAAGTGCAAATATTGTTTCACTGTGCCTTTCACTTTTTGTAAAAACAATTTATAATTCATTGTTTTAAAAAATGAAAAACAATATTTGAAACTGTTGACTACTGACAAAAAACTGTCTCTCACTTTCTTTGTATTTTAGCACTTCAGGATTCAACTCTTTCAAAGCCTTATAAAAGAAAACCTGGTTCACTTGTTAGTCTTCCAATCCTAAACTCTTCTAACCCTACAAAAACATATGGAGAGTTCCCTTTCATATGTTTTTGCACCCACTTTTCTAAAATGCAGTTTGAAAAATGGAATTGATTGTAAATTTATGGTAAAGATAGGATTCCACATCAACCCTCCTAAGAGATCCTGTCTTCAGTGATATTGCATTTTATTACTGTTACTGGGTGCTAAGCGTCTTTAATTTTGAAGTAAGCTTATGTCAGTTATTAAATGTCTATTATAATTTGATCTGCAAACATTGAAAGTATTTTAAAAAGTCACTTATTCATTCTTTTATTATTCAGCTATGAAAAAAATCTGTATAATAATTAGTTGAATATGTATGATTCCTTTTTTTTCTGTAAATATATATTATGAGAAATAAAGAATGGCAGGACCATTGCTTTAATTAAACTACTGTGTCTATCTTTTCCTTTTTTTTTTTTGGTCAAAGGACACATGCATTTGCCAGACAGAAGTGGAGGGAGAAGAAAGGGAGAAGAAGCTAGCACCTTCCAATGGATGTGGCCGTCCAGCAATATCTTCTCCCCCTTTCACCATCCTGTTGGAATTTTTGTCAAATAGGCACACTCACCCAGTGTGTTTCTCAAGCAGCTGGTACCAGGATTCAAACTGTGCATAGCCATGTGGGATCCACCTCCCTTTTTTTCTTTTAAAAAGTTTTACTGGGCCAGCAGGTGACATAGTGGCTAAGATGCTAGACTCTCATAGGACCAACCATGGTTTGAGTCCAAGACCTGGCAACTTGCTTTCTTACCTTCTCTCTCTGTCTCTCTCTGGTAAGCACATGTGCCTTATAACAAATTTAAAAAATAATAATAATAAGGGCTAGCAGGTGACGTAGTGGTTAAGGTGCTGGACTCCCACATGGTCAACCATGGTTCAGGTCCTGGACTCAGCAACTTAGAACTCATGCCAGGCATATGTGCGTGCATGCCCAAAATCCCAAGAAAATGAAGGAGGAGGGATTGCAGCATGTCCATCTTTCTTGAGGGATGATTTCTTGCTTTCTATATCTCTGTTTCTCTGCCTCTCCAGCAAGTGCACACATTCTATAGCAAAAATCTCTCCAAAATAGTTATAATAAATAAAATTAAATAAGTAATTATTAATTTATTTTAATTAATTAATTTATTTTGCTAATGGGCATGTGTGCTTACCAAAGAGAGAGAGAGAGAGAGAGAAAGAGAAAAATAAATGAGAAAGCACACCCCTGAAGGGATGACCACACTGCAGTCCCTTCTCTTCCATTCTCATCTTGGGATTTTAGGCACACATGTACACACTGTTTCTCAAGGCAACTATGTAGTTGGCCACCTTCACCTTCACCACCACACCTGGCCCTGGATCCGGCTCTCCTAACTACAAGGCTTACTGTGTCTACTATTAAATATTGATCTTGATAACCTTTTAAAAGTTTTATTTTATTTTTTTAATTGCTAGTTGGAAATAGCTTGCCAGAGACAGAGAAAGTACTCTCAATGGGATATGATCTTGTTACCGTCCCTTTTAATACATTTCAGGATGCAGTCAGAATTGTGACATGCAAGCACATAAACAAATAAACTACCTTAAAATTGGAAATAATAATTTTCCTATTAAAAAAACTTAATCAAACTTAGAAATAGTAAGTATAATGGTAGTTGGCAAGGACTAGAGGGAGGGAGAAAAGATGTTAAATTGGTATAGAGTTGCAGTTCTGCACAATGAAAATGTTCCAGACACCTGCTTCACCACAAGCTAAATGTAGATAACAGTATTCTACCACAACACTTAAATATGGTCAAGGTAGTAAAGTTTATGTTATATGTTGTTGGGGACTTGGGGCCACAAATTTGAAAAAAAAAATCTCTTAAGCCAAATACATCATGTATATATAGTTTTAAGACACCTAGTTTGGAAAATTATAATTGTCAGTGAGATTTAGGAAAGACGAAATGTCATCTCTCTGGCAAAGCTCCTGAAATTTCAAAAATAAACTATTTAAATATAGAGACTGAAGAGCTCTAGTCCTTGTCACAAATTTTTTACCACTGGTCTCAGACTTCTATTGAAGCTTAAAGCATATAGCTTTGCTTGTTTTTGTTTGTTTCTTTTTTTTTTAAAGAATTATTTTTATTTAACTTTAATTAATTAATTAATTTTAATTTGACCAGAGAGGAAGAAGAGGAGGGAGAGAGAGAGAGAGAGGGAAAGATGCCAGGGCCAGAACTTGAACTACGGTTGGCCATGTGGGAGTCCAGCATCCTTAACTACCATGCCACCTGCTGGCCCCCATTTCTTTTCTTTTTAAGAAAGTATGTCATGGGTCATCAGGTGACATAGTGGTTAAGGCACTAGATTCCACATGGCCCACCACTATTCAAGTTCTGGACCTGGCAGCTTGATCAGTGAGAAATCACATTGCCCTCCCCACCCCAAGCCTCCCACCAATGGCCATGCCACAATCCTTTTTCTTCTATGTTTCTCTGGGATTTTGGACAAGTATGAACATGTGCCTACATGTGAGTTTCAAGCCGCCTGGGTCCGGGACTCAAACCACAGTTGGTCATGCAAGAGTCCAGGGATGTAACCATTGTGCCATCTGCTGGTCCTATGACTTACTTCTTTACTTGAGTCTTAACCTAGTCTAGTTTTAACATCTCATGATCCCACAATCTTAGACTAAATCATAAACAGAATCCCTATCAACTACTCTTCTGTACCATAATGGAGAGCAAATACACCAACAATGAAAGTTTCCATTTAGAGTACAGAGAAATGGGAAGACATTATAGAGCATATACCTGCTCAAAAGCAAGCAGAGAAACACTGAGTCTCATGTGCATCAGTTGGGTCACTTGGCCACGGTGAGAGTTCTATTTTCTTTTTTTTTTCTCTTTAAATTTATTTATTTTTTACATTAATTCACTATACATCATT
>NW_006159775.1:4728293-4728792 GCF_000334495.1 Tupaia belangeri chinensis | reverse complement strand
ATTGTCTCTGGTATCCATGGTTGCTTTCTATGCCTTCCTCCCCCCATTTAATTGATTTGCTAATGAACTTAATTAGTCTAAATATATCCAATAGCTAGCACACCTGATGTATACCTATACATGAACCCAAGTCTAACTTTATGCATAAACCTCAGTGAGTAGAATGAACATATTATAACATATTATAAAGTAGTACCCAGCTGGGACTATATAGCTTACTGCAGTCATCATATATGCATTTTTTTTATTTCGATACGTACAGTTTTACTGTTTTTTTTTTCCTCCTGCAACTTTTTTTTTTTAATTACTTAACCTTCATTCCCTGAGCATCATCACAACATACTAAATGTGGTTTCCCATCTAGAATAAACTGCATAGTGGCTTAGTCATGCATGTTATCATCAATAATATTCCATTTCTACTTTCATACATATGTATATGTATATATGTTTTTTACCCCAAGTTTGACCCTCTGCCCTTTCCCACTCTCTTATTACAC
>NW_006159775.1:4723617-4727432 GCF_000334495.1 Tupaia belangeri chinensis | reverse complement strand
AATTTTGACTTCTTGTATTATAGCCTTCATCTCTAACAGTTCCATCTGATTCTTTCGTAAAGTGTGAAATTCCTCTTTTAGATCTTGCATGAATTTCCTCACCTCCTGGAACTCAACAACTTCTTTCTCCTTCCTCTTCAGCAGTTCATTGTCTCTCTTCTCTTCCATCTCTGTTAGTTTTGCCAATATGAATGTTCTGAATTCTTTATCAGACATTTCCATGAATTCCCTTGAACTGTGTGTGGATGAAGACGAGTTATCCTTTTCCCTTGGAAGAGAGGTATTTTCCTGCTTTCCCATATTTCTTGTGGTCCTGCAGCATTTTCTAGTCATCTGGTTGATGGTCAGTTTCTTCAAAACTTGGGAGTTCAATCTGAGCGTTGAGGAGCACGCGAGTTTTGGGTGCTGGAGGCCGGATTATCAGTAGGAAGTCTTGATTTCTGTTTTCCCAAAATGGCTATTTTGCAGAATCCATGAGGCTCTGTCTTCAAGAAAGCCTGTTCCCTTTGCCTCTCCTGAGAGTTCTATTTTCAACTAATCGGGCTCCTCTGACATTGCCTGCTGGGATAATTTCTTACTTTCTCTTTTTCTTTAATTGTCAGAGAGTGCAAGCATTTGCCAGAGAGACACAGAGAAGGAGAAAGCATCCTCCAATGGGCACAGTCATGCCTCAGTCTCTTCTCCATTTATCCATCTCATGGGACCCTGGGCATGATCAGCCTCTGGGGTACCTGGGGCTATAGGCACACTCCACCTTTCTCGGCCTTTATGTTGGATTTGCAATCTAACCAGGATCCCCCAGCTTACATGGCAGGACCTTGTTTGTTCCCCCTCCACTCCCCACACATTTAGTCATTGTACAGTAGTTTGGATATTTACAGTTTGAGTTGACTGAGGCATGACTGTGCCCCACTGGGGGATGCTTCCTCCTCTCTCTCTCTCTCTCTCTGGCAAATGCATGCACTCTCTGACAATTAAAGAAAAAAAGAAAGAAATTATCCCAGCAGGCACTGTCAGAGGAGCCCGATTAGTTGAAAATAGAACTCTCACCGTGGCCAAGTAACCCAATTGATGCACATGAGACTCAGTGTTTCTCTGCTTGCTTTTGAGCATGTATATACTCTATGGTGTCTTCCCATTTCTCTGTACTCTAAATGGAAACTTTCATTGTTGGTGTATTTGCTCTCCATTATGGTACAGAAGAGTAGTTGATAGGGATTCTGTTTATGATTTAGTCTAAGATTGTGGGATCGTGAGATGTTAAAACTAGACCAGGTTAAGACTCAAATAAAGAAGTCACAGGACCAGCAGATGGCACAATGGTTACATCACTGGACTCTCCCGCATGACCAACCATGGTTTGAGTCCCAGACTCGGGCAGCTTAAAACTCACATGTGGGCACATGTCTATATGTGCCCAATATCCTAGAGATGAATGGAGAAGGGATTGTGGCATGTCTATTTCCCTTGGTGGTGATGGTGGTGGGGATTTCTCACTTTCTGTCTGTACTGGTCTTATAGCCAAATAATGTCCAAAGGATGCCAATAAATGTGCAAAGTGAAGTAAAGACAAAAAGGAGAAAGAGAAAGGAGAAAGGAGAGTGGGCTGAGGGAGAGAAACAGAGGGATCCTTTAGCTTAAAGTTTATTTTTATTTTTAGTTTTGCTATAGAGTACTTGCCAGAGAAATCACTCCTTAGAGTGGGGAGAACTGGCCACGTTGCAATCTCTTTTCTTCCATTCTCTTCTTGAAATTTTAGGCTTGCAAGCACATGCATCCAGTGTGTTTTTCAAGCCACCAGGGACTTGAACGGCATAGTCGGCCGTGTGGGATCCAGCTGCCTTAACCGACATGCCACCAGCTGACCCTAGCTAAAAGTTTTTCTTTTTCAAAGATTGAACAAAAACTCATCAAAGAAAAGTTGGAACGTGAGTTGATTTATTGAAATCTATTTGCTATTACACAGGGCCACTAGGGCTACTAACTAGAATATTATTTGAATTGGCAGCTGTACAACAGCACATAAAATACCGCCATGTGAAATTAAATGTCATGGAAATGCATATTCACAATGACATTTGTGAAGGAGTTGAATTAACTGTCTCCTACTGGGATGGACTGAAAAAAAAAAGAGCAATTTCCTTTATTTTCTGTAATTAATCTCACTTTTGAATTTCCAAATGTTAATTTGCAGAGGTGTGATACAATGGAAAGTAACTCAGCTCCTACTTGGGGAAGAGGACTGCTCTTTCAGTGTTTCTCATTTGCCTTCCCCCTCTTTCTGAAGCATTGATACTGCTAGGAAAATGGGCCAAATTCCAATCAGGATAGCAAAGCTTACAATTGGTAGTTCAGTGGAGGATGTTTAATATGGGAAACTAATTGCAAAGATGTTGGAAGACTGAGTGTGGGGATCAGCAGGTGGCATGGTAGTTAGGTGCTGGACACTCCCACATGGCCAACCATGGTTTGAGTCCTGGACCTGGTGGCTTGTTTTCTCACTTTCTCTCTCTCTCTCTGTCTATCTCTGGTCAGATTAAAATAAATGAATGAATAAATAAAATTAAATAAAATACTTTTTAAAAAGCAAAGAAAAGACTAAGTGTGACAGTGAAGCAAACACACAAGCCACTGAGAAGACAGGGCCTGCCAAGCAGGAAGCAGGACCAGAGGAAGAAGGGCAGTTTCGCAGAAACTGAAACCATGGAAGAAACGAAGCCATTGCTGAGAGAGAAGAAATGGCTTCTCTTTTTCCTTCCTTCTGGTCTCTTTTCAGTGCTTTCTACTGGCTGAATATAGCTGGAAGTCTTTTGGCAAAGGGATACTGTGAAACAGCTTATAAGGGTCAGCTTCAGCAATGCAGAGCAGAACAGAAGAAAGGTGAGGATATGGAGCTGGTAGTCAAGCAAATGACTAACTCATATACTTTCAGCTACAAATAACAGAAGAATGCCAGCAAATGGTGTAGTGGTTAAGACGTTGAACTCCCATATAGTAGACTCTGGTTCAAATTCCAGACCCAGCGGTTTAAAATATGCCAGGCACATGTGTGTGCATGCCTCAGATCCTGAGAGGAGAATGGAGGAAAAGGGATTGCGGCGTGGACACCCTCCACGAAGGGTGATTTCTCACTTCCTCTCATTCTCTCTCCAGTGAGTGCACATGCTCGAAGGTAAAAACCTCTTACAAAATTATGTAACTTTTTTCTTTATTTGAATTTAGTTTTTGCCTCAGGGTATATATACTCTCTGAAGACAGACAGACAGAGAGAGAGAAAGTGAGAAATCATCCCTTGGGGGGGGGGATGGTCACGCCATAATCCCTTCTCCTCTATTCTCCACCTGGGATTTTGGGCACACATACACATTCTCACATGTTTTTCAAGCTGCCACGTCTGAGACTCAAGCTGCATAGTTGGCCATGTGGGATTCAGCTGCCTTAACCAACATGACACCTGCTGGTCCTTCATTGCTTAGTTTTGCACATAGTGAGGAGTAATTGTTTTTTTGTTTGTTTGTTTGTTTTTTGTTTTTTTGAGAGTTTTTTGCTATAGGGCGCTTGCGCTCGCCGGAAAGACAGAGAAAGACATAGAGACAGAAAGCGAGGGAACCAGCAGTTAGTGTAATGGCTATGTCGCTGGACTCCCACGTAGTCGACCGCGGTTCGCGTCCCAGACCCGGTGGCTTAAAACTCACGCTGGGCGCATGTGCGTGCGTGCCCAAGATCCCGGGAGGAGAATGGAGGAGAAGGGATTGCGGTGTGACCATCCTCTCTGGGGGGTGATTTCTCGCTTTCTGTCTCTCTGTCTCTGTCTG
>NW_006159775.1:4716966-4723572 GCF_000334495.1 Tupaia belangeri chinensis | reverse complement strand
AAGAAAGCGAGAAATCAGCCCCCAGGGGGGATGGCCACGCCGCAATCCCTTCTCCTCCATTCTCCTCTCGGGATCTTGGGCACACACGCACACATGCCCAGTGTGAGTTTAAGCCACCGGGTCCGGGACTCGAACCTCGGTTGACTACATGGGAGTCCAGTGACATAGCCATTATGCCAACTGCTGGTCCTGTGAGGAGTAATGTTGAAAATATTTAACATCTGGAATCAAATTGGCACTTATCATTTAGGACAAAAAATTGACCTATCAGAACGGACAAAATGCTAAAAGGACTAGTGGAGCTGTACTGGTGCAAATCAGAGGAATGTCAACAGGGCACTGGGTAGCAATGTATAAAGGTACCAAAGAGTAGAGAGTGAAACATGAGCTTCCATCCCATTCAACTTCCCAATTCTCTTACTCAAAGGCAACCCCTTTTATCAGCAAAACAGGCCTTGAAGGCTTTATCAAGAAAAAAAAATAGTTTTCTTAATTCTGTTATCTCTGCTATTAGCATATTAGTTACTTGGCCTAGTCAACTGAAGAATTCTGCATATGGAAATGCCCAGTCAACAGTAAGTAATCGTGGGTAAGTTTATCCCTTCTAACCTAAGAGGTTGTGGGAGAAGAGAGACAGAGTTGGGGATTTATACTGGAGGGAAAGGTGCTTTAGACAGATTGAAGGCACATTGAATGCAGGAGAGGTGGACCACGTTCGTTCAGAACCAACACAAATATAAACTATGTCGATTGAAAAAGGACAACTATAGGGACCAGCAGATTAGTTACATTGCTGGATTTCCATGTAGTCAACCGTGGTTCAAGTCTCAAAACTGATGGCTTAGGGAACCAGCAGTTAGTGTAATGGCTATGTCGCTGGACTCCCACGTAGTCGACCGCGGTTCGCATCCTGGACCCCGGTGGCTTAGAACTCACGCAGGGCGCGTGTGCGTGCGTGCCCAAGATCCCGAGAGGAAAATGGAGGAGAAGGGATTGTGGCATGACCATCCCCCCTGGAGGCTGATTTCTCGCTTTCTGTCTCTATGTCTCTCTCTGTCTGGCTGGCGAGCACATGCACCCTATAGCGAAAACCTCTCAAAAAAGAAAAACAAAAGCAAAAACAAAAAAAACGGGTGGCTTAAACCTCATGCCAGGTGTGTGTGGGTGCATGTCCAAAGTCCCAAGAGGAGAAGGAATTGCAGCGTGGCCATCCCACCTGGGGGGAAATTTCTCACGTTCTGTCACTCTGTTTCTCCAACAAGCACAAATGTCCTATAGCAAACATCATTCCAAAAAAAAAAAAAAGGAAAAGGACAACTATAAAGTAAAATTATAAAGACAAAAAAATTTATTGGTCTCACAAAGCACAAAACAATTAGACCCTTGGGTATGTCGCCATATCACAACACTAGCAAAGCCAGAGAAAAGTGACAAACACGTCCACCAGCTCTAAGGAGACAAGTTTCTTTTTTTTTTTTTTCCTCTTCATGTTCTTCAGACTTGCCAGAGGGTGTGTGCACATGCCAGAGAGAGAGAGGGTGAGAGAAGGAGAAGATACCCCTCCCCCATCGGGGTGTGGTGATGCCACAATTCCTTCTCCATTTCCACATCCTGTCAGGATCTAGGGTATGCACACACATGCAAAACACAGGTCTATTTTCCTTTTGCTTCTTTTTTCTTTTCTTTTCTTTTTTTTTTTCTTTCTTTCTTTCTTTTTTTTTTTTTTTTTTTTTTTTTGGCTTTGTTCTTTGCCAAAAAAACAAGAGGATGTGTACTGGCCAGAAAGACAGAGAGAGACAGAAAATGAGAAATCACCCCCCAGGGGGGATGGCCATGCCGCAATCCCTTTCTCCTCCATTCTCCTCTCGGGATCTTGGGCACGCACGTACACGTGCCTGGCATGAGTTGAAGCCACTGGGTCCAGGACTTGAACCGCAGTCAACTACATGGAAGTCCTGTGACATAGCTATTAAGCCAACTGCTGGTCCCCACAGGCCTATTTTTCTAGTTGAATTGCTTGTCAGCAGGGATCCCACTCCCTTAACTAGGAAGCTACCAGCTGGTTCAACAAACATCTTTTAAACAAACAAACAAACAAACAAAAGTTTATTTTGATAAATACAGGTTGTTTGCAAAGAGTTCACATTGGTCAAAAATAACAGGATGATCTAGAGGACATGGGGGAAGAGACAGGATGGGATAAAACCTGTTAGCATAAATTATCTAATAAACCCTTTCTTCTTTGTGTCAGTAAGGTGTGTGGCCAGCCTTAAAGGAATTCTAAGGCAAGTTTTTATCATGAAAAAGGTCTTTGTGAAGGTCAATAGCACAGACAACTGGAAGCAAACAATTAGCAGACTGTCAGAAATCCCCTTTTTGTTATCTAGTCTTAACATGTCAACAGCAAGGGCCAGCAGGTAGCGTGGTTGTTAAGGGAGCTGGACTCCTGCATGGCTGACAGCAGTTCGAGTCCCAGACCTGGTGGCTTGCTTTCTCTTTCTCTCTCTCTCTGTCCCTCTGGTCAAATAAAACATAAATAAATAAATTTGGCCAACCACAGTCATCCAGTGCCTCTAGCCACCATGCTACCTGGCAGCCCCAAATAAAATAATTCTTAAAAAAAAACCATATATATATATGTGTGTGTGTGTGTGTGTGTGTGTATGTGTGTGTATACATATATATATATATATATACACAAAGTGTGTGTGTATATATATACACACACACACATGAGCATAGCAATCACTTGTCTGGGTAAACTTTATCTTTACAAGTGTCATCACATGTTGTAAATCCAGTGGCAGAATGTTTTGGTGGAATCATTCTTCCAACGGTAGGGGGAGAGCCTCAAGGAATGTCATGAACAGTAGCTGGACTGAGAGCCAGAGGCCTTCCAAACGCAGGGTCAAGGAACCCTAAGATGACTGTTGCAGACTGCAGATTCAGAGGGTTCATAGCATTGGTGAGGTGAGGCTGAATCAACTACGGTGTATCACAGGGCCTTGATTTAGCTAAGACAGGTGGGAGCAGGTTCCAGGAGAATGCCCAGTATGGAAGTGCATCTCAAGGAGCAACCATGACAAACTTTGATGCAGAAAAATTCAGTACGAATAGAAAAATAAACTTGCAAATTTCAAGACCTGACTCCCCAATACTGTCTGAAGTTCATATCTGCTCCGTTTTCCCTTCTATCCTCTTAATTGCCACTTTGAAGGAAGTTGGGTGAGAAGGATCGAGTATTTTATTTATTTTAAATTTTTAATTTATTGGGGCCTGCTGATGGCATGATTGTTGGGACGCTGGACTCCCACATGGGCAGCTGAGGTTCGAGTCCCAGACCTGGCGGCTTGCTTTCTCACTTTCCCACTCTCTCTTACTCTGGCGCTCTCTGGTCGAATTAAAATTAAATAAATAAATAAATAAATAAAGTTGAATAAAATAATCTTTATAAACAATTTTTAAATTTATTGTCATTATTTTTCAGCTTTTTAAAAACCAGACAGATAGAAAAGGAGAGTGAGAAAGCAAACCGCCAAGTCTGGGACTTGAACTGAAGTCAGCCATGGGGGAGTCCAGCACACTTAACCACCATGCCTCCTGCTAGCCCCTAAAATGACTCTTTAATTATTGCAGCAGGCTAATTTTATTAAATTGATCTAGTATTTAGGGGCTTTCTTCCTATTACTCAGAGGCTGAGGAGATTTTATTTACGTAGCTGAATCTATTTTGAGTAAATTTGTGGTGTTTCTGTAAAAACATCAAATAGTCTTTCTTTCATATGAAATGTTGCCAAGCCAGAAGATTGTGCCATTTGGTACTTATAATTTTGTTTTAAGATTAACTATCAGAGAGTAATTACATTTTCCTCATACTTTTTTTCAAAATTTTTTTTTTTTTTTGCCATATGGTACATGCACTCCTCAGAGAGAGAAACAGAGGGCGGGAAAGTGAGAAATCGTACCCTGGGGGGATGACCTTGTTGCAATCCCTTCTCTTCCATTTTCCTCTTGGGATTCTGGGCTTGCACACGCATGTGCCCAGCAGGATTCTCAAGCTATCCAGTTTAGAACTTGCATTGTGGTTGGCCATGTGGGAATCTAGTGCTTTAACCATTAGGCCACCTACTGGCCTCATATATCAATTTTTTAAAAGAATTATTTTTATTTAACTTTTTCTTTCTTTTTCTTTCTTCCTTCCTTCCTTCCTTCCTTTCTTCTTTCCTTCCTTCCTTCCTTCTTTTCTTTTGAGGACAGGGCAGAGAGGGGGGTCGCAACGGCAGGGGGTGGGGGAGAGAGTGAGAAAACAAACCCAGAGGTCCGGGACTCGAACTGCAGTTGACCATGTGGGGGCCCAGTACCCCTAACCACCATGCTACTTGCTGGCCCCTACTGTGTCATTGGCCTCCACCTTTTTGGCAATTTACACTCATGTTTACACAGAGTAAAATGTGCCCATGTTGCAGGGCTGGCAGGGTTAGTGGTAGATTATGTGGGAAGACCCTGTGGTAGTGCTGTCTGTCTCTCTAGTGGAAGAAAGAAATAAACTTTTAAAAGAAAAAAGGTGGAAATTAGTAATCCAAGGATAGTTTTATAAATTAACTAGAAAAACAAGTGGACTGCTGCTATTAGCTGCCCCTCCCATTTTGTGCTCTTCTTTTCCCTAGGAAATCTGATGCTTAAATTAGCTTTCCTGTCCCGCTTCCACTGTGCTTGCTGTTGGGCAGGAAAAGGGACAAAAAATACAAATGGTATAGCTTGTAGAGAGAATCAGTTATTCATTGGGCAAATAACTGAATATTCTAGAAATTGTTATTCTAAGGTACACATTAAGACCTATTTTCTCCAAAAGGTTTTCTCCAAGTCCACACAATTTCAATCATTCTATTTCCTTTTTACCCTCCTTTCCTTTAAATTTTGCTAGAGAGCATATGTGCTCACTGGAAACAGAAAGTAAGAAAGCATTTTCCAGGAAGAAATGGTCAAGCCACAATCCCTTCTCCTCCATCTCTCCTCTTGGGACTTTGTGCAACACGTGCGCCCAGCATGTTTTTCAAGCCACTGCCATATGGGATCCAGCACCCTTACCATTACGTCATCAGCTGCTGCCGCACTTCACCCCCATCATTCTAATTTTTATCCCCACTATGGTCACTGCTAATGTAAAGTGTAATAGCAAATATCTTTTTTTTCTTCTTCTTTTTTTTTTTTTTTTTGCCAAGGGGCATGTGCTGGAGAGAAAGCAGAAAAGTGAGAAATCATTTCCCAAGGGAAGATGCCCACGCTGCAATCCTTTCTCCTCCATTCTTTCTCTACATTTTGGGCAGGCATGCACTTGTGGCTGGAGCTGTTTTTCAGGGGCCAGGTCTAGGACTCCAATCACTAGGGCCATGTGAGATCCAGTGCCTTAACCACCACACCACCTGCAGCCCTCCCCTCTTATTTTGATAGATATCCAGGAGGGTAAACTAGTTGAGGGTATAGTTCATTATATATGCGTAACACTTAACATAGTGTCAAGGACATATAAAACAACAAATGGCAGAATTGAATGAAGGAAATTACCTTGTCCCTTAAATGACTATTTATGATGCATTTAGACTATACTGGAGGGCTTTGACGATAGTTATAAACTTTTTTTTTTTGAACTAACTTAAGGTACTTCATGATGTTTTAGATTTTCCTTAGCTCCTTTGATGTTGTGATTCCATCTAATAAATTTGCCAATTGCATAATATATATGGGAATTAAAGGCCTCTTGAAAAATAAGGGCTGGCAGGTGATGTGGTTGGGATCTCCAGACTCTCAAACAGCTGACTACTGTTCTAGTCCCGGACCTAGCAGCTTGCTTTCTCACTTTCTCACTCACTCTGTCCCTCTCTGGTCAAATTACGACAGATAAATGGGTAAATAAATAAAGAGGAAGAAAATAAGTCTTTAAAATAAAAAAGAATACCTTCGAATAACCTTGTTGAAATATCTCTGTTCATGTTCCTATCTCATTTTTCTTCACTTATCAAAAAATAAAAAAAACCCAAAGTGTGGGTGGAAGACCACATCTTTGACTTTACTAGTCAGCATATTTAAACACCAGTTATATTACATTAAAGGCAAAAGTTGAATTTCCCAAGTTAATTTAAACCGCGTCACTCTCCCCCAAAGATTAACATCCCATAACGAACATTACTTGTCTTATTAACATATCATTTTTTAAAAAAATTATTTAACTTAATTTCTTTATTCATTGGTTTATTTCAATTTGACCAGGGAGGAACAGAGAAAGAAAGCAAGCCACCAGGTCTGGGACTCAAGTCGCGATCCCACCCTGTGGGAATCCAGCGCCTTTAACCACCACACCACCTGCCGGTCCCTAGATCAAAATTTTCTGGCAAGGGCAAATAGTAAAGAGCAAATCTTTAACATCAGAGAGAATTTTTTGAGGAAAAATTCCTGGAAAGCCCAATATATTTTATAGGAGTGGTGCGAAATGGGGTCCCGGGTACCCGGAGTCGGTGGGGGTGCCGGCAGGCACGTGAGCACCCCGCTATTCTGTCATAACTGGCAGAAGGCGCGGCGCGCCGGTTGCTATGGCGGCCGTGCTCCCGCC
>NW_006159775.1:4708941-4716455 GCF_000334495.1 Tupaia belangeri chinensis | reverse complement strand
TTCTCCGCGTTCGGCCCCCCCCCGCGCCCCGCCCCCTGCTGGCTGGAGCCGCTTCCTGACGCGATTCCCCTCCCCCTTGGGTTCGCGCAGGGAGTCGGGCCCCGGGCCGCTGCCGCCGCCACCTCGGCCGCTGCCGCCATCACCTTGTTCCACCACCCGCGCCATGGCCGAGGAGCTCTCCGCGGCCACGTCGTACACCGAAGATGATTTCTACTGCCCGGTCTGTCAGGAGGTGCTCAAGACGCCCGTGCGGACCGCGGCCTGTCAGCACGTGTGAGTAGACGCCCCCTCCCCGCGCGGAGCCGGGTGGTCGTTTAGGCCCCGCATCCGGCCCAGTGTCCCCCGCTGCGGCCTGGCGGAGCCCCGGGCTGCCCTCGCGAAGCTGGGGGCCGGCTCTCCTCGCGGCCCCCTCCGCCCGAGCTCCCCGCACCGGGTGCTCCTGTTTTCGTGCCCCGAGGTAGTAGCCAGGCCCGCCCCTGGGGCGTCCTGAGGCCCTGGAGGCCCTGGCCTGTCGGCCAGGGTGGGAGGAATCGCAGGGAACGTGGAGCCTTTTTGTTTCCTAGCAACCCGCGTGAAGGCTGAGTGTCGAGTGTCACACCCGCCCAGGTGCCGCTCGGGCCCGCGCCCCGCTCCGGGACCAGCGCGCCCTCAAAGTTTTTCTCTTCCGTTCAGAACCTTGGTCATCGCTTCTCGACCCAAGAACCCTCAATGAACCCTGCCTCACAGACTGCCCTTGAAAAGTGTTTCATTTAAAATTAAGAGTACATTAGAATGGCCTGGAATGAGGTTTCTTCTCGCCCGTGTTAGAACTGACAGGATTTCCGGGTATTGAAGTGATAGTTTTCCTTTGTTTTACCTTCTGCTTATTACTTGGTTACGACTAGGGTGGAGATAAGGAAGATTTCTGTTACAGGGAATGGGTTAAAAATGAGGGAAAACATTAAAAGGATTCGGAGAGGTGCCCTGATGCTTTTCGATTTGGCATATTGTAGAAAGGGATCTTAATAGACTGTTAGAGTGTCAGGAAGGATCAGAAGGAGCCTTTCTTGAAAAGGTGTGTAGCACTTCCGGCAAACCTGGCTGGCTAACAGTCTCTGGGGAACTTTTTAAGCAAAACATACCAATTCCCAGGCTCCACAAAGGAATTTCGGGCAGGAGAGGCCAGGGCATCTCTAGTTTAAAGAAATAGACTTGGGCTTGAAAGTTCTGTGCACTTGTAGACAGATGAAATAATTGAACATGCTTCTAAATGTATGTAATTCCCCCCCCCTTTTTGAGGTGGGGGTTCTATAATTTTTGTGAAGAATGAGTTGAATTTTGGGTTCTTTAATCACAAAAGACATCACTACAGTTATTTCTTTGATACCTTTTCTCATTCTGTTCCTCTAGTGCATTGTTCTTCATTCCTTCCTGTTCTGTGCTGGTTGAGTGAGCCAAGAGTATATAGCTTTTAATGGTAAAAATTATGCCAGTTATGTTTCAGCTTTTTAAGGAGATGAATGACAGTTCGAAATTTCTTTATTGCTTGATACAACAGATGCAGATTGTTTGATAAGTATTTCAAGTTGTCTAAGGCACAGTATATACGTTTTTGCTTTCAATCTGTCAGTGTATTCATAATTTGATGCCTATCCCTTATTAAAGGAAATGTAAGTGCTAGGCTGGAGTGAAGAGAAAAAAAGGGAGGGAGGAAAGGCAAGGTGAGAGGAAGTCATAGTAGTTGCTACCTATCTATACCTGGTAGGTTCTTTTCTGGACAGAATCATTTCAGTTACCCTCTGGATCATTGACCTCATGGAATGCATTGTAATTTTTAGCTCTCCTCAAAATTCCATGCAGATTGCTCTTGTCCACTTCCTTTGTGGGACATTTTAAATCAAGGACTATAATTTGGTTTTACCGCAAGACTATGAGCAAGAATGGAGATGATTGTTCTTTTTTTTTTAAAGAAATATTTTATTGAACTTTATTATGATTAATTTCCAGTTTGATTAGAGAGAGACAGAGAGGGAGGGGAAGTGAGAAAGCAAGCCACCATGTCCAGGACTCACACTGTGATCGTTCATGTGGGAGTCCAGCACCTTTAACCACCATGTCACCTGCCAATTTGTAATTTGATCAGAGAGTAACAGAGAGAGAGAAAGAAAGTGAGAAAGCAGGTGTCCAGGTCCGGGATTCAAACTGGTGTTGACCATATGGGAGTCCAGCGCCCTCAACCCCCATTCCCCCTGCCAGCCCCAATATTTGTTTTTTTTTTTTAAAGAATTATTTATTCTTTTTTTTTTTTAATTCTTTTTCTTATTATTTTTTATTTGACTAGAGAGAGAAAGAGAGAGGAAGGGAAAGCGAGAAAGCAAGCTGCCAGGTCTGGGATTTGAACCATGGTCAACCATGTGGGAGTTCAGCACCTTTAACCACCACGCTACCTACCGGCCCCCAATGATTGTGTTTTAATTCAGGACTTTTCTTGAATCAACTCCTTGTCTTTAGAGGTGACCAGACTAGCCTTCCACTCTTATTTCCTCGACAGTGGCTAAACAGTGAATTAAAGAATAGGTAGAGGTAGGACCAGAAGATGGTGTAATGGTTATGTTTCTAGACTCCCATGTAGTCAACTGAGGTTTGAGCTCCAGACCCAGCAGCTTCAAACTCACACTGGGTGCTAGGGAGGGTGTCCAAATTTGAGAGGAGAATGGAAGAGAAGGTATTGCAGCGTGGCCATCCACCCTGGGAGGCGATTTCTTGCTTTCTGTCTCTCCGGCGAATGTACGCACCCCATAGCAACATTCTCTCTCAGAAAAGAAAAGAAAAGAAAAGAAAAGGGACCAGCAGATAGTGTAATGGTTACAGTCACTGGACTCCCACGTAGTCAACTGTGGTTCAAGTTCTGGACCTAGTGGCTTAAAACTCACACCAGGCACATGTGTGGACGTGCTCAAGATCCCGAGAGGAGAGTGGAGAAAAGGGGTTGTGTTATGGCCATCCCTCCTTGGGGGGATGACTTCTCATTTTGTCTGTTTCTTTCTTTGGCAAGTGCACATGCCCTATAGCAAAAAAACCTCTCTCGGGAACCAGCAGTTAGGTAATGGCTATGTCGCTGGACTCCCATGTAGTCGACCGCGGTACGTGTCCCGGACCTGGTGGCTTAAAACTCACACCAGGCGCGTGTGCGTGCGTGCCCAAGATCCCGAGAGGATAATAGAAGAGAGGGGATTGCAGCGTGACCATCCCCCCTGGGGGGTGATTTCTCGCTTTCTGTCTCTCTGTCTCTCTCTGTCTGTCTGGCGAGCGCACGCGCCCTATAGTGAAAACCTCTCCAAAAAAAAAAAAAAGAACCTCTCTCTCTAAATAAAAAAGAAAGAAAGAAAGAATAAGTAGAGGGGACCAGCAGGTGGCATAGTAATTAAGGTGCTGGACTCCCACATGACCAACCGCAATGGAATCCTGGACCTAGCAGCTTGTTTATTTTCTTTCTCTCTTTTTTTTTTTTCTTTCTGGTAAGCTTACTTGCCCTATGGCAAGTTAAAAAATAATGGTGGCGTGGTAGTTAAGGCAATGGACACTCCCACATGGCCAACCAAGGTTTGAGTCCTGGACTTGGTGGCTTGCTTTCTCACTTTCCCTCTCTCAGTCTCTCTCATCAAATAAAAAAAAAAAAATGAATGAATAAATAAAATTAAATAATTAAAAAAATAATAAGAAAAATTAATTCTTAAAAAAAGAATAGGCAGAGGAAGGAAACATTTTATTTGAAAGAGGTAGTAATGGTAGAATAGGAACTTCCATTGGCTAGAAGGCTTTGGTGAGGAAATAGAGAGAATTACTTATTTTTTAAAATTTGAAGCTTTTTCTTTATGTCATGGGTGTGTATGCATGCAAATGAGAGAGAGAAGGAGAGAGAGAAAGTACCCCTCTACCCTCCAGTGTGGCCTGGCCACTCCACAATTTTTTTTCTTCCATTTCTCCATCTCTTAGGATCTGAGGTACACGCATACATGACTAGAGTATTCTTCAAGCTGCTGAGATCAGGATTCAAAGTGAGGTTGGCCATGAAGATCTAGTCTTCTTTATACCGTTCTAACCCTGAGCTGTAATGCTGGCTTGATAATTATTTTTAAGTAATATAGTTTACTGTGTATGTCATTTGCCCATTTTCACAAAGGACAGACCTGTGCCCTTAAACAAATTTACAGTTAGTTACAAAGTCAGTTTTTGATTCATGGATAGAAAGAGACAAGGTTATAAGGGTTTTGGGTGAGTATGATCTGCTAGAAAATAAGACAGGAGTGCTGGCCAGAGAGACAGGGAAAGGGGTGGAGGGGACACCTCTCAATGGGAAGAAGTCTTGCCTACAATACCTTCTCCGTTTCTCCCTTCTGCTAGGATTTTGGTCAGGCACGCATGTACTTGTTTATTTATTTAAGAATTATGTATTTAGGGCTGGCAGGTGGTATGGTGATTAAGGCACTGGACACTCCCACATGGCTGACCACAGTTCAAGTCCCAGGCCTGTTAGCTTGCTTTTTCACTTTCCTTCTATGTGTTTGTCTTTCTCTGGTTGAATGAAAATGATTGAATGGATAAATAAAATGAAATCCGTAATTCTTATAAGAAAAAAGAATTCTGTATTTAATTCTATTTTTAATTTATCATTATTATTTATTTGACCAGAGAGGGAGAAAGAAAGTGAGAAAGCAAGCCACCAGGTCCAGGACTTGAACTGCTGTCCATCATGTGGGAGTCCAGCACCTCAATTACCACTCTACCTGCTGGCTCCATTTAGTATGTTTTTTAAGTCGCTGGGTCTAGGATTTGAACCATAGTTGACTATATGGGATCCAGCTCCCTTAACCACTAGTTTTTGGGGCCAACCTTCATTGTTATTAAAAACTTTTTCTGGACTAGCAGTTGGCATAGTGGCTATGTTGCTGGACTCCACATAGCCGACTGCAGTTCGAGTCCTGGACCCAGTGGCTTAAACTCACGCCAGGCACGTCTGCGTGGGTGCCCAAGCTCTTGAGAGGAGAATGGAGGAGAAGGAAATGCAGCATGGCCATCCCCCCCAAGGGGTGATTTCTCACTTTTTCTCTCTCTGTCTTTCTGGCAAGCGCATGTGCCCTATAGCAAAAACGCTTCAAAAAAAAAACCTCCAAAGAAACAAAAAAACATTTTTTCACTTTGTTTCTAATAGAGTGAGAATGAGAGAGAAAGGAGCATCCACCACAGAGTCTTGTCATGTCAAGATCCCCTTCCTCCAGCCTTCCAGCCCATTGGCTCTTGAACACTCGCAAGAGTGCCCAGCATGTTTCAGATTGACTGGGCATGGGATTCAAACAGCTGTCACCATTTGGAATCCATCTCTTTTTTTTTTTTTTTTTTAAGGTTTTTGCCATAGAACACAGGTGCTCATTGGAGAGAGACAGAGACAATGAGAGGGAAAGTAAGCGAGAAATCACTACCCAGGGGGGATGGCCACTCCGCAATCCCTTCTCCTCCATTCTCCTCTTGGGATCTTGGGCATGCACGCACAGGTGCCCAGCGTGAGTTTTAATCCACCGGGTCTGGGACGCGAACCACGGTCAACTATGTGGGAGTCCAGCGACGTAGCAATTACGCTAACTGCTGGTCCCGACCATTTGGAATCCATCTCCTCTTGTACAGTGATTTACCACTGTGCCAAGGAGCCAGGCCATTATTGTTATTTTGTGACAAAAGATTTGCCCATTGGCTATTCTAGTCAAAGAAGCGAGTTCGTTATTACTAGAATAATTTTACCAAAATATGCATTTAGGGACCAGCAGTTAGCGTAATGGCTATGTCGCTGGACTCCCATGTAGTCGACCGCAGTTTGTGTCCTGGACCCAGTGGCTTAAAACTCATGCCAGGCACGTGTGCGTCTGTGCCCGAGATCCCAAGAGGAGAATGGAGGAGAAGGGATTGTGGTGTGGCCATCCCCCCTGGGGGGTGATTTCTCGCTTTCTGTCTCTATGTCTCTCTCTGTCTGTCTGGCGAGCGCACGCGCCCTATAGCAAAAACCTCTCAAAAAAAAAACCTTAAAAAAAAATATAAATTTACTCCCTATTCGTTTCTTCAGACAGTAGTTGTTGAATGTATTTCCCATGCAAAGTGCTGTTTTCTTGGAGTCTGATAATGGGGAAGACCTATGAGTAAGTGTAATTGATAGGAAACATTTAGGTAGAGAATTTTTTTAGTTTTTTCGCCACCCCTGGGGTGAATGATCACCCTGCAGTCCCTTCTCTTTTTGGGCATGCATGCTCATATACCCATTGTGTTTCTCAAGGCACAGGGTCCATGCAATTGGCCTTGTGTGACCCAGCTACCTTAACCTCTATGCCACCTGCTGGCCTGGTAGAGAATTTATGTGAGCATTGACAATAGCCATCTGAACCAGTCTGTGAATACAGGGATGGGTTTTCTGGTTGAAGTCAATACTTTAGATCAGAATTTGTATTCCGAGTTTGTTGGGGAATACCTTGACTAGGTTTACGTCACGTGTAGAGACAGAGAGAAGGGGTATAGAGAATAATTCTTTGTCTAGACTACATAGATTGGCTGGAGCCAAAGAACATGTGTATATTAGAGATGGACTTTAGAGATATTGGCAGGAACTTACTGTGTAAGCCAATTTGAATGTTTTCTTGAAAAAACCTAGAGATCTTTTAAATAATTTTTTGCAGATGAGCAGCATGGTCACATTTAAATTTTAGGAAGTTTACTGGAGTACTAGGATTCAGTTTAGTAGTAGTGACACCAGTGAAGAGGTCATTTGTTGATGTGTCTAGGAGAGAAATGATTAGCACTGGCACTAGGGTTTTTGATAATGAGAAGAGATGCCTGACTTTTTTTTCTTCTTTTTAAGCCACCAGGTCTGGGACTCGAACTATGCAGTTGGATAGTTCACGTAGAATCCAGCTGCCTTAACCTCTAGGCCATCTACTGGCCCTCTCATAAACTCTTTCGAGACCCCCATTCCCTATTTGACTAGTCTAGGAAATATCTCTTATATACTGTTAGAAGTGAACTTCTATTGTAATGAAAATTACACGCAATAACAAGTTTGATTCCTTGTTATACTCTTTTTTTTGGGAGAAGTTTTTGCTATAGGGTGCGTGCACTCGCCAGAAAGACAGAGAGAGACAGAGACAGAAAGCAAGAAATCACCCCCCAGGGGGATGGCCACGCCGCAATTCCTTCTCCTCCATTCTCTCAGGATCTTGGGCACACACGCACACGCCCCTGGCGTGAGTTCAAGCCGCCGGGTCCGGGACTCTAACCTCGGTCGACTACATGGAGGTCCAGCAACATAGCCATTACACTAACTGCTGGTCCCAATTTCTTGTTATACTCTTAAAAATGAAAATCTTATTGTAGCATAGCTGTCCCCCAAGAGGTGATTTCTCATTTTCCTTAGTTTCTCTCCTTTGAGCATAGCACATTATAACAGAACCAAAAAAAAAATTTTTTTTTAAAGTGAAATCCTTTTTTTTTTTTGG
>NW_006159775.1:4699648-4708915 GCF_000334495.1 Tupaia belangeri chinensis | reverse complement strand
TCGCCAGACAGACAGAGAGAGACATAGAGACAGAAAGCGAGAAATCACCCCCCAGGGGGGATGGTCACGCCGCAATCCCTTCTCCTCCATTCTCCTCTTGGGATCTTGGGCACGCATGCAGCATGCACATGCGTGAGTTTTAAACCAGTGGGTCCGGGACGCGAACCGCGGTCAACTACGTGGGAGTCCAGCGACATAGCCATTATGCTAACTGCTGGTTCCCAATAAATATGTACTTTTAATTCCATTTTCTAAAAACATTTTAGCGTCTTATATTGGCATACTGCTATTGTTGTGGAATGACATTGGTGATGTCCAGGCCTTTGGTGTTTAGGACAAAGAATTGAATGAAACATGCCAATAATGAAAGCAAAGGACAGTTTATTAAATAAAAACGAAAGTACACTCCCAAGAGGTAGAAGTATCCCAAGTGTGAGAGAGGAAAAATAGCTCAAGGGCCATGGCAATTACATTCTGTGAGGTTTATAATGTTTAAATGTAAGTCATATCACTTGATTATGGGCTGGGCCCACTGATTGTTCTCATCTCATTGGCTATATCGAATATGGCTTAATCAGCTAGACATCCCCCGCTGGAAATCTTCTGCCTACATTACCTTAGGTGGGAAATTTTCTGTCCTGATGGGTTTTTCTTTTTTAAAAATAATTGTTTATTTAATTCCATTTATTATTATTTTTTAATTTGACCAGAGAGAGACAAAAGAGAGAGAAAGGTAAAGGGAGAAAGCAAGCCGCCAGGTCTGGGGTACGAACTTCAATCTCCAATGTGGGAATCCAGCACCCTTAACAACCATGGCACTTGCTGGCCCCAGCCTGATTGTTTTTTCTATCTAGCCATGGAGGCATATGATCCAGTCCCCTTCTCCACTTTCATTTCTTTTTTATCTTTTTTTAAAAAAATAATTATTTATTTAATTTTATTTATTAGTATTATTTTTCATTTTTGCTACAGATTTCATGGGCTCACCAGAGAGAGAGAGAGAGAGAGAGAAAGGGATGAAAAGGGGGGAGAGAGAAAGGAAAAGGGAGAAAGCAAGCCTCCAGGTTCGGGATGCAAGCTGTGACTGGCCATGTGGGAATCCAGCGTCCTTAACCACCATGCCACCTCCCAGACCCAGCCTTACTGGTATTTCTATTTAGCCACAGAACATATGAGCCAATCCACATTCTCACTTCCATTTTCTTTTTTTAAAGAATTATATATTTAATTTTATTTATTAGTATTATTTTTCAGTTTCATTACAGGACACATGCTCACCAGAGAGTGAGCAGTGCAGGGGGTAGTGTGGAAGCAAGCTGCCAGGTCTGGGACTCAAACCACATTCAACCATGTGGGAATCCATGCCTTTAACCACCACACCACCTGCTGCCCCCCCACCTTTTAATTAATTGTTTATTTAATTTATTAGTATTCCCACTTTCATTTTCTAGCTTTCTTCCTGCCTCACCATCTGGAAATGTAATACACTCATTTTCATATATTTCTACTAGCTTTTTTTTTAAAGAATTATTCAATTTTATTTTTTATTATTATTTAATTTCACTAGAGAGAGAGAGAAAGGACAAATGAAAAATCAAGCCACCAGGTACAAGACTTGAACCATGGTCGACCATGTGGGAGGGAGTCCAGTGCCCTAACCACTACAGCACCTGCTGGCTACTCCACACTAACTGCTTTTAAAACTAGTTTTCAGGGAACCAGCAGTTAGCGTAATGGCTATGTCGCTGGACTCCCACGTAGTTGACCGCGGTTCACGTCCTGGACCCGGTGGCTTAAAACTCACGCCGGGTGCGTGTGTGTGCGTGCCCAAGATCCTGGGAGGAGAATGGAGGAGAAGGGATTGCGGCGTGACCATCCCCCCTGGAGGGTGAGTTCTCGCTTTCTGTCTCTCTGTCTCTCTCTGTCTGTCTGGCGAGCGCACGCGCCCTATAGCAGAAACCTCTCCCAAAAACCCCCCCCCCCCCAAAAAAAAAAAAACATAAAAAACCTAGTTTTCAGTTTGACAAATGAAAAGTGGTATCTTGGTCTTGTTTATTTTGCATTAATTTTGGTTCTGGTGAATATTTTTAATGTTTTAATTTATCATCTTAATTTGTAATAAATTCTAATGCTACTTTAATCTTACTGGCCAGTATTAATCGAGTGTTTTCCCGACTGTTAAGAATGCTGTTATATGCTTTTTACGTGTATTACCTATTTCAGTCATCTGGACAACCCAATTAATTATATATACTTTTATTTATTTTATGGGTAAGAAAAGTGATTTTAGAGGAGAAAATGGGCTTTTCAATGCTATATAGTTAGAAAACTCAGATTCTGATCTGTTATTATTATGTCTCATATTTTAGGATAGATGAGGAATATTGGTATATTTGTATTTATAGGGGATTGGATTAAATGTTCACTTATTGTGGATCCCAGATATAGATGTCTATAATTTATCTAGTTCTCTTAAAAGCAACATGATTAAATATGGTATTTGGTGGGTTTAGCAGAGCAGAAATAAAGGTTTTAGTTAGTTCTACTCCAGGTAGATGTTTGTTGATGTTTAAAGCTGGAAATGTTCTTAAGTATTTCTCAAATTGTACTTCACTACAAAACATTGTAGGAAATGTTTATACTTTTCAACCAAATAGATGTGGGCAACACTTAGATTTTCCTTAGCTTGAAAAAAACCCATTTACTATATCTTAGAACATCCTAAATCAGTTTGTACATTCTTTTGTAGTAAATCAGTTTGTACATTCTTTTGTAGTAGACCCATTTATATCTTTCGGAACAGTATCTTGAAATATGTCAGTTTCAGACAAAAGCTGATGTGGTTCATTCCCTTTTTTCATAAGGGCAGGAAATGGAGATTCACTGTATTATCCTTCCTCTGGTAATGCTTATTTTTCATATGCTCTGCTAAAAAGTAAGACCTCATTGTAATTTCTTTTATATTCCTATCCAGTTGACAGTTTTATTCTTGAGACATACATACATACTTAGTTCTTAAAATTTTGAGATTTATGTATTTAGGAATTGCCTAGCTTAGCACAAATCCATACCCATAATCACTTGTGTTTAATCATAGAAATGAAAGAGAAATTTTTTCTGTCATTAATGTGTCACAAATATTTGATTTAGTTTCTGTAGAAAATGTTTCCTGACTGCAATGAGAGAAAGCGGAATACATTGTCCCCTGTGTCGTGGAAATGTGACTAGAAGAGAGAGAGCATGTCCTGAACGGGCCTTAGACCTTGAAAATCTCATGAGGAAGTTTTCTGGTAGCTGCAGATGCTGTGCAAAACAGGTAGAGTAAATGCAACATAGCCTTTGAAAATCAGAGAAAACTGAAATTCCTATTTAAATGTTCTTGGTAGGTGCTATTTTGAAGAGAAAGAAATTTAGATTGACAGTTGAGTAGGAAAGGCCTAAAAAGCTATAGCTATATGTATTACTATATTATAAACTTATTGAGAACTAAAGAAAAGCTAAATCTCTCAATTTTTAGCATGGTATGAATCTCAAAGGAGTTGATCCTTTTTTTTTTTTTTAAGGAATTATTTACTTCTATTACCTTTTACATTTTTACTATAGGACACATGTGCGAGACAGAGAGAGAAAATAAGATAGCAAGCCACCAGGTCCAGGACTTGAACTGTGGCTGGCCATGTGGGAGTCCAGTGCCTTAGCCACCACATCACCTGCTGGCCTCAGCTGCTCTTTGATTACTTACTAAATTGACTAAATGACCAAACTGACATTTAATTTAAAACTCATTCCAATACAAATTCTACCCTTAAGTAGTAGTTTCTTTTTTTTTTCCCACTTTTTTTTTTAAAGAATTATTTAATTTTTAAAAATTACTATTTTTTACTTTGACCAGAGAGAGACAGAGAGTGAAAGGGAAAATGAGAAACCAAGCCATCAGGAGCCAGACTTGAACTGCTGTTGGCCATGTGAGAGTCCGGTACCTCAACCACCATGCAAACTGGCCCCAGTAGTTTTTCTAATGTTAGTATCATTGCAACTTTGCACATAGAAACGTTAATAGTTTGTCTAAATGGATCTCTATAGTCAAGCCATTCTTTAGCCGCTCACCTGTGTATTTAAGAAATTATAAAAATATTTAGCAGAAGACTGGTTATTTTTAAGGAAAAGTTAACAAAATCAAATGTGTTTGCATGCACTAATTAACTAGCACTGATTCTCTTATCTATTTGTTCTGTTATTTGGGGAACAAATGAAATGGGGAGAAGTGGTTAGGCTTTAAGTATAACCGTGTCTCTATGAATTTATTGCAGATTTTTTTCCCAGCAAGTGATAAAAGTCAGTGAGCAAAACCAGTTGCTATTTCATGCATTCATGCATGTCAGATCTGTTTTTCCATCTTTTTTGAGGGAAGCGTTTAACTGACGTGGCAATAACGTGAAGTTTGAAAACACAGTTGAGAGATTCTGGCTTTACTCCTCAGTGAGAAACTGAAAAATGTTTCAAGTATTAACCTGGGAACTTAATTTTTTGTTATTTTTTTAATTTTTAATTTTTTTTTTTTGGTGGAGAGGTTTTCGCTATAGGGCGTGTGCACTCACCAGACAGACAAAGAGAGACATAGAGACAGAAAGTGAGAAATCACCCCCCAGGGGGGATGGTCACACTGCAATCCCTTCTCCTCCATTCTCCTCTCGGGATCTTGGGCACGCACGCACACGCGCCCGGCGTGAGTTTTAAGCCACCGGGTCTGGGACGCGAACCACGGTCGACTATGTGGGAGTCCAGTGACATAGCCATTACACTAACTGCTGGTTCCCAGGAACTTAATTTTTTAAAGTACTTCTAATTCTGATGGTGTACAATTGTTAAATAGTAAAGAAATACCAATGGCATGAGACTACCTCTTAGTACTTTTATTTTTGTCTATTAGCATTATCTTTTCCAGAATAAAATTATAACTATTTCTTCAGTGAGTTTGTAGACAGACTCTTTTCCACAATCTCTGCACTTAGTGGACAGAAATATCTATTTTAAGTTTTTTTTTTTTTTTTTTTTAAGAATGAACTAGTTTGCTTTCTTAAAAATAAACTCTAGCTTAGGGAACCAGCAGTTAGCATAATGGCTATGTCACTGGACTCCCATGTAGTCGACCGCGGTTCATGTCCTGGACCCGGTGGCTTAAAACTCACGCTGGGTGCATGTGCATGTGTGCCCAAGATCCCGAGAGGAGAATGGAGGAGAAGGGATTGCGGCATGACCATCCCCCCTGGGGGATGATTTCGCGCTTTCTGTCTCTCTGTCTCTCTCTGTCTGTCTGGCGAGCGCACGCGCCCTATAGCGAAAATCTCTCAAAAAAAAAAGAAAGAAAAAACTAAACTCTAGCTTAATGGAATATTTAGGTTTTTTTAAAAATCTTTTTTCTTGTTGACAGAATGTCAAATCTTGTGTGTTACTTTAAATTAAAAATCACATTGTAATCAATAATTTACAGATAAAATTCTACCGCATGAGACATCATTACAAATCGTGTAAGAAGTATCAGGATGAATATGGTGTTTCTTCTATCATTCCAAACTTTCAAATCTCTCAAGATTCAGTAGGGAACAGGTAAGTAGTATTTATTCCTAAAAATATAACTTTTATAATTGGAATGGAAATTGTTTTGAAAACTGTATGATAAGGTGTTTTTTAGGGTGTATATATGTTTAAAGTAAATTGCCAAGTATTAAAACTATAGCATTTGCCTTCAAAATTTGTTTAGTATACGTAAGATTGCATCTGGAATATATCAATTTTATGATACAGTTAACGTTATGTTATTTAAATTCATTCTAAGAATTCATATTTCTCCGAGTAAAAGACTGGGAGGCTCTTTTTGCTGATTTTGTGACTGTAATGATTGAAAATCAGAGAAAATTTCTTTCAATAATGTATTTGCAAAATAGAATCTTTTTTTCTCTTTGCTGTCTAAAGAATAGACTTAGGATTACTTGAAATTTTTATGCCATTAACAAAATGTCATGTAAAAGTGAGTTTTGGTTTAATTGAACTCTTGGTTCTATTTAATTCTTATTTTTTTTTGGAAGTAATTAGGTTTTGGCTCGATTTGTTCCTTATTATCTCAGATTTATGCGTGTTAAACATTTTTATGACCAATATTTTACCCAGAAAAATAGCCAAAATGCACATCTGCAGTTTAAAAAATAGTGTTACGACAGGGACCAGCAGGTGGCTTGGTGGTTAAGATGGTAGACTGTAACATGGTGGACCATGGCTTGAGTCCTGGACCTGGCAGCTTGTTTTCTCACTTCCCCTTTCTCTCTCTCGCTAGTCAAATTTAAAAATAATAATAATGAAAATAATTCTTTTAAAAAAATAGTGATAAGACAAATACCCAGTTATCCACTAACTTAGGTCAAGAAATGGAACATTAACTTAGGTCAAGAAATGGAATGTTTTTCAGAACCGTAGAGTTCCCTTGTGAGCCTATGCATATTTGAACTACATCCTCCTAGAAGTAACCATTCTCCTCTTATATGTATTACTTAACTTCCTTGCTTTATATATATACATATATATATATATATATGTAATATGTATATGTATATATATATATAAAAAATTGCCCACAAATGTATCCCTAAATAGTACATTGTTTAATTTAGAAAAACTTAATAGTAAGCACCCATGTAACTGTAAGGGAGAGTAATATTGCTTTTATTTTAGAAAGGCTCCTAGGCGATATGTTAAGCAGTGTCCCTTAAGATTTTATTTAGTAGCTTCTCATTTCACATATTACTAATTTTCAGTAATTTAACCATCCTTAAGCACTTGGTATTCATCATACTGCATTAGGCTTCTTCTATATTCCTCAGATGAAATTTTTCTGGTTAAGGTCTAGTCATTTTCTGATTGCTTAGTCTGCAGAATTCTTTTAAGTTTTCATTTCACTTGACTTAGTATCTTTGGATGAAATTTATTACTCTTGCAACTTTTAAAAAAATCTCCTTAGATTCCTTCATTATAAAGAAATCTTATTATTGTATTTATATATTATAATTTACGCTCTGTTCTTTATCCTATAGTTCTTAAGTGTGGGAATGGTTTTCGTCTTGTTTAACACTGTATTTCATAGCTCTTAGCTAAGTTCCTAGTATGTGTCATTTATGTGATCATTGCTTGTTAAATGACCAGTTTTTCTTACCAGATGGTTTTTATTCCTTTTCACTCCTTAGCATTACATGGGCATAGACACTATTGATTTCTAATAGCAATATTCCTCATCTGTGCTATTCTATATGACGGTCACTTCCCTAGCTCAAACCTTTATTTCTCAATTGAACTATTTATTACAACAGTATTTTAGTTGCTGGTCCTTCTCTAATCTCTCCTATCTGCTATTGCCAAAGTAATATTTCAGAAGAGCTGTTCTGAACTCTTTTTTCCCTGTCCTTGCACCTTCCTTCCTTCTGCTGTCAGTGACTTCCTGTGGCCTTGTAATAGTATTTCTCATCCTGGCTTCCACTGGCCAGGTAAGGGTTCTTTGAATTCCATAAACTGCTGACTTTTATGTGTGTGTTTGTTTTTGGGAGAAGAAAGTGTCAAAATTTTCAAGGGATTCCATAATCTGAAATGTAAAAACTATTGGGAACCAGCAGTTAGCATAATGGCTATGTCACTGGACTCCCACGTAGTCGACTGCGGTTCGCGTCCCAGACCCGGTGGCTTAAAACCCACGCTGGGCACGTGTGCGTGCGTGTCCAAGATCCCGAGAGGAGAATGGAAGAGAAGGGATTGCGGCGTGGCCATCCCCTCTGGGGGGTGATTTCTTGCTTTCTGTCTCTCTGTCTCTCTCTCTCCTGGGGGAAAGCATGCACCCTGTAGTGAAAAACCTCAAAAAAAAAAAAACTATCTTAAAAAACAAAATTCATTATTCCAGAGCCCCCTCCAACTGGGCTCTTTTTTTTGGGGGGGTGGTGGGGGGGAGATTTTCACTATGGGGCGCGTGTGCTTGCCAGACAGACAGAGAGAGACATAGAGACAGAAAGTGAGAAATCACCCCCCAGGGGGGATGGTCACGCCGCAATCCCTTCTCCTCCATTCTCCTCTCAGGATCTTGGGCACGCACGCACATGCGCCCGGCGTGAGTTTTAAGTCACCAGGCCTGGGATGCGAACCGCAGTCGACTATGTGGGAGTCCAGCGACATAGCCATTATGCTAACTGCTGGTTCCCTTCTTTGCTTTCTTTTTAGCTCTTCTGTTTCCTGACTACCCATCATTGTTCATATGTTTGGGCCATGTTGAATTGTTTATATCATATTCTTGCCATCCTTGAGAATCAATATAACTCAATGATTAAAACTGAAGTTACTTAGAACAAGTGTACTGGGTTCAAATCTCAGCTCTGTCACTTATTATATGACCTTAGCAGGAAAGTGTACCTTTGTTTTGTCATTTGTTTAGAAACAGATGGGAGGAGAAGATGATACTGTTAGCACCTCATTGGGTTGGGATTTAATAAATGGGTTAATACAGGCAAAGCAAATTGAATACTACTTTGCTTGGTAAATGTTAGTTCTTAATCATCATCATCACTCATTTTTGCCAACACTTTGTCGACTGGTGGACTTGCTCTTCTTTTTAAAGACTTATGCCAAGTATTAACTACTCTGAAATTTTCTTAACCTCTAGCATTTCTTCCTTTTGGAAGTGCATGCACCCTATAGCAAAAATCCCTCTAAAAAAAAAAGAAATGTTCTTCGTGTTTCTGTTAGACCCTCTAAATGTTTTGTTTGTTTACTTGTCTGTCTCCTTATCTCAAATGAGTATCTTAGTATATCTGTATCCCATGCAAAGTTCTAATTGCAACAGAAGAATTGAGTCTGTATGTAAATTGTTAGCAAGGAAATTGGTAAAGTAGGTTGTTTTTTTTTAATGGTAGGATATTTAACTACAATGCCAGAGTTCAGTCACAATCTTGGCAGGAAATAGACTGTGTGCTCTTTTTAGGCAATTGGAAGGGAATTTAGTCATGAGACTGTTTTCAAAGAGTAGAATATTAGGTACACTACAGGAGTAGGTTATTGGAAGCCACAGATGTGATGATACACTCTGGTTCTACTGAAAGCATGGCAGGGAAGGAAGTAAGTAGAAACTGGGGAAAGTTGTATGGAGAGGGCAGTCAGAGAGGGATGCAGTTAAGACAGTTTTGCGGAGAAGGTATCTGGGAAATAAGTGTCTTGACCTTCTTCTTGTTTCTCCCTCAG
>NW_006159775.1:4694923-4699617 GCF_000334495.1 Tupaia belangeri chinensis | reverse complement strand
TGCTGAATTGAGCCCAACTGGGATAGCAGGGTATCTTGTTACACACACTTGGTGCATAGAGCATGGTAGAAATGAAGAGTTGTTTTGGAGGGGCCAGTTATCTAGGACATAGGGATTTTAGTTAGTAGCCAAATATATTATAATATATTGTATTATATATTTGAGAGCTTCCAAGTAGCTAGTACGAAGAAGAAAACCTCCAATAATGGCAGAATATAATAGTGTAAGCAAAAGAGCTCCTATGCACAACTATTTTTGATAACTAAAATAAATAATACAGAAGAATGATTTTTTACCCTTAGATCCTCAAAAGAAATAAAGATAGATTATTTTCCCTGTGAAAAAGACAGTATATAAAGCATTGCTGTAATTTACAAAAATGTTTCCTTCCAGGATTTTTTCTCTGACATTCTGGCTTAATCGAGATGGTGGTAGAATGAATAGGTCTGTTCTTTCAGGCAGTTCTTGTAGAATGTTATTTCTGGTAGCTCAGCTTTTGATGAACATTTAAGTCTAGAAAATTTTAGGTTCTATTCTCTGTTAAGCAACTAGAGAGCACATATATTCTGTTTTGCCAATTAAATCCAGGGGACCAGCAGTTGGTGTGGTGGTTAACGTGCTGCACACTCCCACATGGTCGACCAGGGTTCGAGTCCTGGACCTGGTGACTTGCTTTCTCTCCCCCCCCACCCCCACCCCCATCCCCATGTCTCTTTCTGGTCAAATTAAATAAATGAATGAATAAATAAAATTAAATAATTATTTTTAAAAATGAGTAAGTTCATATAGGGACCAGCAGGTGGTGTAGTGGTTAAGATGTTGGATTGCCACATAGCTAACTGTGGTTCGAGTTCCAGACCTGGCAGTTTAAAACTCATGCTGGGTCATGTGCATGTGTGCCCAAAGTCCCAAGAGGTGAATGGAGAAGGGATTGCTGTGTTGCCATTTCTGGGGGTGGGAGGGAGATTTCTCACTTTCTGTTTCTACATCGAGTGCACACATCCTATAGCACAAATTTCCAACAACAGAAATAGTAAGTCCATATAGTTAATAGCTGAGCATGGTTTGGTGGTGTCTTGTGACAATTCATCACTTTAACACAGATGTCTGTGACCCTGTGTGTGTAGCAAAGTAGCTAAGGGAGGACCTCAGAAGCAGAGCATATTATTTTCTCAGTATGCAGTTCACAGTATTCCCTCATAAGTACATATGGGAGATTTAAACTCTGGACTTGAACATGGCTATGGAAATGCTTAAAGTGATATTTTATGTACCTATCTCAATAGTTTAAAGAAAATTGCAAAATAAATCCATAGATCATTTCATGAATTCAATATACATTTTTTGTGCCTTCTGAAGTGCTAGGCATAAGCTATCAATATGTGTTATTGAATATACAAGGATGTTTAAAATAGACATAACCTTCTTTTCATATATCTACCTATAATCTGTTTAACATTAGTTGAGCCATTGAAAATAAATTATAGCACTATTTTCAGTCAGCTCATTCTGCATAAGATTGTTTAAGTTAGTAAATGGTAAAGGATGGTTAGCAAAATTAGTGCATTGATGCTGGGTAGTTTCTCAAGAATTAGATAGCAGTGTTAGATGTTTTACTAAGGCCTTTTCTAGCTCATAACAATAAAATTCTGATTTTAACATAAAACTGTATCTCTCTTTATCTTAGCCACTAGAAGTGGGTAGGAAGAGAGGGAAGATGCATATAATTATTAAGATACCAGGATACCTTTTTATTTTTATCTCCCTTGGAAATTATTTGATCTAATTATTTTTTAATTAAAAAAAAAATTTTTTTTTGAGAGGTTTTCTCTGTAGGGTGTATGCACTTGCCAGAAAGAGAGACAGAGAGACAGAAAGTGAGAAATCACCTCCTGGGAGGATACCTATGCTGCAATCCATTCTCCTCCATTCTCCTCTCGGAATCTTGGGCACACATGCACATGGCGCCCAGCGTAAGTTTAAGCCACCGGTCCAGTACTTGAACCACGGTCGACTACATAGGAGTCCAGTGACATAGCCATTACGCTAACTGCTGGTCCCAATCTAATTATTTGTTTACAGACTATTCCCTGCTAATCTTTGTAAACATTAATAATTGGATTAGCAGAGGGCTTATACAGTTTAATTCAAATTCAGCTCTTCGCAAAGACTTAAAAAAGAGGTTACAAGCAGTCTTTTGTTCCTAATATATTCTCCCCAAGTTGTTTAAGTGGCTAAGTCATTACTCAAGGAATGTGGGGCCCCACCTAGGTGGCACAGTCTGTAGTGTACTGCACTACAGTGCTAGAAGCCACATGGCTGGCAACAGGTTCAGATCTCTGGCTTTGTCAAACTGAAAAGCACTGGTATATGAGTGTGCTCAAGATCTTTATCATAGCAAGGCTGGGAGAAGGGGTCACACTGTAACAAAACCCAGTTGAGGGCGCTTCTTCTCTTTCTTGCTCTCTCTCTGTCCTGCTCTGTATTGCACATGTGCTACATAAATAAAATTAATGAATTTTAAAAATCTAGTATGGGTATTAGACAAAATATCCCTTTCTTATTTATAGTTATTCTTTATATATTCTGGATAATCTTTGTTCCTGCATTGCAAATATCTTTGCTCCATCTTAGTCTTATTATGGTATCTTTTGACATTACAGTAGTATTATATATTATATTTACATATGTATATGAGGGAGTCTTCAAAACATTTCATGAAAAATGCATATTAAAATCTGCATAGACTTTTTGAAGGCACCTATAGATATGTGTGTGTGTGTGTGTGTGTGTGTGTGTGTGTGTTTACCCCAAAAAGACTTCAAGGCAGAGGAGAACATTTTGAATAAGATTCTCATTAATATTTGGATTATATTTTAGCTTCTATCACCCATTAAATTCATCAGTTCTTGTATACACACACACACACACACACACACACACACACACACACATAATATTTATGTTTATGTTTTTGTGTTTTTTTCTTTTTCTGTCATGCTTGAGAAACTGTTTTCTACTCCAAGATTATAAAAGATAGTTTCTTCTCAAACATTTAAAAGTTGTGCTTTTCACATTTATTTGGTATGTATTATTTGGTATATATTATTATTTGGAATGTATAATCTTCTTCATAAGATTGACCATTTGTTTTGGTACCATTCATTGTGGAGTCCATTCTTTCTTCACTTGATTTTTTTTTTTTTTTCAGCTGTTGATAAAGGGTGAGTATGCTTGCCAGAGAGAGATGGGGGAAGGGGGCGAGAAGAAAAGTGAGAAATAAACGCCCCCAGTGGGGGTGGCCACACTGCAATATCTCCTACTCTTTTCTCCTCTGGGGATTTGGGCATGCTTGCACATGTGCCCTGAGTGATTTTTCAAGGCACCAGGTCCAGGACTCAAAATGGGAAATTGTGTGGTATTTAGTCCCTTAATGTCCATGCTACCTGCTGGCCTCCTACTCACTGATTTTTAATAAATTTAATTAATTATTATTATTATTTTTAACTTGTTACAGGGTACATGTGCTCACAGAGAGGGCGTGGGAGAGAAAATGAGAAAACAAGCTACCAGGTCCAAGACTTGAATGTGGTAGGCCATGTGGGAGTCCAGCGCCTTAACCACCATGTCACCTGCTGGCCCCTTCTAGCTGATTTTTAATCCTACTTTTGTCCTACACATCTTAGCATTTTTTCTTTTTAGGTTTTTGCCATAGGGAGTGTGTGCTTCCTGGAGAGAGACAGAGAGAAGGAAACTGAGAAATCACCCCCCAGTGGGGTTGGCTATGCCACATTCCCTTCTCCATTTTTCTCCTGGGATTTTGGGCACACATGCTCATGGGCCTGGCATGATTTTCAAGCCACCGGCTCTGGGACTTGAACCATAGTCAGCCATATGGGAGTTCAGTGCCTTAACCATACCACCTGCCCACATCTTTGTTATCTGTTCATTCTGTCCATTGTTTATTCCTCTACTATTATGCTATCTTTTTTTTTTTTTTTTTTTTTTGGCTATAGGGTGTGTGCGCTCTCCCAAGAGACACAGAGAGAGAGAGAAAGGGAGAGAGAGAGAGAGAAAGTGAGAAATCATCCCCTAGTGTGAATGCCTACACTGCAGTCCCTTTGCTAGTCTCTTTGGGATTTTGGTTATGCATTCAACACATGGTCTGGGACTTAAACTGTGCAGTCAGCCATTTGAAATCTAGTGCTTTAAATCTCTATGCCACCTTGGTTCATGTTATCTTTTTTTGTTTGTTTTTTTTAAGAGCAGTTTTTGCTATAGGGCACATGTGGTCACCAGAGACACACAGAGACAGAAAATGAGAACTCACCCCCCAATGAGAATGGCCATGCTACAATCCCTTCTTCATTCTCCTCTTGGGATTTTGGGCATAATACACATGCGCCTGGCTTGAGTTTGAAGTCTCCGGGTCTGGGACTTGAACCGTGGTAGACTATGTGGGAATTTAGCAGTATAACTACTGTGCCATCTGCTGGTCATAGCCCATGCTATTTTATTACCATGGTTTTAATATAAACCTTACTATCAGGTAGGGAAATAGCCCCCCTTTTTTTACTTATAAAATGGTCTCAGGACCAGCAGTTAGCGTAATGGCTATGTCGCTGGACTCCCATGTAGTCGACCGCGGTTCGTGTCTCGGACCCGGTGGCTTAAACTCACGCTGGGCTCATGTG
>NW_006159775.1:4670053-4694791 GCF_000334495.1 Tupaia belangeri chinensis | reverse complement strand
AACCTCTCAAAAAAAAAAAAAAAAAAGGTCTCTATTCTCCTTGGCTCTTTGTTCTTCCATATGAATTTTAGGATCAGACTTTTGAATTTTCCAGAAATTCCTGAGGGGATTTTGATCAGAACATTTTGAAGGATTAATTTATTGAAATCATAGATTCATTTGGAGAGCATTAATATTGATGTTTTTTCCATTTAGAAATATGGAAATATGGTCTGTGATACCCCCTCCCCCCAGTAGTGCAGTGTTTAAGTGCTATGCAGAGGAAGGCAGATTCTGCATGGCTGGCTGGATTCAAATCTCAGCCCTGGTGACTTGAAAAACATGCAGGATGCCCAGTATCTTGATGGGGTGGAGATTTGGAGAAAAGAGGATTTTGGGTATGACCAGGCCTCATAAGAGGGTGCTTTCTCTCCTGTTTTCTATGTACCCTCTGCATCAAAAAGAAAGGAAAAAGAAATATGGCCTCTTTTTCTTTTTAAAAACTGCACTAAAAGTTTATTTACAGTCTGTTGCTTGGTTTAGTAGTTAGGGAGCCCAGTCCCCTGCTCCCCCGGCCTTGGCCAAGTATGTGCTTTGAATCTTTGTCTTAGTGGCTTGAAAACACACTAGGCATGTGTCTGTGTGTGTCCAAAATCCCAACAGGATAGAGAAATGGGAAGGCAGATTCTGCATGGCTGGCTGGATTCAAATCTCAGCCCTGGTGACTTGAAAAACATGCAGGATGCCCAGTATCTTGATGGGGTGGAGATTTGGAGAAAAGAGGATTTTGGGTATGACCAGGCCTCATAAGAGGGTGCTTTCTCTCCTGTTTTCTATGTACCCTCTGCATCAAAAAGAAAGGAAAAAGAAATATGGCCTCTTTTTCTTTTTAAAAACTGCACTAAAAGTTTATTTACAGTCTGTTGCTTGGTTTAGTAGTTAGGGAGCCCAGTCCCCTGCTCCCCCGGCCTTGGCCAAGTATGTGCTTTGAATCTTTGTCTTAGTGGCTTGAAAACACACTAGGCATGTGTCTGTGTGTGTCCAAAATCCCAACAGGATAGAGAAATGGAGAAGAGATTGTGGCATGACCACACCCCACCAGAAGTACTTTCTCTCTCTTCCTTTCTCCCTCTCTGTCTCTGGTGAGTACGTGTGTCCTGGCCTATAAACAAAGTAAATTTATTTAGAGCACATATAAATGTATTTTATCTATTCCTAGTAAAACTTGATAGTTTTCGTTGATGTACAAATGTTTTTTCCCCCCCTAGGCTTTTTCCATAGAATGTGTGTTCTTGTTGGACAGAGATAGAGACAGTGAGAGGGAAAGTGAGAAATCACTTCCCATGGGGGCTAGCCATGCTGCTGTCCCTTCTCCTTCATTCTCAGAATTTTAGGCATGCACTCAACATGTGTGCAGCATGAATTTCAAGCCACCAGGTCAGGGACTCAGACTGCAATCAGCCATGTGGGAGTCCAGCAATGTAACCATTGTACCAATTCTTGTCCCACTCCTGTTTTTCTTTAATTGCCAGAGGATTCATGTGCCCACCAGAGAAAGAGAGAAGGAGGAGAAAGCACTTCCCAGTGGGGTGTAGTCACATACTAATTCTTTTTCCTCCATTTCATCAGTATTTGCGGGCACGCATACACCTGTGCCCAGTGTATTTTTCAAGCTGCTAGGTCTGACATATAGTATCTTATTCTAACCTTAACTATTAGGGTATGGGCTGGCTCATTGTCCCTGTTTTTAAAAGTTTTTAAAATTACATTCATGATAGAGAATTCACTTGCACCTACTAAGAAGAAAGTGAGAGAGAAAACCACTCTGACAGGGTCTTATCATGCTTGATCCCCTTCCCCAGCTCTTTAGTATCTTGGGCATGTGTGTACTTGACTGGTGTGTTTTCAGGCCATCCTGATAATCAACCTGTGGTCAGACATGTAGTTTCCAGTACTTTAATTCCTTTTGCTACTGACTGTGCCGCCAAGCTGGGCTGTCTGTTGCTTTTTTTCTTTTTTTTAGAGTAATTTTATTTATCATTATTTTTTAATTTGACCAGAGTCAGACAGAGAAAGAGGGAAAATTAGAAATCAAGCTGTGAAGTACAGGACTTGAACTGCAGTCTGCCAGGTGGGAGTCCAGCGCCTCAACCACCATGCCACCTGCCCGCCCCTGTCTGTTGCTTTTTAATTTGTTACTCTATGTCATACTTGACTTGTTGCATTAAATGGGATTTCTATTCAGTGATAAATCTTATTTGACTGGAAATATACTTAAAATTTTATCATTTTGCTATTAAGTATAGTTATTATATTAACATGGATATTCTTTATTACAATTTTAAATAAGTTAAAAAAATATGACAAAGTCACTCAGAATTTAAGATTTCTCCATTTAATAGTTCTACTCAAATCAGAATCATTTATGGAATTAAATATACAGAGACAAGCAGTTGGTGTAATGGCTGTCGTTGGGCTCCCATGTAGTTGACCGTGGTTTGAGTCCCGGACCTGGTGGCTTAAACTCACATCGGGCACATGTGCATGCGTGCCCAAGATCCCAAGAGGAGAATGGAGGAGAAGGGATTGCCACGTGACCATCCCCCTAGGGAGTGAATTCTCGCTTTCTGTCTCTCTGTCTTTCTGGTGAGCACATGTGCCCTATAGCAAAAACCTCTCCACTAAATAAATAAATAAACAAACAAACATGCATTTGGCATAATTTTCAGGTATTATGGTGTCTAGAGTTTAGGCATTTGTAGTTTTAAAAAGCATTTTTGGTGTGGACCAGCAGATGGTGTAATGGTACGTTGCTGGACTGCTTGACTGTGATTTGAATCCTGCAGCTTAAACTCATGCCAGGCAAGTGTGCATGCATGCCAAAATCCCAAGAGGAGAAAGGAGAGGGGATTGCTGTGTGGACATACCCCCAGGGGGTGACTTCTCTCTCTCTCTCTCTCTGTCTATCTCTCTGGCAAGTGTATGTACCCTATAGCAAAAAATCTCTCTCAAAAAGAATATAATTACATATTTTAAAATATTTAGTATGATATAGAACATGTGTAGGCTTGAGAGAGAGAGACAAAGGCATTCTTGACAGGGACTCATCATTCTGTGATTTCCTCTCCTCACCCTCTAGTTCCTCAAGATCCTGGGCCTATATGCATATACCTGGCACGTTTTCAGGCTGACTTGGGAATCCAAACCTGTGGCCAGCTCTATGGCTTCCAGTTAGGGCATTTGACTACTGCACCACAGCGGCTTGGGTCTGTTAAATTGTTTTTAAAGGGCACGTTCAGAGTGTCTTTTCCTTGTGGAGGGGGTAAAATTGAAACATAATGAAAGTTCACATATTTTCTTAAACCTACTCCACTTGGAGGCTACATTAAACCATATCCTAGTTATAAGAAAGTCTACAGATTCTTCACTGTACCCCACAGTGTTTAAAAACTTCATTTTAGGTAGAGGAAAAGAATTTAAGGTAATTTTGAAATATTCTATATTTGCTCTATGCTTTCATAGCTGTATAAGTTAATTTTAATGGACATGAATAAAAAACTAATAAGCAGTCTTATTTGAAAACTAGCATCATGATTATTTCATAGTTTAGAACTATTCAAAGTTTTGACTTTTAAAACAAATTCAAACTAGTCTTTATTAACAATTCAAGTTAATATGCCTTTAATGTGGTTTATTACTTGGGGTATTAACTTTTCTCTCCTGTGCTTAAGTAATAGGAGTGAAACATCCACATCTGATAACACAGAAACTTACCCAGAGAATACAAGGTAAATATTTGAAAAATTGTGCTACTCTAGTAAATATTACTTATTACTTTATCAAATAATAATAGATTTTTAAATGTAAAGAATTATTTTATCTTCTTTATTATTATTTTTTAATTTGACCAGAGAGAGACAGAGAGAGGGAAAGTGAGAAAGCAGGCCGCAAGATCTGGAATGTGAACTGCAGTAGGCCATGTGGGAGGCCAGCACCTTAACCACCATGCCACCTGCCAGCCCCAGTTGTTGCTTTTAAGAATCAGAATTTAGCTATTTTCTTTCACTGTGGTCAGGTTTCTTCCATATCAAGCAGCTAGAATTGTCAGTGTTGAATTGTCCCTTGCTAAAATTCAGACACGAGTCTCAGGATATTTGAACTATATCTCCTTAAATGGTGCTTTTGTTTTTTACTTTTCCTATTAATTTTGCTTGTTAGATTCCTAGGGCCTGGGATAGATTAAAGATAGGCTTAGAAATCTTTAAAGTTTTGAATCCCTAGCTATGGGGTTTCCAAATTATGCTCCTCAGTATGTGTAAAACTTTTAAGGGACACATGATGACAGCTGTTCACAATCACAAAAACAAGGGTAATTAGGTTTGGACTTTATTAAATAAATGGAACATCTAGGTTTTTGTTTTTGTTTTGGCCTAGAGGCACCATGAAAATAACTGAGACACTAAGAGTACTGTAAACTGAGATTGTTTTGGAATGTCTGTTCTAGATCATTTGTTGAAAATATTTTCAAAATGAGAGAATATGAATAATCTAGTAATTATAACCTTTTAAAAAAGAAACTTGTAACAACTGATTAAAAAAATAGAGTATCATTTTTATGTTACAATTGTTGGATTAAGTATGCTTCATTTAAAATTGTTTTATAGTTCTTCTGGGCATCCCACCTTTAAGTGTCCCTTGTGTCAAGAATCAAATTTTACCAGACAGCGTTTACTGGATCACTGTAATAGTAATCACCTGTTTCAGATAGTTCCTGTGGTAAGTACATATGTTTAAGGCAGTCTTCTGCTTAGATCAGAAAATGCCGTACCATTTATTTCACTTCATGTCCACAGAAAGGGAAGATAGTTGATATAAATTTGGATGGGGGAACAGGCAGTGGCTCAGCAGTAACACAACTATACCCACATGGGAAAAGTTCTGGGTTCAAGTCCTGGGACTTTCCTGACCACAGAGGATCTGTGTATTTGCCTATGGTATGGACTAGGTGAGACTGGTGGTGGATCACAGTGTGAAGACACTATTGGTGATGGCTGTCTCTCTTGCTCTCTTTCAGAAAGAAAGTTTAAAGCAAAAAATCTAAATTGGATAGGGCGATATCAGTAAGATAGTTTTTTTTGTAAACAAATGATTAATGACCTCGAGGCAAAATGAGATGCTTAAATTTCCAGTAACTCATATAAAAAGGAAGGTGTGGGACCAGCAGATAGTATAATGGTTGCATTGCTAGACTCCCACACAGTCAACTGTACATAGTTTGAGTCCCAGACCTTGTGGCTTAAAAGTCATGCCAGGCAAGTATGTTTGCATGTCCAAGATCCCAAGAGGAGAATGGAGCAAAAGGGATTACAGCATGGCCATTCCCCCGGGAAAATGTAGTTTTTCACTTTCTATCTCTGTCTCTCTGGTGAGTGCATGCACTCTATAGTAAAAATCTGTCTTTAAGTAAAAAGGGAGGTGTTACTGTATAGTAATGTAGGGTAACAATCTGTATAGAGTGAAAGATGAACCAGGAGCTCATTACTGAGGAGCACCTAACTGTGTTGGAATCTCAGTTCTTTGATTTGTGTGATGCAGACAACTGGATCTGTTAAGGAGGATCTATTGCAAATAAAAGTACCAATAAGTTACAATGAAGTCAATAGGTGTTTTTAATTGTAGATAGTATGTGAATACATTAAGGGTAGAAGAAATAGGAAGACAGTGAGGCAGAGAGGGAGGGAGGAAAATAGCCATGTTTGATGCTTATGTATCTTTATGCCATTTTGAGGGTGTATATAAGAAAGTGGTAAGAACTTTTTCATGAACAAGGGAACAAGAACAGAGTGCAAGAGTTCCAACATTGTGCTAATGGTCCAAGAAGTCCTTATTTTGAACATGAGCTACACAGATAAGCTATCGATATTTCAATTGGAGAACAGGAGAGACTGAGCTGATGGAGATGCTTCTCTTTTGCGAATGTTTTGATTTTGACTTCAGAAATAGGAATAGAAAGGAAATGTTACAGTAACAATTATAGAGGGCCAGTCCTGTAGCACAGTGGTTAAGTGCTGTGTGTTAGGAACTGAATCCCACATGGCTGACCATGGCTATTCTCAGCCCTGGCATGTTGGAGAATATCCTGGATACATGTGTGTGCATGCCCAGAATCCTGATGAGATGGAGATAGGGCAAAAGAATAATTATGATGTGACCACATCTCATTTGTTTCAGCATAATATTCAACATGAGGGAGTTTTGAAAAGTCCATAAAGAAATAGAATTAAAGAACAAATTTATTCTGATACAAAAACATTTTTAGAATCTAGTTTCTTCATAATAAACACTTTCCATGAACTTTCAGTTTCTGCTATTGGGTGTGTATGTTTACCAGGGAGAGAGAAAGTGAGATATCACTCCCCACCCCACCCAGGGAGGGATTGGCCACACTGCAATCTCTTCTCTGGTTTTCTTTTGGGATTTTGAGCATTGCTGTGATTTTTTGCTCCTGGTGTGATTTTTCAAGCAGACAGGTCTGGGACTCAAAGCACATAGCTAGCCATGCGGGATCTAGCCTTCTTAACCTCCACACCACCTGCTGGCCCTCATGAACTTTTTGAAGACCCAGTGTTTATGTGACTTAGAATCTATTTACCAAAGTTCTTTTATCGTTTCATTTCAGTAGTCATTCATTTACTTCATTTTTTCAAAAAAGGAATGATTTTATTTATTATTATTTATTTTTTTATTTGACCAGAGAGATAGTGGGAGGGAAAGTGAGAAAGCAAGCCGTCACGTCCAGGACTTGAATTGCAGCTGGCCATGTGGGAGTCCAGTACTTTAATTACCATGCCACTTTTCAGCCCCTCTCATCCATTTACTTTTTAGGATGTACTTAGTTTAAAACTTATCCCCCTTAGGGTCTGATTCCTCACTTTCTTATTCTGTCTCTGGCGAGCGCACACACCCTATAGCAAAAATCTCTCATAGGAAAAAAACTTAAGGATATGTATACAGTTTAAAATGTTACAGTGGCTTAATTTTCTTTCTTTCTTTTTTTTTAAACAAGAGGTTTTTGCCTTAGGGTACGTGTGCTTGCTGGAGAGAAACAGAGACCTTGAGAGGGAAAGTGAGAAATCATTCCCTCCACCCCTGCCAAGCCCCAGGGGAATGGTCACCCTGTAATCCCTTCTCTGTTCTTCTCTTGGGATCTTGGGTGTGAGTTTTGAGCCAGTGGGTCTGGAACATGAACCACAGTTGGCCTTGTGAGAGTCCAGTGACATAACTTCTATGCCATCTGCCAGCCCCCCACTTCATTTTCATTTTACTAATAAAAGAAATGAAGCTAATAATTATATCACAGTTATTATGTAGGTAAAATGAGATTATATACTGGGTACATTACCAGTCAATTAATGATAAAGCTATCTCTGCAGCTGGTATTATTAAAAATTGGATGTGGTGTTTCCATTGAAATAGTTGTGTAACTAGACGTTTAAGTAATAAAATGTCTAACATCTTTCATGTTTTGTTAGTGTCATTTATCTCTTAGGTAACTTGGTTCCGTAACTAGCTCCATGACCTAGTTATGGAACTTGACCTTTAGAAATGCTTTTTATATAGATGGTTTCAGTACCTTTAGAAATGCTTTTTATATAGATGGTTTCAGTAACCTAAGCCTATGTCATTTTAACATTTTCAATAATTTGATTATTTTAATGATTTTTATTTAAAACTATCTGTTTCTTATAGACATGTCCTATTTGTGTGTCTCTTCCTTGGGGAGATCCTAGCCAGATTACTAGAAATTTTGTTAGTCATCTAAATCAAAGACATCAGTTTGATTATGGAGAATTTGTGGTAAGTGAATTCTTCAAGATTAAGAAAGTACTATTTAAATATTCAAGTTAAATTTTCTATCTAGACTTGAGTTTTGAGGCAAATTGTATCATGGATGGCTATAGAGCAAGTTCTTTTGTTTTTAATACTAACATTGGGGAACTTCTGTTTGTAGAAGTGGTAAAAGTTTACTTTTTACTTTTTATACTAGAGAATTAATAAGAGTAAGAGCAAACCCCCAGGTAAACAAAATGATGACATATATGAAAACTATCTAGATTTAAGGAAAAAGTGTACTTACTGGAGAAGTAAAATTGGTATAGCATATGAAGGAGGATGTATTTTCTCATGTACTGTGAGTTGCTTGTTGAACCCACTGTAATAGATTTTCTCATATCTAATATGTGAGACACATTCTTCATAAAAATGGGAGAGCTTAATTATCAGGCATTATCAGGTTAACTACTTAACAGGGTGAGAGAAGTTATATAATGTAAAAATGGACCCCTCAAGCAAAATGTTAGGCTAGTTTCTACTTCTTAAATGTGTTCTGATAATTTTTTAAAAATTAGCTGATAACTTGTTTTATGTTATGAAATTATGTTTTATTCAACTACAGTTTAATTGAAACCCTGTTTATTCAAGATTAATCCTGACAAAGACTGGTATTTGTTTTCTAGTTTCAGTATATATGGGTATGTGGAATTCTCACAATTATGTAAACAAAAATATTTTTTCTCTTCCCTTCACTACTGACATTATATCATTCTTGATGAATGTTTTGAAATTTTGTGGAATTTGCATTTTTTTAGCCTGCTGTTTTCAAAGAAACTATTCAAATGCATTTAAATTTCAGGTATATTCTGTTGCCTTAGCAACTTCATGAAGTAATTTAGGCTGTTTTTAAATTATTATTTAAGAAAGGTTATCATGAGTCCAGCTGGTCCTGTAATCTAGTTGTTGAGGGAGCTGGATCTCACATAGATGACTGTAGTTCAGATCCCAGTCTTGGCAGCTTGAAAACATGCTGGGCAGGCATGGGTGCATGCCCCACATCTTGACAGGATAGAGAAATGGAGGAAGAGGGATTGTGGCATGGTTAACAGTGTATTATGGGGTGCTTTCTCCCTCTCTGTATTTTCAGTCTCTCATTTAGGCAAGATTATGCAGCCCTATGACAATTAAAAAAAGAAAGGTTAGTGTCTGGAGAACTGTATTTGGAAAAACAAAACTACATTTGTGAACCACTTTTGATGTATTTTTTTACTTTACCATAGGAAAATAAATAATTACTTGAGATTGTCAGGGATCTTTGATATGTTTTAAGCAAACCACAGAATATAAAATTGAGAAAATAGAATTTTAAAAGTTAATAAGTGCTTTATAACTATGATTGGCTAAAAAAAATTATTTTTAAAGTTTGGTATAGGGTGAGTATGCTTGCTAGAGAAAGAAAGTGAGACGTCACCCCCAAGGGAGGATGACCAAGCCACAATCCCCTCTCCGCCATTCTCCTCTTGGGGTTTTAGACATGCATGTACATGTGGTCAGCATGATTTTCTTTCCTTTTTTAATTTAAGGTTTTTTTTAGTGGGGCGGGGGGCTCAGGGAGTGGTGGTTGAGGCTCTGGAATCCCACATGGCCAACCTCGGTTCTGGTAGACCTTGGCTAGTGCTTTCTTGCTTTTCTTCTCTCTCTCTCTCTCTCTCTCTCCCTCCTTTCCTCCCTCCCTCTGTCTCTCTTCCTCTCCGTTTCTTTCTCTCTCTGATCAAATTGAAAAAAAATAAATAAATAAAATAATTCTTTTCTTAAAAGAATTATTATTTTTTTTTTTCTTGGAGAGGTTTTTGCTATAGGGCACGTGCGCTTTCCAGACAGACACAGAGAGACAGAAAGCGAGAAATAACCCCCCAGGGGGGATAGCCACACCGCAATCCCTTCTCCTCCATTCTCCTCTCAGGATCTTGGGCACGCACGCACATGCGCCGGCGTGAGTTTAAGCCACCGGGTCCAGGACTCGAACCGCGGTCGACTACGTGGGAGTCCAGCGACATAGCCATTACGCTAACTGCTGGTCCCAAGAAAAGAATTATTTTTTTAAAAAAATTTATTTATTATTATTATTTCTCAGAGGTGGGGGTGAGGATTGAGAAAGCAGCCAGGTCCCGGATTTTAACTGTGGTCGGCCAAGGAAGTCCAGCGCCTTAAGCACCACGACACCTGTCGCTGCCTCGCCAAGTGTGATTCGTATCTGGGACTTGAATATGAAGCCAGCCATGTGGGATCCAACTGCCTTAACCACCATTCCACTTGCTGACTCTACATTTTATATTTTAAAGGATTCTATATGTTGTACATAAACTGCCCTGAGTATGTATAATGTCAAGGTACAGTAGCATATTGGGCAAAGTATTGAGTAGTCTAGTATATTTTTCCTATTGACCTGTTAATGTTATTGTTTTCAGAATCTTCAGCTAGATGAGGAAACTCAGTACCAAACTGCTGTTGAAGAGTCTTTTCAAGTAAACATCTGAAAGCTGTAGACATCTCTGCATCTTTGTACCTGCAAGTGCCATCTTTAAGGGGAAAACTACATGAGGTCACCGTTTCAGTAACTTGATGTGTATATTAATAAAAGTAATTCAGTCTATTGTTTGAGTTTTTTAATTGAAAAATAAAGATGAGCCATCTGAAAACTTCATTCTCTTGATAAGTTAAAAAAATGAAAGTTGACATTAACTTTAAAAGCATAAGAAGGATTATATTTCACTAATGGTGAAAGAGAATATTATCTTTTTTTTTTACTATTACAGATTCTTGAATTTTTCATTATTATGTGGCTTCGAAATTTGGTACACTTCCTCCCATTTACTTTTTCATATGCAGGTAACACACAGTAGTAAATTCAGAACATGATTGCTATAAATCTAACCAATCTGAGCCAGTTATCAGAGTTGCAGAATGAAAACTTGAAGTGCTAAATGGAACAATCCAAAGGAAATTTTTGAAAATACAGATTCTAGCTCAAGAATTCCAAGTATCAGAAAATTGTATTTATATAACATTTAGTATTTTTGAAGACTAGCGAGATTTCTTTAATAATTTTAATTCCTTAAAAAGTTGAAGCTTATTATAAGATATTTTCTTTTTATTATTAGAAGGAAATATCAAGAGAAAAATTTATTTCTTTGGTGGGAAGTTGATAATTTCAATCTTATTTGTTTGACTAATCTGTAAGCCTGAAAAATGCTAGACTGGATAACAGTTCTTTGGTCTCAGAATTTTCAATAGCCAATATTTCTGATTAGTTGAAACTTTTATTAGAAACTTTCAGTTGGTGATATTATATTGTACAGATAAATTTAAATGAGAGGTTTGGCTTCATTTAAGTATAGAAGTTCAAAGGTAAAGATGGGTTCGTATCATACACTTTTGTGTGTATGTACATACATATGTATGCATGCAGTTTGTCAGTTTACATACAGATTTTCTATTAAGGATTTTGAAATTGGACCAGCAATAGGGGACTGAAGTGTTTATCTTAATTAAAGTTTTGTATATCACCTAATTTTTAAAAAGTGACGTCCAAATGCTAAATTGTCTAGTTGGCTGCTATTACACCTTAAAAATGGAGTTTACACAAGTACACAATTACCTGTTTATATGGTGCTCATTGTTATTCTCAAAGATAATGGGTGACTGTGATGTAGTGAGACAACTCTACCAGCCACTGTGTTTCACTACTTTTCAGTCAGAACTGGGTTTGTTCTTAGAATTCATTACTGAAAATCATAACATATTTTATAGAAGCCCAAATCACAGAATAAAGAATGAAAAGTGGATTAGTTGACATTCCAAACTAATATACATTGTTTGTGCTTTCTTTAAAATAAATAACTAAAAGAACATAAAGAAAATCTCAGTAGTAGTTTGCTGCTAATATATACTTATATTGAATAAAAAGCTATATTTTGGTTTTGTTAAAACCCTTGTTGACTTTTCTACCATGAACTTTTTTTTAACTTGATTTAATAAAAATGTTAATTTTGGAAGTAGAGTTTTGTAAAAACCTTTTCCAGTCAAGCAGTGATAACTTTATTTATAAATAGTAATAACAATCACAAAAAAAGCCATACATCTTAATGAGCATTTGCCTTTGTTCTGTTATTCTGAAGAGTAATGTTTACTATGTTCTTGAACATTTTCTTAACAGTTATATGACTGTAATCTTAAGGGTAGCTGTATAATGAACTCTTAATTAAGAGACTTTTAACCATAATTTTTTCTAGTTTAAAGCAATAACTTCAGTAGTTTCAAAGTTTAATACATCTCTATGTCAAATTAAACTGTTCTGGGATTTGAGAACTTCTTTAAAGGATTGTAGTAGAGATCATCTAGATGAAATTGTGTTTTGAAGTTTTTCGGATAAGTTAAATATCATTAATAGTTTTGTGTGTCTTATATATATATATATAAACTTTTTCATAAGGAAAATATTGACTTTATTTACTTTCATCTTGAAACTCTTCAGTATGGAAACAATTGTTTAAAATTGTCCCTCTTGTCACTGTAATGGATATAGCATAGATTTTACAAATTAAATTCTTGAAAATTAAATTAATGGAAAAAAGTACTTATTTTTAATACTGCTTATTTGCTGAGTCAGGATAAAGGAGGGAAATTGTATTGATACTCCATACTTAAATTTCACACTACCACTTGGAAAGCTGTTTCTGTCAACAAATTACAGTTTATGTTGTTAAATAAAGAGTCTTATTTAAGATGTATTGCTTTATTTTTCAATTAAAATTGGTTTTCTCCTACTTCTGTGTCTAATTAAAATTTTGTCTAGAGGCAAACACGGTTATATTTAATTCTCATAACTCACCTGAAAGATCTGTAGGAGATATATATAACCTGTTATTTTGCACTTAAAATAACCCATTATTTTGCACTTAAAAAAGTGGGTAGGAGACCACTACCACATGCTGAAGCTATGTGTTCTAGTTAATTTTAAAATCCTATTTTATCTATTTCAAATGTTAATCGTCATATAGCTATTTTATGAGGTGTCCATGCTACGAGATTTTGAAGCCCTGTTAGCAGCCAGGCAGTAAACTAGTTAACTGGTTAATAAAAATTTTTCTTTGGAGAAATCACCCTGTTACAATATTGGGGCTATTAGGGCTGGCAGATGGCGTGGTGGTTCAGGATGCTGGACTCCCACATGGACAACCATGGTTCAAGTCTTGGACCTGGCAGCTTCTTCCTCACTTTCCCTCCCTCTCTCGCTCTGTTCTTTCTGGTCAAATTAAAATAAATAAACTTAAATAAAATGATTATTTTTTAAAAAAAGATATTGGGATTATTAAGAATGTGTTGCCAAATTCAGTGTCATATACCTATTAGGCTGTTTGGTAAATGTTAATTATCTTCAGTGAATCAAAACTATAGAAACCCCTTGTGGAACGGGTAGCATTTTAGTGGATATAGAAAAGGTGTGACCCAGAGAACAAATACATGTAGCATAAAACTCAGAAACAAGTAAAGCACTCATTCCATGATACCACTTAGTGTAATATATATATATTATATATATATATATTCAGTTTTGCTATAGCATGAGTGCTCTCACCAGAGACATACAGAAAGTGAGAAATCACCCCCAAAAGGGGATGGCTATGTGCTGCAATCCTCAATTCGCTCAGGATTTTGGGCATGCATGCATGTGCTCTTGGTGTGATTTTTTTTTTTTTTTTTTTTAGGTGGTTGTTATAGGGCACATGGCAGTCAACAGAGTAGAAAGCGAGAAATCACCCCTCAGGGGGGATGGCCATTCCGCAATCCCTTCTCCATTCTCCTCGGGATCTTGGGCACATGCACACATGTGCCTGGTCTGAGTTTAAGGCACTGGGTCCAGGACTCGAACTGTGGTCGGCTACATGGGAGTTGAGTGACAGCCATTACGCTAACTGCTGGTGCCCTCTTGCTGTGATTTTTGAAGCCACCAGATCCAGGACTTGAATGACACAGTTGGCCATGTGGGATCCAGCTGCCTTAACCCCCATACCACTTGCTGCACTGAGATAAACTTCAAGTTCTATGGCACAGTTTTGAAAAAATGAGGAACAGAGATACTTTTTTTTGGCAGGGGTGGGGAGATTTTTGTTATAGGGCGTGTACTCGCCAGAAAGACAGTGAGAGGGAAAGTGAGAAATTGCCCCTGGGAGTGTTATCACATTGTAGTCCCCTCTCCTCCCTAAGCCCCTCAGGATTTGCGGGCACATGCACATGCTCTTGGTGTGAGTTTCAAGCTGCTGGGTCCAACCATGGTTGGCCATTGGGAGTCTAGTGCTTTAACCACTATGCCACTTGTTGGCCCTGGAACAGAGATAAATTAAGATAAAACAGGATACAGGAACCTCAGGAAGAGGGGGTGTTAGAGCTTTCCCTCCTATCACCCCAACAGTGATCAATCCTGGGACTGAGAGACTCACCATACTCTGCTTTGCCCCTGAAACGAGAACTATAAATGGGTGTGTTCTATTGTGTATTTGACTGACAAACTTGCGTTAAACTCTGATTTTTCTATGTAATAGGAATTTCTGTGTAACAGTGAAATAGTGAAAAACAACTATTACAGAATCTAAGATGAACAGGGCAAGGGAGTGATATGGAAGACATTGATAATCAACCAGTGTAGGACAGAAAGCAAGGGATGTAAGGGAGGAAATTCAATATTCGATCGTTGGAGAAGTCATGACATTTTTGCATAGAAAAACTAAAACACGACATGACTTCAGACGATCCTGTATCTCTAAATGGGCAGTGATGGTGCATGATACTGAAAGTGCACAAAGTAAACAATATCCTGTGTACTCATTAAAAAAAGAATTCAACTCCTTGGGGTCCCCTTGTTCCTGCTTTCCATTACAACTCACTACTATCACTGTGTAAGTTCTAAAACCACAGATGGTTTTGTCTGCACTTGTACTTCATATAAATGGAAGCACATGGTTAAGTATTCTGTATCTGGCTACATTTGCAGAAAATTGTCATGTTATTTTTCTGTTTTTTTTTTTTTCTTCCCTGTAGTTTACAATTACTCATCATAACTTGTCCAGAGTAGAAAATTCTAGTTTTCTTAAGTTATATTTTAATATTGCAAGTGGTTCTTTTGGCTATATTGACACCAAATGGAGGTAAAAAGTGAAAACTGGGTTTGTCCCCCATAACTTTAGAGAGTCTAACCACATGGCTTCCTCTGCTTTTACTTGACTTTTCCATAAGCTCTGTGATGTATTTTTTGCAAGGCATTTGTAGGTATGGGATTTTACTAAGTTGGTATGGACTTTTCTGGAAATAGAGTCTAAAGCTACCAGTAAAAACAGGATTGCCACAGAATACAGAAGATGGGGTAGATATGTCCTGCTATAAAACTGCAAGCATTTCAGATAACCAAGCCTAGTTTCTTTCTATTTATTTTTTTTTTGGAGAGGTTTTCGCTATAGGGCACATGTGCTCGCCAGACAGACAGAGGCATAGAGACAGAAAGCGAGAAATCACCCCACAGGGGGGATGGTCACGCTGCAATCGCTTCTCCATTCTCTTCGGATCTTGGGCGCGCAGGCGCACGCATCCAGCGTGAGTTTTAAGCCACCAGGTCCGGGACGCAAACCGCAGTCAACTACGTGGGAGTCCAGCGACATAGCCATTATGCTAACTGCTGGTTCCCCACCAAGCCTAGTTTCTTGGGCCTAGACAGCTAGATTTTAATGATTCTGTAGGTTGATTCGTGGTATTGGACAAATTTTTAAGCCTTTTGCCTCTGCTTTGTGAAGTTGAATGAGTTAATAAAGTACTTGTTTATAACAACCTACTATCATTATTACTCCTATGTATCCAGTACATGTCTAATGATTGTATTTATATCTAGCAGAGTACTACTTTGGTCTATAAAATTCTGCTAGAATGAGAAAGAAACTTATTTTGCAAAAGTAGCAGGCCACTTGAGGCCAACAGGTGGCATAGTGGTTAAGATGCTGGACTCTCAACATGGCTGAATGCAGTTTGAGTCCCAGATCTGGTGACTTGAAAATCATGTTGGACATTTGTGTATCCATGCCCAAAATCCCAGGAGGAGAACGGAGAAGGGATTTCTGCATGGCTGTCCTCCCTGGGGGGTGGTTTATCACTTTCCTTCTCACTACTTTTTCCACTCTGTTTCTCACCTGCAGGCTCATGCTCCTTATGACAAAAACCTAAAAAAAAAAAAAAAAAGTAGGGAGAAGGAAAGTGATAACCCCCCCCCCAGGGAGGACAGCCATGCAGAAATCCCTTCTCCGTTCTCCTCCTGGGATTTTGGGCATGGATACACAAATGTCCAACATGATTTTCACGTCACCAGATCTGGGACTCAAACTGCAGTCGATTACATGGGAGTCCAGCAACATAGCCATTACGCTAACTACTGGTTCCCCTTCTCACTACTTTTTCCACTCTGTTTCTCACCTGCAGGCTCATGCTCCTTATGACAAAAACCTAAAAAAAAAAAAAAAAAAAAGATCATTTTACAAGGTAGAATGATTAAGTTATTGATCCCATTAGAAGTGGATGTAAGGTACTTTCTGTGATCTTGAAAGTTTTGAGTGTTGAGAATAGTACTTTATACCGTTTCTCTTTTTTTGAGATAAAATTGATAAGCTACACAAAAACTGTTTCGTTTTTGTTTTTCAGCTCTAGGACAGGTTGAAGAGAGAGGGAAAGTGAGAAGTACCTTCCAGAGGGATGGTCATTCCGAAATCTATTTTCTTTTGGGATTTTGGGCACATACAAATATATACCTGGTGTGATTTTCAAGCTGCCAGGTCCAGAACTTGAACTGCTATTGGCCATTTGGGAATCCAGCGCCTCAACCAGCACACCACTGTCTGCTGGCCTGGAAGAAAGAATTTTTTTAATGTTTGTGAATTAGTTTTAGCTTCACTTAAGACTCACAGTTCATAAACATCTGGGTCTCAGGGCCCTTTTACACTTGCAAGTCCCTGAGAACTCCAAAGAGATTAAATTTTTGCTTATGTTTACCATTTGAAACTGAGAAAATATAATTTTTTAGCTCATCTAAAATTTATTTACATAACCTTTTTAATGGAAATTTGCTGGCAAATGCTTTGTACATCTCTTATATTCTGACTTAATGGAAGACAGCTGGATTCTTTTTATTTTTTTAATGAAGGTTTTTGCCTTAGGGCTCCTGAGCTTTCTGGAGAGAGGGAGACAGTGAAAGGCAAAGGAAAAATCGCCTCTGGGGGGGGGGATGGCTGCAATCCCTTCTCCTCCATTTTCCCAGGATCTTGGGTGCACATGCACACACACACACCCACACGTGTGTGCCCACGCGCACTGGGTGTCGGTTCCATGCCACCAGATCCAGGACTCGAACTTCAGTCGGCCATGTGCAAATCCAGCAATGTAACCACTATGCCATCTGCTGGCTCCAACAGCTGGATTCTTATGTCTGTATTTGCATTCAGTCTACTTTGGTAGATTATTTTGGTTGAAGCATATTAAGATAATCTAGACTCACATAGGTAATTGGGAAAGGGAGGAGAGTTTTTGTTTTATGCCAAAAGTCATGTACCCTGCCAGAGAGAGAGAGAGCACCCTCAATGGGCACAGTCATGCTGCAGTGCCTCCTCCATTTCCCCTTCCATTTAGGACTCTGGGCCTATGGGCACATGCACTTGGCTTGCTCTTCAAACTGCTGAGGGCTGGACCATAGTTGGCCATGTGGGATCTGGCTTCCACTGCACAGCTCTTGACCACTGTACTTTGAGTCTGATATCAGTAAGTTTTTAAAAATTGGGACACTGAGAATCTCACAGCTTATCCAACGTTATGATTTTGCTTAAACCCTCACATTTTATTATAAATTTCAGTGGCTACTTTTAAAAAAAATTTGTGCTAATGAGAGCATGCTCTACCCTCTACCACAATCCTTTCTCCTTCCTTTCTCCATCCCTGTTGCAATTTGGGGCATGGGTGAGTGCATACTCACCCAGAGTGCTTTTATTTATTTATTTATTTTAGAAAGTTTTGCTATAAAGTGCGTACACTCACCAGAGCATATCCCCTGGGGGAATGGCCTCACCACAATCCCTTTTCCTTTCGGAATTTTGGGCACACATGCACACACGCCTGGTGTGAGTTTTAAGCCGCCAGGTTCTGGACTCAAAACCATGGGTTGACTACATGGGAGTCCATCTGCTGGTCCCCTGGAGTGTTTTTCAAGCTGCCAGGACTGAGATTTGAAGTGTGGTCAGCCACGTGGGATCCAGCTCTTTTAACACTATGCCATGAGGCTGCCAAAGGATCAAATTTTGATAAAATTAAAAGTTTCTCTGTTTAATCAAGTGCATTCTTGAAAAGATTTCTTTACCCCTGGCTGTATGGTGGTGGAAGATGCTGCCTAGTAGATTTCCTGCCACTGCCTTGATGTGTGTTGATGCACGAGCAGTGTGAATGTCAACATAGTGAATAAAGCAAGCGAGTGTCTTAATATTTAAGAAGATATTTTTACCCTCAGACCCTTGAAGATATTCAGAGTCTTCCCTGAGTCCAAGGACCTCACCTAGAGAATGTAGACCATATTTTATAAGCTAAAATTGTCTTAGCACATTCTTTTATTTTCTTAGTAGTGTTTGTTTGTTTTAATTATCATCATAATCTTGTTTATATTACATTGAATTGCATATAACTTTACAGTATATTACATTGCTTTTTCAAAAGGGAATGCCATGCATGTCAGTCAATACAGAGACATTAATCTCCCCACTTTATCATTCAATATCTTTTTATTGTTTTTTTTCTGATCATTATTATTATTATTACAATTATTTTTTTGGAGAGATTTTCACTATAGGGCACATACGCTCGCCAGACATTTTTATCATCATAATCTTCTTTATATTACATTGGATTACATATAACTTTACATTGTATTACATTGTTTTTTCAAAAGGGAATGCCATGCATGTCAGTCAGTACAGAGACATTAATCTCCCCACTTCAACATTCCATATCTTTTCTGTTTTCCCCAATCATTATTTTTATTATTCTAATTATTTTTATAAAACAGTCAATTGCTATTTCTCGTTTTGCTTGTAAAAATACTTTGCCCATCATGAAATACTTCTCAGACCAATCCAGTTGAGAATACTATACATGTCATCATCAACAGTTAATAAGCCATATCTATGTCCCACTAATGTCATGCCTCTCTATTTGTTCTCTAGCTATCTTTCTCTATCCTTTTCTCTTCACCCCCCCATTCCACACTGTCTTATTCTCCTTAAGTATTTTCACTGCTTTTATGTTCTCCAATATTTTGCTCTCCACCATAGAGTGTGGATAGTTGGTATATATTATGTGGATACATACAATACCTTTCTTTCTTTCTTTCATAGCCTGGCTTACTTCACTCAGCAATAGATCCTCCATATCTGACCATTTTCTATCAAATTCCAGGGTCTTGTTATTTTTTATGGCTGAGTAGTATTCCATAGAGTATATATACCACACTTTTCCAATCCATTCATCAGTTTGTGGACATTTAGGTTGGTTCCATGTCTTGGCAATTGTGAATAATGCTGCAATAAACATGGATGTGCAAGCACTTTTCTGACTGAGCGTTCTCCTGTCTTTTGGGTAAATACCCAGAAGTGGGATTGCTGGATCAAATGGTAGTTCTATTTGTAGATCTTTGAGGAACCTCCATATTGTTCTCCACAGTGGTTGAACTAGTTTACATTCCCACCAGCAGTGTAGGAGGGTTCCCTTTTCACCACATCCCCGCCAACACTTATCACTTTTTATATTCTTAATCTTTGCCATTCTGACAGGTGTTCGGTGGTATCTCATTGTGGTTTGTATCTGCATCTCCCTTATGATGAGGGATGTTGAGCATTTCCTCATATGCTTTTTGTCTGTTCATATGTCTTCCTTAGAGAAATTTTTGTTCCGCTCATTTTCCCATTGCATAAGGCACTTGAAAAAATATGGAACACTTCATGAATTTGCTTGTCATCCTTGTGCAGGGGCCATGCTAATCTTCTCTGTATGGTTCCAAATTTAGTATATGTGCTGCCAAAGCGAGCACTTAATAGTGTTTTTTGAAGCACCAAAACTTCTCAATATTAATGAGGTCTGTCTGGTTCTTTTTTTTTTTTTTTTTTTTTTTTTTAGTGAACTGTACTTCTGGTGTTAGATCTAAGAAACCTTCGCTTAACCTAAGGTCTTGAATTTTCTATACTCTCTTTTCTGTTTACGTCTGTGGTCCATTTGGGGTTAATTTTGTGTATAGTGTGGTATGTGGTGACTGCATGTCCTTTCTACAGTGGATTGCCTTAGCACTTTTGATTAAATCAATGGACTCTAAGTAAAAGGATTCATTTTAGGACTCTCAATTCTATTCCATTGATCTTTGTATGTCTGTCCTATTGCCAGTATCGCATTCTTGACTGTGTTCATTCTAGAAGTAAAAGTCCTCTGATTTTGTTCTTGCTTTTCAGAATGTTTTGACTATAATAGGCCTTTTGCATTTTCATATAAATTTTAGAATCTATTTGTTAGCTTCTTTTAAAAATATGGTATATTCTTTTTTGTTTCTTTTTCTTTTTTTGTTTCTTTTTTGTTATTTTTGGTTTTGTTAGAGGATATGTGTGTTTGCCAGAGACAGAGAGATAGAGGGGGATGTGATAAAGCACCCCATGGGGGATGGGCAGACCACCACTCCTCTTCCCATCTCATTCCTTTTAGGATTTTGGTCATGCACACACATGCTTCTGGCTTGTTTCTCAAGCCACTGGGTCTGGGATTATAACTGCACGGTAGGCCATGTGGGATCCATCTGCTTTAACAGCAGATGGAGTCACCCCCGAATGCAATACATTCTTCTTTTTTTCTTTTTTTTTGGAGAGGTTTTTGCTATAGGGCACGTGTGCTTGCCAGATAGAGACAGAGAGATAGAAAGTGAGAAATCATCCCCCAGGGGGGATGGCCATGGCGCAATCCCTTCTCCTCCATTCTCCTCTCGGGATCTTGGGCATGCACGCACACGCGCCCGGCATGAGTTTAAGCCGCCAGGTCTGTGACTTGAACTGTGGTCAACTACATGGGAGTCCAGCGACATAGCCATTATGCTAACTGCTGGCCCCAGCAATACATTCTTAAATGTAGAAACAAACTGCTTTTAAAATTTTTTTTTGAAACAGGTTTAAAAGTGTTAGGTTTTTTTAAACAGGTGCCCCCTTTAAGGCACATGCACTTGCTGGAAAGACAAAGACACAGTGAGAGGGAAAGTGAGAAATCATCCCCCAGGGGGGATGGCCATGCTGCTGTTCCTTTTCCTCCATTCTCTTCCTGGGATCTTGGGCACATACACAGGCGCACCCAGTGTGATTTTGAAGCCTCTTGGTCCGTGACTCAAACTGCAGTAGACCATGTCAAAGTCCAGTGATATAACCACTACATCATCTACTGGTCTCCAAACTGCTTTTAAAAAAAATCTCATATCACTTTAAAATTAAAAAAAAAAAATTAGTTTTTGCTCTGTGGTGTTTGTGCTCACCATAGAGAGATAGGGAGAGAAGGAAAGAGAAATCACCCTTTTCTGGGGGCAGGGGGAACGGGGGGAGAAGATGGCCACGCCGAAACCCCCCCCTCTCCATTCTCCACTTGGGATTTTGGGCACACATGCACACGCGTCTGGCATGTTTTCAAGCTGCTGGGTCTGGGACATGAACCGTGCAGTTGTCCATGAAGGATTCACCTGCCTTAACCTCCACTCCATCTGCTGGCCCCTCGTATCACATATTTAATTTACTCATAATGAATGTAGTATGTAAAACAAATCTGCCATATTTAGAGACAGTTTTCTAAATATATCCATACTGGGGCTATGTTAACAAATATTCATAGCAATTATTCTTGGAGAACTAACACACTTCTCACCTGTAACTGGCCTGTTGTTCCACCTAGAATCTAAGTAACATATCATTTCCTAACATATAAATTCCTTAAAAAAAACCCTTCCAGCAGACATCCTGTAGGGTAAAAGTCCCCAAGAAAGAATTTACATAGTTTCTTTTTACAAACTGTTTACTTGAAGAAGATAGCGAGAACTCACTTTGGATGGCCACACTGCAGTCCCTTCATTCTCTGCTTGGGATTTTGCGTATGCACGCATATTTGCCTGATGTGAGTTTAAGCCTCGGGGTCTGGGACTCGAACCATGGTTGGCCATATGGGAGTCCAGCAACATAACCATTACGCCATCTACTGGTCCCTCCACTGCCATCTTTCTCCTATGGTCCACAAGATCTTCACCCTGACCTCTGACCTCTGCAGTGAGCATGAGCACCAAGTCATTTAACCTTACAATATAGTTTTGGTTTTCTTATCTATAAAATAAAGGCAGCAATATCCTACCATGGTGTAGTGGCCATAAAACTGAGGAGGAGCTGAGATGGGAATGGGACTGCTCACTAACACCAAGATCAGGTTTAAGTTTTTGAAATCGAAGTAGGTCTACACGTAATCTATTCTTGTAAACAAACCAGAGTGAAGTAGGACCAATGAGGCCAGCTCAGAGTTGATAGCATCCTTCTCTAAACATCATGAGTAGCTTCCCGCCAGAACGAGCATATTACAAGCTACTCACCATTATAGGCAAAGGGTTCGAGGACCTGATAACAAACCAACAGGGTGGGGCGGGTATGTGATAGTCTGAAGGATTAACCTAAAGCCTGTCCCGATGAGATGGTGATGTTAGTGCAGGGGGAGCTTCATGTCTAATTTCTTCAACCATCCCAACATCGCTCCATCCTGAGCCACCTCTATTACAGACAGTGAGCTGTGGGCCGTCACAGCATTCATGGCATATGATTCTGCCAAGGATCTCATCTGCACACACTTCGTGGATGATACGAATGAACTGCTGGTCATACACACCATGCAGGGGTTGCTGAAGGCCCTAGACTTCATCTACCAAATGGGGTATGCACACTGGAGCGTGTACACCGGCCACATTTTGATCTCACCTGTCTGGTTTGCCCAGCAACCTCAGCATGATCAGCCATGGGCAGCAGCAGCATGTGTTCCACAATTTTCTTGAGTACACTATCAAGGTCCTGCCTCGGTTCTGCCCACAGGTCCTCCAGCAGAATCTTCAGGGTTATGATGGCAAGTCTGACAACCACAGTATGGGAATCACAGCCCGTGAACTGGCCAGTGGCCACGTGCCCTTTAAGGAGATGCCTGCCACCCAGATGCTGCTAGAGAAGCCGAACAGCACAGTGCCCTGCCTGTTGGACACCAGCACCATCCCCTCCAAGGAGCTGACCATGAGCCCCTCGTGCTCAGCCACCAGCCCCTGGCCAGTATGAGCCCGGTTCCCAGCCTCCCCCAACCCTCTAGTGGTGACTCACTGCTACCACTGGATCTTCTCCCCTGACTTCCACTACTTTGTGGAGCAGTGTCTTCAGTGCCATGTAGACATGGGGCTGAGTGTCAGCATCCTTTTGAACCTCCTTCAAGCGGATCAAGTGGTATACCTGTGTGGGAGTTGCTTCGCCCTGTCTCCCCCATCCTGAGGGCAGCTAGCCTCAGGATCACAGTGGGATCTTTGGTCTGGTCACAGACCTGGAATTGCTGAGCTGGACCACTGGGAGTTCCGAACCACTGCAGACTGCATTGTAGCCCTGGCCGAGTGGGCCTGAGAGGGACCCTCCCTGAGGGCTGGCCACATTTTCACCCCCTTGGGAGCAGGTTGGGTGGAAAGAATATGCTTCCAGGGGGGCTGGTTGCTAACTAATGGGGGAAGAAATTCCTAGAGAGGCTTTTCTTTATTGTTCCAAGGTTTTCGAGACACCAGGGAATCCCCAAAACAGGAATCAGGATGGGCCAGAAAGGTACCATTCCCAGGTGATCTATTCAGAGGGGACAGAAGCTGCTCTCTGAGGCCCTGGGGGTTGAAGTCCAAGCCCAGAGTGAGATTTGTCTGCCCAGGCCACCACGACACTGCTCTTCCCATCACTTGTTCTCCTGCAACCTGATTCTATCCTCCTGTGCTCTCAATCCTATGGTCCATAAAGGGGGAAGTAAGGAGCTGTCAGCCTCTCTCCCTCCCCTCAGCCTCTCCTAGTGTCGAAGGGAAGGGCTTTTGCTGGCCTGAAGCACTTATGGCTAGAGCAGTTGGTCCTCACTCTCCTTGTTGCTTGGGCCCTGGCACCTAAGACTTTCCTATAGTTCGTCTGTGTTGCTCATTCCTTTACCACCTGGAAGTCGCTGAAGTGCCTCCTGCCAACTGGCTTGGTGCTTTCAAGGGCCATATGTCTCGCCTAGTTTAGGGGCTTAAGTCTTTATGCTGTGTTAATTTTATTGTCAGAATACATATAAAATTTTAGGGGAAAAAGAAAAGAAATCTCCTACCTTATAGAATCATTGTAAAAATTAAGACAATGCCTAATGTGTAGCAAGCACTCAGTTCCAGCCATTTTAATCAACTTTTACTTCTTTATTCCTCTGGAAAGTTGAAAAAGGTGATCTTATCACGTTTTTTAGTGTTTATAAATACTTACCTGTTATTCATTTTATGTTATAGTTACAAAGATATCTAGAAACCGAATAACTTAAAATGAACCCTGTGGCATGGTAAAAATAATTTTTTTCTAAGTGGTTAAGAATGTGTGAATCGGTGGGAACCAGCAGTTAGTGTAATGGCTATGTTGCTGGACTCCCACGTAGTCGACCGCGGTTCGTGTCCTGGACCCGGTGGCTTAAAACTCACGCCGGGCGCGTGTGCGTGCGTGCCCAAGATCCCGAGAGGAGAATGGAGGAGAAGGGATTGCGGCGTGACCATCCCCC
>NW_006159775.1:4667784-4669744 GCF_000334495.1 Tupaia belangeri chinensis | reverse complement strand
AGTGAGCCCTATAACGAAACCCCATCAAAAAAAAAAAAAAAAAAAAGAATGTGTGAATCCTAAAAATAAAATAAATAAATAAAAATGGCAGGGACCAACAGAGATCAAAATGGTTACATCACTGGACTCCCACGTAGCTGACCGCAGTTCGAGTCCCAGACCCAGTGGCTTAAAATTCATGCTGGGTGCATGTGCGTGTGTGCGTGCCCACATGAAAAAAAAAAAAAGGGGGGGGGGCAGGTGGTGTGGTGGTTAAGGATACTGTACTTTCACGTGGCTGACAGGGGCTTGAGTCCTGGACCTGGTGGCTGTTTTCTTACTTTCCCTCTCTCTCTCTGTCTCTCTCTGGTCAGATTAATATAAATAAAGATAAATAAAATAATTTTTAAAAAGATTTACTTAACTTTATTTATTATTGTTATTATTTTTAATATTTTCAGAGAGAGAGAGAGAAAGCGAGAAAGCACGCCTCAAGGTCCGGGACTCAAACCGTGGTTGGCCATATAGGAGTCCAGTGCCCCTAACCACCACACCACCTGCTGGCCCTAATAAAATAATTCTTTAAAAAGAAAAAAAAAAAGAATGTGAGGATCCACAGTGAGGGAAACTGCCTAATAAAGGACATTTGAATGTTAACTATATATTAGATAATAGTATTGTTATTTAAAATATTACTTGTAATTGCCAGAGGCTGTGAGCACTCCCCAGAAACAGGGACACAGGGAGGGGGAAGAATGCACCACTCAACGGGGCCTGATCACACCACAACTCTTCTCCTCCACTTCTCCATCCTGTCATGATTTGGGGCAGGTGCAGGCGCGCGCACACACACACACACACCCCTGGTGTGTTTTGTAGCCACTAAGGCAGAACTTGAATTGTGGTTGATTATGTACGATCCGGCTCCCTTAACCACTTAGCTATGGGGCCAGTCCTAGATAATAGTATTGTAGCATTGTAAAATTTTCTGAATTTGGTATTTGTGTTGTGGAGATAAATGTGTTGTTTTATAAGAAACTGTTTTGTAGGCTGGCTGTACCATTTTACCAGCAAGGTATGAAGGATCTATTTGTTTTGATAGATTTCAAAATGCTTGCCAGCATTTGTTTGTATATTTATATATACATATATATATACACAAACACACATATGTATGTGTATGTATATGTATGTATACATATATCTCTCTACATACATACATATATATATAATCTTAGCTATTTAAATAGGTGTATAATAATGTATTGTGGTTTTAACTTGTATTTTCCTAATGGCTAATGAAATTGAACATCTGTAATGACTTATTTGCCATCTGTCTGTTGTCTTTAGCAAAATGTTTATATGTTTTGCCCATTTTCTTTTTTAAAAATTTGTTTTTGATTTTATTATTTTTTTTTATGAGAGAAAAGGAAGAGAGGCAGATAGATAGGTATTTTCTCTTTTTTCAGAATTTTAGACAGGGTGCATATGCTTACCAGAGACAGGCAAAGAGAGAGGAAGTGAGAAAGCACCCCTGGGGGTGGGTGGTCACCCTGTAATCCCTTGTCCTCCATTTCTTCTTGCTTTTGAGATTTTGGGCACACATGCACATGGGCCTGGTGTGTTTTTTAAGCTGCTGAGTTTGGGATACGAACTGCATGGTTGGCCATATGGGATCCAGTTGCCTCAACAGTCATATCATTGACTGGCTCTGCCTGTCTTTTAATTGGATTATTTATTTTTCTATTGTTGAATTTAGAGAATTGTTTATATATTCTAGATCCTAAGTCTTTGTCAGATACATAATTTGCAGATATTTTCTCTCTCGGTGTAGCTTTTTATTCCTCTTCCACCTAGGGGTTTCTCAGAGCTAAGTTTTAAATTTAAATGAAATACAATTTGTTGACTTGTTTTTTTAATGGTTTATACTTTTTTGTGTGTCACATCTAAGAACTTTTCACTAACCTCTATGTCCTGCAGA
>NW_006159775.1:4665238-4667644 GCF_000334495.1 Tupaia belangeri chinensis | reverse complement strand
GAAGGGAAAAAAGAAAGCCACAAGGTCTGGGACTTGAACTGTGGCTGGCCATGTGGGAGCACCCAGTGCCTTAACAACTACACCACCTGCTGGTCCCCTAATTGTATGTTTGTTTGTTTATTTATTTATTTGTTTATTGGAGAAGTTTCTGCTATAGGGCGCGTGCCCTCTCCAGAAAGACAGAGAGAGACAGAGAGACAGGAAGCGAGAAATCACCCCCCAAGGGGGGTGGCCACGCGCAATCCTTTCTCCTCCATTCTCTTCTCGGGATCTTGGGCACAAACACACACGGTTGTATACATGGGAGTCCAGATATATAGCCATTATGCCAACTGCTGGTCCCCCCTAAATGTCTTATAATGATATGTTTTATATTCAAATCTATAGTATACTTTGAACTAATTTTTTTTATATGGGGTGAGTTAAGGTTCAGTTCTATTTTTCCTCTCTTTTTTGTCTTTTCTTGTCTGATGGATGTCCCCTTGGTCCAGCACCATTTGTCAAAAAGACTGTTATTTGTTCCGCAGTGCTCTATGTGTTTAACCCCACCAATATGCATAGTGGATATGCAAGAGAATAATACCTACACCTTGTTCTCAAATGGTGAGGCAGAAAGGAAAAACACACACAAATGTAATAAAAAGGTAACAAGTGGAGACAGTAGATGAGTAAATGAAGAGCCAGCAAGTAGCATGGTGGTTATCGTGATGGACTCCCACATGGTTGACGGCGGTTTGAGTCCCAAACTTGGCAGCTTGCTTTTTTCACTTTTCCTCTCTATCTCTGCATCTCTCTGGTGCATGTGCATGCCCTGTGGCAAATTAAAATAATAATAATGATCAATAAAAATACTTTTTTTTACAAAAAGGGTATATGAGAATTTACTGTGTGACAGTCTTACAAATTTTAAATTTTCCAAAATAAACTAACAAATGTATGGACTTCTTTTTAAAAGTACTTTAAATTTTTAAAAATAATTATGTATCTCTTTAAATTTTATTTGCTATTATTATTATAATTTTATATTTGACCAGAGAGAGAGAGAGAACGGGAAAGTTAGAAGGCAAGCCATCAGGTCCAGGACTTGAATCACAATCATCCATCTGGGAGTCCAGCACCTTAACCACCATGCCATCCATTAAAAGTACTTTTATTAGGGGGAAAAAGTTCAGATTTTACCCTTTAAATTAAAAAAAGTTCTTTTATTAGGAGAAAGTTTAAATTTTATTAGGGAAAAAAGCTTAAATTTTAAACTATGCCTTCAATTGATAAGCTGCAGAACTCCAGCATATTATGAGGAAGATTAAGCAAAGCAGAGATAATGGTTTAGCAAAAAGAAAATAGTAATTAAATCTGTGGAACAGGAGCGATGAAGCTGAGAGGAGTACTTTCTGAGCTAGTGATCTTTCACAGAAAGTTTTCAGGCTGTGGTATGATTACATCCCATCCAAGTGATCTCCATAAAATGACTTCATAATTCCATATTCCAGTCTGATAAAAAAACCCACAAATTATAGTCTCTGCTTTTGAGACTCTCAGTGCATAAGACTTCTCAGAATACAGCAAAATTTTACTTCATTTCAGGTGGAATGTCCTCATTTTTTCAATTATTATTTTTTTTTGGAGAGGTTTTTTGCTATAGGACACGTGCGCTCTCCAGACAGAGAGAGACATAGAGACAGAAAACGAGAAATCACCCCCCAGAGGGGATACCCATACCACAATCCCTTCTCTTCCACTCTCCTCTTGGGATTCTTGGCACACACGCACACACGTACCTGGCATGAGTTTTAAGCCACCGGGTCTGGGACACGAACCACGGTCGACTAAATGGGAGTCCAGCAACATAGCCATTACACTAACTGCTGGTCCCTCGACTATTCTTCATGGGCTGATTTTAGGATCACTTATCTTCCTAGTCTTCGTCTGATCTCAGTTTTGTTAATGCCCTGAATTGTTGGCTCCTTGATCATAATCTAATGCTTTAAAATTTTTTCCCAAATAGTTCAGAATAATATGTGCTATTATGTGTACTGTATTTTTTTTAATTTTTAAAAAATTTTTTGGAGAGGTTTTTGCTATAGGGCGCCTGCGCTCGCCACACAGACAGAGAGAGACAGAGAGACGGAAAGCGAGAAATCACCCCCTAGGGGGGATGGCCACGCCGCAATCCCTTCTCCTCCATTCTCCTCTTGGGGTCTTGGGCACACACGCACACGCGCCTGGTGTGAGTTTAAGCTGCCAGGTCCGGGACTCAAACCGCGGTCGATTACGTAGGAGTCCAGCGACATAGCCATTAAGCTACCTGCTGGTCCCATGTGTACTGTATTGTAAGCCATATTTTTTTAACTAAAAATTGATCCAGGTTGGCCCCAGCGCGCAGCAGCTGCACCCGCCCGACGGCCC
>NW_006159775.1:4625402-4664277 GCF_000334495.1 Tupaia belangeri chinensis | reverse complement strand
TTATGCTAAGTAAGTTCATTAGCAGAACAATTGAATGGGGGGGGGAAGGTATACAACACAACCATGGATGCCAGGGAAAAAGGGGGGGGGAAGGTGGGACATAGCAGAGGTTGGGGGATGAGGAATCAGGGGTGGAAAAGGGCAAGGTATGCAGGACGTAAGAATTGGAAAATTATTTGCTGAGAACATATATGTGGATGTACTTGATTGAGACAATGCACAGTGTATTTTGGATGGAAAATTCATTTGTGTGTTGTGATGGTGTAAAGTGAATTAATAAATAAATAAATTTAAAAAAAAAAAAAAAAAGAAAGCAAGCATAGATACCAGAGACAATGTGGGAGGAGAGTGGGAGATGGCAGAGGGTAAGAGATAGGGAATCAAGGACAAGGGAAAAAAAAAAAATTGATCAAGGTTGTATGGGCACTGATGGCAATTTATGTCCATCATAACACCTAACATGTTTTTCATTTTTTTAAAGAGAGATTTTTGCTATAGGCCACATGTGCTCACCTGAGAGGGAGAGAGAGAAAGGGAGAAAACACCTCCCCAGGGAGGATGGCCACGCTGCAATCCCTCTATGCCATTCTCCTTTTGGGATTTTGGGCATGCACACACAAATGCCCGGTGTGAGTTTCAAGTCACTGGGTCTAGGACTACGAACTGTGGTTGGCCATTTGGGAGTCCAGCGACATAACCATTACACCATCTTCTGGTTCCTAAAATGTTTTTCATAATTTAGGACATTACACTTACGACTATTGAATTTCATCTGTTTTAGTCTTAGCTTATTGTTCCCATTTCTGAAAGTATTTTGAATTTTGGTTTTGGCATTTAACATACTAGCTCTGATGCATTTTCAGGTTGATAAGCAAAGCCTTGACCTTATTGCACAGGAGCAAACTGTTTAAGACTGCTTTAAAGTGGCTTCCATTCACCAGTCAATCACATAAGCTCAGTTATTAATGTTAAATATTGCTTAATATTTATGAAGTTAATATTAAATATTTTAGTCTCTACCCTTTGCATATTGTCCACAAGACTAACAATTCTTAATCTTCTGGCTCATTAAACGTGTTAGGTTGCGAAATATATTTAGTTTGATTTGATTTAGTGAACGTACCCTGGGTCTTTTTTTTTCTTTTGCTGTATAGTGTGTGCGCTTGCTGGAGAGAGACAGAGAAAAAGAGCGAGGGGGGAAGTGAGAAGTCACCTCCCCTCTCCTGGTTGTGATGGCCTTGTTGCAAATCCTTCTCTTTCACTCTCCTCTTGGGATTTTGGGCATGCATGCACATGTTCCCAGTTTGTTTTTCAAGTTGCCAGGTTTGAGACTTGAACTGTGCAGTCAACCATGTGGGACTCAGCTGCCTTAACCACCATGCCACTGGCTCGCCCAAGCCTGGGTATTTTTTAAAAATATATATATTCTTTAGAAATACTTACTTAATTTTAATAGTTATTATTTTAAAATTTGCTCTAGGACTCACCAGAGACATGCACACAGACACAAAGAGAGAGAGAGAGAGACAGAGAGAGAGAGTCAGAAAACAAGCTGCCAGGTCTGGGACTTGAACCTGGTTGACCATGTGGGGTCTAGCTCCTTAGGCACCATGCTACCTGCTGGCCCCCTTAGGTCTTTTTTTTTTTTTTAATTTAATTTCACACTTTAAGATCAAAAAAGAAATTCTTAAAATCATGAAAACATGATAAAATAACTATTAATACACATAAAAAAGGACATTTAAGTAATTTCATTCTTTCTTAATATAATATAGTAAAAACAGATGTACTCATAACTGCAACCTACAAATAATATATTTTATAAGGTCATCATTCATAAAATAGTACGAATGTTTACAAAGAACATTTAAATTTCACAGCTGTTTATCAAATAGTATTTGCGAGATTGACCTATATAAGGAACTACGAGTCTTGTCAAAAGAGATGGTAAAATATGTCACGGTGTTAGAAACCTCATAGTGTTCTACAGGAATATCAATAAAGATAATTTAATCTTTCTGTATGGAAACAGTAGTTAGCATTACAAATTTAAACTGAATTTATATATGAATTCAGTAAGGAATACATTTAAACCTTGCATTGCCACATAATCATCTATTTTGTGAAAATAATAAAAACGATGTACTTTTTAAAATAAGTGTACATCAATAGCAAAATAGTTAATTTTTACTTTTTTCTTTACTGCCAACTTTTGATGCATTTTTAGGTTTTGGCTCCCAGAGGGCATTTTTATTTATTTATTTTTTATAAATCTTGAAGCTACCCCTCTATCCAGCTGCCTGGCCTTTTTCTTGTCTGTTACCTCCTTGACTCTGTTCGTGTATACGTTGATTCTCCCCAATTCCTGCTTTACTGGATGTTCCTTAGGATTAACTCCTTGAGTTGCCAAATAACCCCAAAGCATTGAATTTAATGTGTATGCAGAAACTAAGCCCGCTTTTGCTTGTTCAAGTGGGTTCAACTTCTGCAACAGCTCATTTCTAGAAACAGACAACATGGTCTTCAGCATCTCATCTATGCACCAATGGAATTCTCAAACGTTGATAAATACTCATGAATTTCTACTGGATAGTCTTCATTAATTTCTTCACTTGCCATTATGACCACCTTGGGGCCGTGAGCGCCTGTCTCCTGAAGGCAGTCACGTCGTTCCCCTTAGGTCTTTTAATTACTATTTTCTAATTGCTTGCACGTCAGATATTCTAGAATTTTTTTCACCATCATGATCCTCTGGTAATTTCTCTCTCTCCGGAGAGAGAGAGAAATAGATCCATTGAAGATGCATAAAGGAGACCACATGTAGGACGTTGTGTACGCTTTCTAGGTGATGGGTGTATTATTTCAATGGAGCTGGAAGTTTTTGTTTCTCCCACTTGTTATTTGGGCCATGAATACTGGAGAGGACACTGGTTCTAAATGTTATTTCTTATACCCCAAAATCAGATGTTTGACCCAGATGGAGTTTTTTCACACCCAAGTGGCTACTTATTGAGGACTGATTGCATCAAGATGATGAGAATCCTCAGTGCAAGCATGTCTAAATTAAAGTGAAGATTCTACATGAAAGCTTGTTCTCTTTCATATTCTAATAAGTACCCTGCTGCTTATTTGATTATGAGCTAACAATAAGGAAGCAAGTTGATCTGAGGTTTGTGAAAATTGTAATAAAGGAAAAGGATATATTCCTTCCTTTCTTTTTTTTAATAGAGATTTTTGCAATAGGGCACATGTGCTTCCAGAGAGACACACAGAGATACAGAAAGGAGAACTCGTCCCCCAGGGGGATGGCCACAGCACAATCCCTTCTCTTTTATTCTCCTCTCAGGATTTTGGAAGGCATGCACACACTCCCAGTGTGAGTTTCAAGTCTCTGGGTGTGGGACTCGAACTGCAGTCAGCCACGTGGGAGTCCAGTGACATAACCAATATGCCATCTGCTGGACCCCAAGATATATTTCTTCTATAACAGGTTAGCATTGGGTTTGAGGTATCATGTCATTTAACCCCTTGATGAAAATGTACACACGTAGTCAGTATAGTTTGTGTCTTCATTATTTGAAACCCAGGACTTCCTGGTGGATCGTTCACTTATTTCTATCATTGCTCAAGAGTTATTTGCGGTAATTCTTGGATGCTAAAACAAGTTTTTAGATTAATATTCAACCAATCTTCAGGATGTGGCAGGGCTAGCTGTACATCTTGGTTATCTGTGAATCTGGGTCCAAAGACCAAAATCCTGAGATGAAGCCAGAGGTCAGTTCATGTGTGTCCAGCTCTAATGCCCTGAACCATGGGGGATGAAATAAACTACAATGAACTGATTAGGGAATGGAAATGCAGGTCAATGACAGAACAGAAAAAGAAGGAGTTAGTTAAGTACAAGCAGATCGTGGTGCAGGTTTGGTTCTGGCAAATCCCTGCAGAAGTAGATCCTTGGAAGACAGGTATCCCTTTTGTTCTTTTAACGCTACAGGTTGGACATAAAGATTTAACGTCGGGGATTTTCAACAGTCACTGTCCTTGCCATGGGATTTCATTCTCATCCCTACCACACTGAGATGCAATTTATCTATACTGAGAGATAGGAATTGATCCGAGATAACTATCGTTATTCATGTATCTTGAGCTTTGATTTCATATTCACTATGTTTATGCTACTCTTTCCAGTAAGATTTTCTTTCTTTTCTTTTCTTTTTGAAGAGGTTTTTGCTATAGGGCGCGTATGCTCGCCAGACAGACAGAAAGAGACAGAGAGATAGAAAGCGAGAAATCACCCTCCAGAGGGAATGGCCACGCCGCAATCCCTCCTCCTCCATTCTCACGCACACGCACCCGGCGTGAGTTTTAAGTCACCGGGTCCAGGACGTGAACCGCGGTCGACTACGTGGGAATCCAGTGACACAGTCATTATGTTAACTGCTGGTCCCAAAGATGCTATTTTCTTAGAACAGAGAGAGCCAGGGTTTGTAGCCTGAGAACCGCAATGCTGACAAGTCCTTTACTTCTGACATGGAATCAGAGCTAGCCAGTGTTGTTTTCCCTCACTGGGGTTGAGATAGTGTTTTCTCTTGGTGTAGGTGACACCTTTCCTTCCTGGCTCTTCTCAGATTCTTCTCTACTTCTTTGCTGGTTCACCTTCTTAGACTGGGCATTTAAATGTCAGAGTTCTCCAGGGCTCAGTCCTATCCCTTCTCTTTTACTTTATCCCGAGATCAAGGCTTTTCATTCTCATCGTACACCATATTCTCAAGTGATTATATTCATGCAGGTGTCAAGTGCAGTCTTTATGTTAACAATTCCTGGGAACCAGCAGTTAGTGTAATGGCTATGCTGCTGGATTCCCACATAGTCAACTGCGGTTCGTGTCCTGGACCTGGTGGCTTAAAACTCACGCTGGGCGCGTGTGCGTGCGTGCCCAAGATCCCGAGAGGAGAATGGAGGAGAAGGGATTGCAGTGTGACCATCCCCCCCCAGGGGGTGATTTCTCGCTTTCTGTCTCTCTGTCTTTCTCTGTCTGTCTGGCGAGCGCACGCACCCTATAGCGAAAACCTCTCCAAAAAAAAAAACCAAAACAATCTCACATTGTCATCTGCAGCTGTCTCTGAGCCCAGATAACTATTGTATGTATCCAACTATTTCAGCATCTCTGATGATCTCACAGGCATCTCACACTCATAATAGCAGAGTCCATCTTTCCTTCTGTCAGGTTCTTCTCACTGTTCTGAAGCTCGGTGATTGTAGTACCTTCCAGCACTGGCTTAAGCCAAAGGCCCAGGAGTCATCCTTGCCACTTCCTTTTTTCTTACATTACATATCCAATTCATTCACCAGTCCTGTGAACTTTCATCTCCTATCTCTTACATCTCTTTGCTTTATGTACTACTCACTGTCATTTCACTACCCAGAGATAATACCCCTTCTTCTGGATGATTCCTGATACCAGTCTTCCTAATCTGCTTTTGGTCCTCTTAGTATATACCCTGACATTTTTTTTTTCCAAGTATACTTATTAGGGCCAGTTCCTTGGTACAGTGGTTAAGGACTGCGTATAAGAAGCTGGATTTCCTGGTCCTGGCACTTGAGAAACATGCAGGCACATATACATGCATGCCCCCACATCCTGACAAGATGGAGAAATGAAGAAAAAGGATTGCAATGTGACTGCGTCCCATTGGGGCAGGGCTTTCTCTCTCTCACTCGGGTAGGTACGTACACATTCAAGCAATGAAAAAAAAAGTATTTGTGTGTGTGTGTGTTGATGCGGTGTGGGTGTGTGTGATAACATATCTCTAGTTTTTTTTTTGGAAGAGTTTGGGGGGTAGCCATGCCCCCGTGGGGGGGGGGTGATTTCTCACTTTTCCTCTCTCTGTCTCACTCTGGTGAGTGCACACACATGGCAAAAACCTTAAAAACAAAAACAAAAAAACTTCCAATGACTTTCATTGTTTTCAAGAGAAAAAGAAACGAGATAAAAGTTCTTAACCTGGCCTACCAACCTACATGGTCTGTCCTTGTGTAGCTTCCCAGCCTCACCTATCACTTTGCTTCCTTTTTTTTTTTTTGAGAGGTTTTTGCTATAGGGCGTGTGTGCTTGCCAGCCAGCCAGAGAGAGACATAGAGACAGAAAGCGAGAAATCACCCCCCGGGGGGATGGTCACGCCGCAATCCCTTCTCCTCCATTCTCCTCTCGGGATCTTGGGCACGCACGCACACGCGCCCGGCGTGAGTTTTAAGCCACCGGGTCTGGGACGCAAACCGCGGTCAACTACGTGGGAGTCCAGTGACATAGCCACTATGCTAACTGCTGGTTCCCTCATTTTGCTTCTTATGGCAGAGACCAGGACACTTAACTCCTAGATTCTATTCCTCCAAAGTTGCCATACCCATTCCTACCAGTTTTCCCATTTTGTTTTCTCAACAGAGAGAACTTCATCCTCCTTTCCCATCCAGCCATGAAGTATTCATCTGAGGGCTCAGTTCTTACCTTACTTTCTCAAGATAGTCCTGATGGTCCAGTCCTGTTTTGGTCCTGTTATACCCTCCCAGAGCACCCTGTTCTGCTTCCCAGCATTTAACCCAGTTAAGTTAATATGTAAATAGCTTCTTGCAGTTTCCCCCAGGATGGAAACTCCATGCAGACACAATAGCAACAGGACAATCGGAACTGAAGAGAGCAATGTCTAGCCATGGGGGGATCAAAACTACATTCCTATGTAACCAAATGCGAGAATCTTTATCTGTCTCAGGGGGCCCTCCCCAAAGCCCTGTAAGCCTACAGGCTGAGTGTACTAGAGAATTAAGCAATCTCTCTTCCCTCCTCCTCTTCCCCAACAACACTCAACCAATCATGATGGAAGTCCTGATGTAAACATCTTACCTCCCTTGCTTTTGTGTGGGGTAACTCTGAGGTCTGTGTTTTTCACCCTTCCTCAGTTTCTTCATGGAATTCAGTTGTATTAGGAGTTGCTGCCTATGAGCTAGCTTGATAATGTACCCTTTATTGGCTAACATTGCCTTCCTGTCTCATTCCCCCCATCCTATTGGTGTTTTCCGTATCTCCCAAGTAAACTACTTATACTCAAACCCGTGTCTCAGGATCTACCTGTTGTGGAACCTAAAACCAAGACATACATTAAAATAGTCTCACAGTGTGGTGCTTGGACTAGCAGCACCAGCATTACTTGGGAACGTGTTAGAAAAGCTGATTCTGAAGCCCTGTTCCACCTCTGGTATAGACATTCTGGGGCTGGAGTCAGCTATCTGGGTTCCAATAAGGCCTCTTCGTGAGCTCATGAACACCAAAGTTTGAGAACTGCTGGTAAATGAATGACATTATACCTTCTGCTCCCAAACCTGTATTTTCTCCTTGTTCCAAAACTAGCTCTAAAAAGTTAAAGAAAAAAAGAAAATTTCAGAATTTTTCAAGAGTCTTAAATACTGGAGGCCAGCAGGTGGCATGGTGGTTGAGGCATTGGACTCTCACATGGTCAGCCTTGGTTCAAGTCCTGGATCTGGTGGCTTGCTTTCTTGTTTTCTCTCTCATTCTCTTTGTCTCTCTCTCTGGTGAGCAGATTTGCCTTCTAGCAAATTAAAAAGTAATAACAGTGTTAAATAAAATTAAATTAAAAAAACTGTAGTTCAGAAAAAGAAAAGATGGGACGAGCAGATGGCGTAATGTGGGAGTCGGGCACTTTAGCCACCATGCCATCCGCTGGCTCCAGTGCTTCTGTTTTGAATGCATTTCCCATACTGTATCTGGCTGAAATTTAAAAAATATATATTTAATTTGATTTGATTTAATTTCTTCTTCTTCCTCTTTAATTTGCTACAGGGCTTATACACTCACCAGAGAGAGAGAGCGAGAGTAAAAAACAAACCATCAGGTCCATTCTTCCAAGATTGAGAGAGAAAGAGAGAGAGAAAGTGAGAGAGAGAGATAGCAACCCCAATAGAGACTTTTTTTAAGAGGAATTTTTAATTTGACCAGAAAAGGACAGAGCAAAAGAGAGAGAGAGAGAGAGAGAGAGAGAGAGAGAGAGAGAAAGTGAAAAAGAAAGTTGTCAGGTCCTGGACTCAAACTACATTTGGCCATGTGGGAAGCCAGTGCTCTTAACCACCATGCCACCTGCTGGCCCCAAGAACTCCAGTGTCTTACCACCATGCCACCCACTGACCCCTTGCTAAAATTTTATTCGTTCGCTCTTTAAAAAAAAAGTTTGCCAGAGGGCGCACGTGCTTGCTACCGAGAGGCAGAGAGAGAGAGGGAAAACAAGAAAGCACCCATCATGGGGCATGGTCACACTGTGATTCCTTCTTTTCTATTTCTCCTGCCTTCGGAATTTTGAATCAAAATTTTTTTGGTTTGTTTTGTAGAGGATTTTGCCTTAGGGTATGTGTTCTCACCAGGGAGAGAGTCAGAGAGAGAGATACTGAGAAGGAAAATGAGAAATCACCCCCAGGGGGGATGGCCACACTGCAATCTCCTCCTGGGGTCTTGGGCACGTTCACACATGTATCTGGCATGAGTTTCAAGCCACTGGGTCCAGGACCTGAACCACAGTCAGTCATGTGAGAGTCCAGCGATGTAACCATTATACCATCTGCTGACTCTTCCCTTTGAAACTTTGGACACTCGCACATCTGTGCCTGGCATGTTTCTCCAGTCACCAGGTTGGAATTGTAACTGTGAGGTCAGCTATGTGGGATCCAACCGCCTTCACCGCCATACCACGGGCTGGCCCTGCCACTTGTTTACTCTTAAAGTTACAACTCAGTTGCACAAACTGAATGGCTATGTTAGCCAAGTTCTATAGATGTTTGAGATATAGTATTACACTGAACAAAACCCAGAGACCTTTGCCCTCATGAAGCTTATATTCTGCTTGAGCTCTAAGCAGAACTTGTATTTCAATAGTACTTTGTTTACTCCTCTGTCACAGCATGACAAGTATTGTATAGAATCTCTCTGCCTGCACAGCAGAATCACCAGAAATCTTTGGAAAAATAACCATATCCCAGGTCCCACCTTCAGAGATTTTGATGTCCTTTGGGATGTGACCCAAATTATTATAATGCACTGTAAATTTTTGAGGCTGTGATTTTTTTTTTTTTTGGAAGAGTTTCTTTTTTTTTTGCTATGGAGTGTGTGTGCTCGCCAGAAAGATAGAGACAGAGAAACAGAAAGCCAGAAATCACCTCCCATGGGGGATGGCCATGCCGCAATCCCTTCTCCTCCATTCTCCGCTTGGGACTTTGGACAGGCACGCACATATGCCCCGTGTGAGTTTAAGCCACCAGGTCTGGGACTCAAACCACGGTCGACTACATGGGAGTTCAGCAACATGGCCATTATGCCAACTGCTGGTCCCGAGGCTGTGATTTTATACTACTCATTTGGTATTGCCTAACACTTAACTCACAGTAGACAATCGATAAGTATTTCTAGAATTGTTTTATGACTACAAGGAGAAATGGTGTTGGCTCTCCCATTAGTGAACTACAAAGGCATTGAGATGAATAGTCTCATGAGGATTTTGAATAATTGGGTTCTTTCAAGGTGACTGCTAGGATGCATTAATAATAAGAAAAAAAGTTAGACAGTATCCGGAAAACTATAGAAAGCTTTCATAAAGAAACTGGAGCAAATAACCCTGAAGGTTTAAAAAGGAAAGATACAAAATGAATTTTATGTAAGAGATGCCAAAGAGAAGAATCATTAGACGAATAAAGAGATCTTCAAACATTTCATAAAAATTCACATTTTGAAAAAACTACACATGCATTTTAAAACATTTTTTGCACCAAAGCTTGCACTTCAACTCAATATTTCCACAAATTTTTGAAGTCCCCTGTACTTAAAAAAAAAATACTTCCCCTATATTTAGTAGATATTCTTTAATTATTATTATTATTATTTTGGTCATGATAGAGTGCTTGCTCATGCAAGAAAGAGAGAGAAACTCCTTTAGAAACTCCCCAGGGCTCATTCATGCGCGATGCCTTTCCGCCAGTCCTCCAGCCCACCGGGATCTCAGGAACGTGCACACGTGCCTGGCTGTTTTCAGGCTAACCAGGATGGGGACTTAAACCATGTGAACATGTGGCTTCCAGCTCCATACTCCAGTACATTCCTGACTGTGCCCTTCTCCAAAGTTTCTAAAAACTTTATTTCTTCCATGAATGAAAAAGACAGAGACAGAGAGAAACTCCCTGTCCTTAGCTATGGCCAGTCCCAGAGCACGTGCTTAGCATATTCAGAGAGGTCTTTAGACACGAACTTGATCCACCGGACAGAGTGTTGAATTTCACCACTGCACCACCATCCAGCCCTAAATTCTCTATACTGTTAATGTACTTTTGGGTTCATGTTTTTCACAGTGATGTAAACAGTGGCTTGATTTCTCACAATGTTGACGTAGATAAGGACAGACATCATCCCCATTTCACAGGTGAGATGTGAGCTCAGGTAGATGAGGTTAGGTGACTGAGCCAAGTTTCTATGCCAGATTGATAGTAGGGAGATTCAGGAGTTGAACTCACTACCTAGTTTCTAGTTGGATGCTCTTTCCAACACTCTGGGCTGTCCATAAAAGGTGAAATTGTCCTTGATTTCCAGTGTCAGAGACAATACCTGTGTAAGCTCTATATTCTCCTTCCTCTACACATCTGGGTCTCCCCTCCCAGAAAACCTATGTCTGGGTCTACCAGTCACCAAGGCCCTAGTCTTCTAGGTCTGCTTTGATTCGTCTTCCCTGTACCTCCCAGCACCAGGGCTCAGGAACTTTTAACTTCTTGTACTTACTCCTTGAGTGAGTGAGTCATGTGCTCCAGAAGCTGGGCCAAGCCTGGATAGATGGTATCAAGAAGATAGTCTGTGCCCATGTGACATCTCGCAGCAGTGGGAGAGTGACAGACATCACGTCTTCATTCTCATACCCCATAACCATGTCAGTGTGATGGGGAGAGGCTGTGATGCTATGAGAACACACAATAGCAGTTTTGGTTATGTCAGGGAGGTCACAGCGAAGATTCCAGGTGAAACCGATCTGTCGAGAAATAAGTGGTAACGAGACAAAAACAGAGGTGCATCGCCAAACTGGTGCTTCCAGGTTTTCCAGCATAGAAAACTCCTCTTGAGCCTCAGGAATCTCTCAGAACTCCCCACAAGATGAGTAGCTAAGTTTTCCCTATTATTTATTTATTTATTTTAAATTTTGACCAGAGAGAGGGAGAGAGAGAAAGAGAGAGGGAAAGTGAGAAAGCAAGCTGCCAGGTCTGAGACTCAAATCGCAGTCAGTCATATGGGAGTCCAGCAGTGTCCTTGCCTACCACGCCACCTCCCGGTCCCTAACCTTTTTTTTTTTTTTTTTTTTTAAGAGAGGTTTTGCTATAGGGCTCTTGTGCTTGCTGAACATACACAGATAGAACGTGAGAAATCACCCCCCAGGGGGGATGGCCATGCTGCAATTCCTTTTTCTTCATTCCCTTCTTGGGATTTTGGGCATGTAGGTACATATGCCAAGTGTGAATTTCAAGCCACCAGGTCCGGGACTCAAACCATGGTCAGCCATGTTCAGCCTTAACCATGGTTGGTCTTAACCATTACCCCACTTGGTGTCCCTGAGTAGCTAATTTTTAATGACTGAGGAAAAAACTATACAATTCTGTGACTCCACTAACAGTTCTAAATGGTTTTATATATATATATATATATGTGTGTGTGTGTGTGTGTGTATTTTTTAAGTTGCCAGAGGACATTTGTGTCTGCCAGAGTGACAGAGAGGGAGAAAGAAAACAACCTTCTCCCCAGTGGGGTGTGGTCATGCCATAATCCCTTCTCCAGCCTGCAGTCGGCCAGGTGGGATCCAGCTTCCTTAACTACTAAGCTACAGCCTGGCCCTATTTAGTTTATTAGTCACTCAGAATTTAATTTAACAATGTTTTTTCTTGGGGGCATCACTATACAGATAACAGTTGCTACAATGTGTGATCACACACTCTAGGTTTGCTCAGGGTTTGGGGCCTAGGGGCCCTTCATCTCTGAGTTAATTTGTTGAGTACGTACTATTAGGACAAGGGAAAACAGAATCTTTGCGCTCATCTCTTCTCCTGCCCTCACTAGGTAACGAAAGTGCACTTTTCAGTGACTTCTCGGAGACATCAGTGTCAGCCCATTTCCAGTCCAGTGTCAGGGGATAGATAGGCTGTGGAAGATAGATAAGACTGAGTGCTACTTTAGAATAAGATTTTTAAAAGTTAAAACAAATAATTATTTAATTTTATTTGTTATTATTAATATTGTTATTTAATTTGCTATAGGGCATGTGCACTCAACCAGAGAGAGACGGGGACGGGGTGGGGGGCGGGAAGTGAAAGCAAGTCCAGCACTGCAGCCATCATGCCACCTGCTGGCCCCCAATTTTTTTTTAATGCCAGAGAGCATATGCACACACACGTGGGAGTGACAGGGAGAGGGAGAAAAGGAAAAGCACTCCTCAACAGAGCTGGTCACACCGCAATCCTTTCTCTTCCAATGCACCATCCTGTTGGGTCCCTCCTGAGCATGTGCTTGCTCAGTGTTTTATTCAAGCCACGGGGGACCGGACTCAAACCCTGGAAGGCCATGTGGGATCCTGCTTCCTCTGCACAATGCTTAACTACTATGCTATTAGACCAGATCTAGGATAAGTAATTTTGAAATGGGAAAACTATATTATGGAAAGAGGAGACAAATATTAGATTAGGCAATGCAGAGATTGTTTTCAGTGTAAAATTTTTTTTTTTGGGGGAGACGTTTTTGCTATAGGGCACGTGCATTCACCAGAAAGGCAGAGAGGGACAGAGAGATAGAAAGAGAGAAATCACCCCCCAGAGGTGATGGTCACACCGTAATCCATTCTCCATTCCCCTCTCGGGATCTTGAGCACGCACGCACACGCACCTGGCTTGAGTTTAAGCCACTGGGTCCAGAACTCGAACCACGGTTGACTACATAAGAGTCCAGTGACATAGCCATATGCTAACTGCTGGTCCCCAAATTTTTGTTTTTTAAAAACGGGAGGGGGACCAGCAGTTAGCATAATGGTTATGTCACTGGACTCCCATGTAGTCGACCACGAGTTTAGACCTGTTGACTTTCAACACGCCAGGTGGATGTGTGCATGTACCCAAAATCCCAAGAGGGGAATGGAGGAGAAGAGATTGCAGTGTGGCCATCCCCCCCGGGGGGAGCGATTTCTCGCTTTCTGTCTCTTTGTCTCTCTGTCTCTCTGGCGACTGCATGCACCCTATAGCAAAAATTTCTCTTAATAAAAAAAAGAAGGAGGGGGTTTTTCTAAGAAGTATTTAAATGCAATCTTAACAGCTGGAAAAATAATGCAGTCCTGTGAATGATGGTGTGTGTGCTTCCTCATCAAAGTGGTGCAGCTCTTCCCTCCACCCGATGTTGGGCCTGCCCCCAACCTCAGCCCCTTGGTTTCTAGCTTCAGCCTCAGCCTGGACTTTTCTGTGTAGAAGACTTTACTGCTCTTTCCTAGGCCCTCAATGAAGAAAGACTCACCTGTAGGAAGCACTTGTCACCTGGTCCCACACATTGCCTCGGGAGGCTGGGAGCTCCCAAAGGCTGTTGCTAATAAATAGATATTCAATAAATGCTTGCGAAAGAAATTTCCTATTGCTTGTGTGATACTGGAGCTTTAAAAGAAAGATGATAACAAGGTCTCTTGGGAGAAAACTATGATTATGTCTAGACTCTAGAATACTTCGCAACCTTGCCATAATTTTAAGCTCCCCAGATACTTCCTATTGCAAAGGACATGAAGTATAGTAATCTGTGAATCTACGACAGGAAACCTGCAGTTCTGGGAGGTAAGGAAGCACACATTTCTGCTCTCTATCTGTCACATAGGAGACACATTGTTTCTAAATGCCAGGTGGCATTGGTGTTAGTGATAAAAATGAGGACAGCCAAAGGAATGGCATGGAATGGTAAGTTGTAGCTAGGCAAACCCCACGTTAGAGGCCCATTAAAGAGCATACCTAGAATAGCCACCAGGTGGCAGCTCAGAACTACTGGTATGAGGTTACTGATAGACCATCTGAAGACACAACAGCTTGCAATACCACCAGGTGGAGAACGGAGAAAGGTGTATTGGAGCAGTTAGTTACAAGGGGAAAGGAAGAAAGAGACCATGCTTTGTAGCACCTCTGCACACAACTTTACAATTTTGTTTTCTTTAGAAAATAGGACAGGCACACCCATACACGCATGCACACAGCAGAGTCTCATCAGATGCACAATTATGGAGTCTAGCCCCAGTGAGTCTGCCTTGAGAACGTAAGTTAGCTGTTCCCGCAGGTGGCCTCACTTCCTCCATACCTCTTATGGTATGCTTTTATAGGATGTTTAAGAGTGATTTTATACTTTTGTTTTTCACCTAACATTTACTTTAGAAACTTATCCTCTTATAAACTGCTACTGTGGGGCTGGCAGGTGGTGGTTGGGGCACTGGGACTCTCACAGTGGAGTCCTTTTGTACACTCTCACACTGGCCGACTGCAGTTTTGAGTCCCAGACCTGATGACTTGCTCTCTCTCTCTCTTGCCAAAATTGAAGGATAATGATGGTAAATAAAATTAAAATTAATATTTAGGGAACCAGCAGTTAGCGTAATGGCTATGTCGCTGGATTCCCACGTAGTTGTCCGCAGTTCGCGTCCCGGACCCGGTGGCTTAAAACTCACGCTGGGCGCGTGTGCGTGCGTGCCCAGGATCCCGAGAGGAGAATGGAGGAGAAGGGATTGCAGCGTAACCATCCCCCCTGGGGGGTGATTTCTCGCTTTCTGTCTCTCTATCTCTCTCTGTCTGGCGAGCACACATGCCCTATAGTGAAAATCTCAAAAAAAATTGAAAATTAATATTTAAAAAAAATACAAAAATATCCCTACTACAATGGGGCCAGCAAGTAGTGTGGTCGTTAAGGTGCTGGACTTCCACATGCACAAACATGGTTCAAGTCTTGGACCTGGCAGCTTACTTTCTCACTTTCTATTTCTGGTAAGCACATGTGCGGTGCTTTATAACAAATTAAATAATAATAATAATAACAATAATAAATAAATTAAATAAATTTTCAAAAATTGCTACTGTCCTCCATGTATAAAAATATACATATATATTGGGGCCAGCGGATGGCATGGAGATTAAGGCATGGATCCCACATGACTGACTCTGCAGTTCGAATCCTGAAACCAATGGCTTAAAAAAATTCACTGAGTGTGTATGCATATGTGCCTAAATCCTGCGAGGAGACTGGAGGAGACAGGATTGTGGCATGGCCATCTCCCCTAAGGGGTGATCTCTCATTTCTCTTTCTCTCTCTGGTGAGCACATATGCCCTATAGCAAAACAAACATGCAAACAAACAAAATAAACAGAAAGAAAGCTAGAAAGAAAACTTTTAAAAAAGCATACCGTTTCATACACTTTTTATAGCTTATGTCTATCACATTTAAAAGATCTTCAAAAACTTCATGGATAACTAATATTATGTTAAAAAAACTCTACATAGATTTTAAAACTTTTTGCACCAAAATAAACTTGTGTTTTAATTCCATTTTGACACAAACGTTTTGAAGTCCTCTTGTACACCTCATATGCTATAACAACATGTAACGTGTATTGATAAATCGGGGAGCCAGGGCTTTCCATCATGCCTTACACACAGTAGGCACTCAGTGTGTTTGCTGAGCTAAACTGCAGGGAAAGGAGAGTGCCCGGAAAATGGTAGGACATAGTGTCAGAGCAAGAGGTTATTGTAGTGTGGAGGGCACAGAGGGTCAACGAGACAAGAGTGCCCACTTCTGTCCCTCTTTTCAGAACATCCTATTGTATCCAGGGCCCATGAACCTCAGGATCCCCTTCCCAGTGCTGACACCTTCTGTTGCCTTGTCTATATTTCTTCTAGTCATTTGAACACCAGTTCTTTGAATATGGAGTTGTAGGTTGCTAAGAAGGCAAACTTTCTTTTTTTCCCCGTATGGTGTGTATGTGTGCTGAAGAGAGACAGTGAAAGGGAAAGTGAGAAATTACCTCCCCCCACGCCCCCGGGGGGGGTGGCCATGCCACAATCCTGTCTCTTCCATTCTCCTCCTGGGATTTTAGGCATGCATGGCATACACCAGCGTGATTTTCAAGCTACCAGGTCTGGGTCGGCCATGTGGGTGACCATGCCACCTAATGGCCTCATAGGCATATTTTTAGGGGTAACACAATTTCCATTGCTTTGCCCAGAGTAGGCACTTAATAGAGATTGACAGTTCAGCCCACCTAAGAAGATAAATCCAAAAAGCTAACCGGACCCACATAAAGGTTGGGAATTATCAAGTTAATAAAAAAAGTTATTTAAATAAATACAAATATATATATATATATACTGCATATTACTAAAAACTTTGCATGGATTTCAAATTTTTTATGTACCAAAATAAATGAACTAAAACCCTTAGTATTATATATACTCTACCTAATCTCTACCTAATCTTTTTTTAAATCTCCACCAGGTCATTACACTGTTCACTTTCAGTTCAACTTTCAGTCTCTTTGAGGTAGAAAACAGAGTCTCTGAGCTTGGGTCCCAGTAGTCCTTGAACCTGCCCCATCTGTTCATCAGTTTTATCTGTCCCCCATCCCCCTTCATGAACTTTTGTTCTGGCCACTCTTCTCCACTCGCCCTCTCCAGAGCACACCTTCCAATGTTGGTTTCCTGGCCCATAGCACCATGAGTGCCTCCCCTCCTGTTATTATCTAGGTATGATTCACCTGCCAAAGTCCAGGCCAATGCCAATCCCTCCATGAAGATTTCCTCCCTTCTCTGAGGAAATCTTGTTGAATATGTACAAGGAGACTTCAAAAGGTTGGTGCAAAAAAAGTGCAATTAAAGTATGAGTTTATTTTGGTGCAACCCATGCATAGTTTCTTTTTTATAGTACACATTTTCCATGAACTTTTTAAAGACCATTTGTATTAGTCTAGACATGATTAGACACTTAGATCATATTTTAATCAATTTTTTGTTTTATGTGTCTAAGCCAGAGGACATGTGCTCTCACCAGAGAGAGACAGAGACAGACAAAATAAAAGAGAGAGAGAATTTTTACTTCAGGGGGGCATGGTTACACCACTGTTTCTTCTTCTCTATTTCTCTGTAATGTTGGGATTTGGGGCAAGCATGCACACATGCCTGATGTCTTTCAAGCTGAGGCTGGGATTTGAACCACAAAGTAGGCCATGTGGGATCCAGCTCCCTTACCTAGCAGGCCATGGGACTGGCCCTATTTTTTTTTTTTAAGAGAGATTTTTTGCTATAGGACATGTGTGCTCAAAGAGAAACAGAGAGACAGACAATAACAAATCACCTCCCTGGAGGTGATGTATGTGTGTGTGTGTGTGTGTGTGTGTGTGTGTGTGTGTATAGTGTTTGCTATAGAGTACATTTGCCTACCAGCGAGAGAGGGAAAATAAGAATCCCAGGTGAGATGCCCACACCTCACCTGGGCTTGGGATTGGGATTTTTGGGCTTGCATACACATGTGCCTGGTGTGTTTTTGAAGCTGCTAGGTCCAGTACTCAAACTGCAGAGTAAGCCACGTGGGATCCAGTGCCTTAACTACCACAGCATCTGCTGGTCTCCAAAGAGGTTTTTTGTGACCACTAAGTAATGGTTTTCTATGAACGGTGGTCCCTCAGAGATTAGCTAGCTGAATCCGAAGTGCTCTCATCCAGGATCTCTAACCAACTACAGCAAAAACCTCCTGTAAAAACAAATGATGTCACTTGGGCGATGGAAATCTATAACTGTTATAGTCAGGCAGTTCCTCAAAAGCTTACACCTAGATGGATCATATGACCCAGCAATTTTACTCAAAGTATAAAAGGTAACTTCAAAAGGTTCATGGAAAATATGTATTATGTAAAAACTATACATAGTTTGGGGACCAGCAGTTGGCGTAATGACTATGTCACTGGACTCCCATGTAGTCGACCACGGTTTGAGTCCCAGAACCGGTGGCTTGAACTTGTGCGTGCGTGCCCAAGATCCTGAGAGGAGAATGGAGGAGAAGGAATTGCATGCATGCCCAAAATCCTGAGAGGAGAATGGAGGAGAAGAAATCATCCCCAGGTTTTTTGTCTCTCTGTCTCTCTCTGTCTTTCTGGTGAGCACACACACCCTATAGTAAAACCCTCTTCAAAAAACTTCAAACAAACAAACAAAAACTACACATGGTTTGGTACTGTCCATAGTTTTAGTTCTTTGCTGGGAGCCTACACTGGGAATGTATCTTTCCCTGATTAAGGGGGTGTCTATATATATGCTTATAAAGTAATTCAGCTGTCCAGAAGTCAGAAAGGGTGCATGTGCTCCTCAGAGAGACAGAGAAAGAGAGACAGAAAGCAAGAAATCACCTCCTGGGATTCAAGAAATCACCTCTTCCTTTAATTATTTCTTCCATGAGCAAGAAAGACAAACATCAAGAGGCAGAGAACACTCCCAATAGAATTTTCATCCAGCGATTCTCCCCGAGTCTCGGCCAGTCTGGGTCTCAGGCACATGCACATGCACATGCCTCTCGTTCAGAGACAGGCCCCGAGGTGCAAACATAGGACCATGTGGACCCATTTGTACTCCCGCCTGACCCCAAGACACAGCATGTCTGAAGGAAAGAAAGGCCAGAGAGATGACATAGGACAATCCTGACTTACAGTGGACTTTTTGATAGAAATTCAGAGGTCTGGGGACCAGCAGTTGGCGCAATGGCTATGTTGCTGAACTCCCATTTAGTTGACTATGGTTCGAGTCCCAGATCTGGTGACTTAAAACTCATGCTGGGCATGTGTACATGCGTGCCCAAGATCCTGAGAGGAGAATGGAGGAAAAGGGATTGTGGAGTGGCTATCCCTCCCTGCGGGTGATTTCTTGCTCTCTGACTCTCTGTCTTTCTCTGTCTTTCTGGGGAACACACACACCTACAGCAAAAACCTCTCAAAAAAAAAAAAAAAAAAAGATTGGGAGGGCTGGACAGAGGAAATCTCTAAAGAACCTGAATTGGCAGAGTTTGCAAAACAATGAAAGAATGCTAAGACTGGGCCCCTTTACCTTACTAGAGGGTGATATGTTGTAGGGGGGTGGTGAGGAGGATTGGGAAGTCTATAAGAGGGTGGAGAATGGGGTCAGTAGGTGACATGGTGGTTAAGGGGACTGCATTCACTCATGGCAGACCGCAGTTCGAGTCCTGGACCTGGTGGCTTGCTTTCTTGCTTTCCTCTCTCTCTCACTCCATCTTTCTTTGGTCAAATTAAAATAAATAAATAAAGTTAAATAAAATAATTCTTAAAAAATAAAAAGGCCAGGGAAACGGATGTCTTCTCAAGAGCTAAACTCTGAAACTACGTTCCTCAGAAGCCACAAGGACAAGTTACGACTTCCAGTCAGCGTGGTTTGAGACCTCTGAAAACTTGAGTCCATCTTATTTTGAAGCCTCAACCCACGCCCTTTCAAACATATGAAAATTTAATGACATTTCACATTACATAAATATGGTTTTCTGGGGGACCAGCAGATGGCATAATGTTTCTGTCACTGGACTTCCACACAGTGGACTGTGGTTCGAGTCCTGGACCTGAGCTTAAAACCCCCACTGGACGTGTGTGGAAATCCTGAGAGATGATGGAGGAGAAGGGACTGTAAGGTGGCCATCCTGTTGGGGGGGGTGATTTCTTGCTTTCTGTCTTTCTGTTCCTCTGACAAGTATACGTGCCCTACAGCAAAAATCCCTCTTAAAAAAGTAATAAAAAATAGTTTTTTTCTCCATAAAATATTGGCCATATTCTTGTAATTCCGCTTTTGAAAATATTTGGCTATGAGTAACTTTTAATCTTTTATTGTCTTTCTTCATAATCGTGTTTACTTGCAATTTCTTACAAAGTGAAAAAATTTGATCTGTAATTGTTTTTCCAAATGCAAAAATATTTATGAATATTAAGACGAATGACAGTTGAATCTGACATATGATATTTGGTAGAACATTTAATTAGACATTTATTGATTTCACTTCTATAGTTTTATTTTTAGTTTAGAGCAAATAGTTTTCCCCCCTAGGTCTGTCTCAAGCTTTTTTGTAGACAGCGTTGTTCAAGCTCATTGGCTCTAAGCCCTGTTTCTATGGTGCCTAATGGATAAAACAGCTTGCTTACAGTCCTCGGACTTGATGGTTTGGGCTACTTCCTGGAATTGTCATGAAAAAACTGCTTATCCCTTCATGAGAACAGTGCAGTGTCCTTCCAGGGAACCCGAGGGACCATGGAAAGAGACAGCTCTCACCTTACGCCTTTGGACCACAGCCTTTTTGTTATTCTGAGAAGATCATAGATCCAGCTCAGAATAATGTTTCAAAAGCACAAAATAAAATGCATAGGGTTACAAAGGAAATGAATTGCGTTGAAATACTACTAGCAGATGGAATACATTTGTGATATAGTAATATACATGTTTTTTTATCAATGCATTAAATGATAAGACCTAGTTCTTGGCCCATAACTACCATAATTTCAAAGTAGCAATGAAGATAAGTAATATTTTAAGATATCAACATTTACTGTGAACTGATATGAATGTATTTGTTAGTCTATATTTTGTTAGGTTTTTGCCATAGGGCACGTGTACTTGCAGGAGAGAGACAGAGAGAGTGAAAATGAGAAATAACTGCCCTCCAGAGAGGGATGGCCATGTTGCAATCCCTTCTCCTCTATTCTCCTTCTGGAATTTTGGGCATACATGCACATGCGCCCAGTGTGAATTTCAAGCTGTCAGGGCCAGGACTTGAAGCACTGTGAGCCATGTGGGAATCCAGTGCCTTAACCACTACGCCACCTGCAGGCCCCAGTATTGTTATTTTTATTGGTGAAAAAGTCACAAATGCTTATAGTACTAATATGTTTGCTGCCTATTTTCACCATGGTGGTGTTTTGCTATAGGGGGCATGCTTTCATCAGACAGAGAGAGAGAAAGGGAAAGTGAGAAATAATTCCTCAGGGGGGATGGCCATGCCACAATCCCTTCTCCTCCTGTGCCCAGGGGGGCACACATCCATGTGTACCCAGTGTTTTTTCTTCTCTTTCTTTCTTTTTAAAAATCATTATTTTATTTAACTTAATTAATTAATTAATTAATTAATTGTTTTTAATTTGATCAGAGGGGGAGAGGGAAGTGAGAAAGCAAGCTGTCAGGTCTGGGACTCAAACCCTGGTAGTCTATGTGGGAATCCAGCACTCTTAACCACCAGGCCACCTGCTATCACCTCATCTCCCCAGTGGTTTTTCTAAATCACTGGGTCTGGGACTTGAACTGCACAGTCAGCCACGTGGGATAAAGTTGCCTCAACCGCCATGTCATAGGCTGGCCTGAGAAATACTATATTTTAACTACAGGTTAGTAAAAGGAAGATGTATTTTTTTTTTTTTTTAATTTGCAGATCCTATGAATTCTATCCTTGGATGTGGACTCCAAGTCAAGATCCGTGGAGGACGTGGGGCTGGATAGCAGCACAGTAGTAAAACCCACAGTTCTGTAAGGCTGACTCACATAGGAAGGTTCCGGGTCTGCATTTGGAGACATCTCTGAGTACGCTGCACACGTATGTTCATTCCTCAGAACTGGCTGAAGCTGGGGATGGATCACCCCTTCAAGACCCTGTTCAGGGTGCCATCTCCTCTCTCTTTCTCTCCCACTCATAGAAGAAGATCAATGGAGGAAGGGGGATGCCATCACTGGTGTAGGTTATTACGGTGAGAGGATTACAGACATCAAGTGACTCAAGTGTGAGAGATGCTACAGCTGAGTCTTAGGGTTGCTCAGCTCCCAGAGCTATGGCAGCCAACTCTTCTGATGTAGCATCAGTGAAACAGAAAGTGCCCTTTACTGACCCAAAGTATTTGCAATTTCACAGAGATTTTCAATCTCCCGTTCACGGCCAGAGCTATGACTGAACGGTACACTCTGTTCCTCAGACAGTTTTCCTGAACAATCCCACCTTAGAAGTTTGTGACTTCATTCTAAAATGATTTCTTCTTTAGTTTTCAAGATCACATTTCACACAAACCACCCATTGACCCTCCTTCTCATCCATCCATCTGTGCATCCAGCCAGCCACCCATTTCCGCCTACGTGTCATGAGGACATGCTGGAAAGATCTGGACTGGATTGTAAGTCATCTCCCCTTCCTAATTCTCTCCTTGGTCATAGCTCATACTGAGAGATGCCTATGAGGATCATCTATGGTTCAAAGGATCAGTACAAAAGGTCTTCTGTGGTGGAGACAACCTCGGAAATGTCTAGCATAATTCAAACAAATCAAGTCATTTCATTATGCAGGACCCATTTTTTTTTTTTTTTTAGAGAGGTTTTCGCTACAGGGTGCGTGCGCTCGCCAGACAGACAGAGAGAGACAGAGAGACAGAAAGTGAGAAATCACCCCCCAGGGGGGATGGTCACGCCGCAATCCCTTCTCCATTCTCCTCTCGGGATCTTGGGCACGCACGCACACGCACCTGGCGTGAATTTTAAGCCACTGGGTCCGGGACGCGAACCATGGTCGACTACGTGGGAGTCTAGTGACATAGCCATTATGCTAACTGCTGGTTCCCATGAAGGACCCATTTTAAGGCCACTTTGTGAAAATACAGGTTATTTTTGGCTCCTGGTCCCCAGGCCCGAACTAACACTGACAGTGAAATTCCTTATTCCCCATGCAAGTGTGGTCATGGCTTCCACAATTGCTCATGACTTCTCTTCTTTACCTCTCCTCTCTCAGATGGAGATAAAACAGTAGCCCGTATGTCCTGTCTGTTTTTGACAGGAAAAAATTATGCCCTACGTATTGCAAATGGAGTCAGGATGGTTTACTCTGGCTCCCTCATCTCCTATCTTATCATGTTTAAAGAGCACAGAGTAAACAACTTACGTTATTAGTTGTATTGCGCTTTCATGCATATTATGTAATTATGAATTTTCTGTTTTATGCCACTGAATGTAACATGCATGTGTGTGTGTGCGTCACAATTTGGTTTTGGCAATGAGCCACTATTGTCTGTAGCCCCTTTTAGAGAAAGGGAGCATCTGGTCAACTAGCTCAGTGCTGCTCTGCTCTGCCCTGCAATCATTGCCCTGCCCTGCTCAGCCTTGGTTCAGCCTGGTGAGCCCGGATGGCCTTGGCTTAGCTCCACATTGGCTCTACTTAGCTCCATGCGCTGTGAGCTCTGGGACGGAGGAAACCGCTCTGTGAACATTCACTTCAGCCAATGAACAACAGGACAACAGTACCTTGTGTCTTCTTCCAACTCCCTGTGTCTCTGTTCAACATACCCTTTGGAGGAGGAAAGAACCTCTCAAAACACCCTAATATTCTGCCTCTGTGTGATTTAAACCACACTGGTGGTTTAAATGAGAACACTTGAACTGGGAAGCAAATGTTTTTCTTCCTTCTTCTTCTTATTAATCACATCTCACCCGTTTGGTGTTTACCTTGCTCTTCTAGTCACATAGTGCAATGGTCAACAACTCCAGGACCCAGCACTCATGGCAGCACCCATCAAAGCAAAAGGCTTCAGTCATAGAACAGCTGGGTGTTGCCACAGAACCTGTGGGTCCCATGGTACACGTGGAGAGGAACCAGCTTCTTCTCACCACCATGGTAGGGTCCAAAACCTAGTGTTCATAACATGATGACCATGACCCACTTTCTATCCCAGAGCACAGTTTGCAGTGCAGGATGGAGGGGCTGCCTTTGTCCCCTTGGCCCATTGGGCATGTTGGTGACCCAGTAAACCTTGTTGAAACGAGGCCGTCTGTAGTCTTCTTCACTTGGACTGAAGAGCCCAGGAGCTCATCTTCCTTTTTAAATTGGCCTCTTAGCCCCAGATATAGGCCATGAGCAAGTATTTAACAGTCTGACCTTGGCATTTTGTGCACCCCTTTTATAACACTGATCAGACTGAGGAATTATAATGGAATTAAATGCTTGTGTTCCTGCAAACTAAATGCAGGGATCAGCTATTTGTTTCTATATCCCCATCACCTGGCAGTGCCGGGTTATATCTTTCCATAATTTGTGGCCAAATTATTTTCATATACTTTAATTATGATAGTATATTGCAATGATTTCATATGGAAGCAGACGTATTCTTGAATGAATGCATTACTATGTTAAGCAAAGAATAGTTTTCTCTAATTATTCCCCTGTGCCTGGATTCCCTTACATACATGTCTTTGTTCCATATTTTAATGTTTGGCCTATTTTCCAGGCACTTACTTTGCTTATATAATTTTAATATGTTGTTCTTGTTCATCTATTCTGTTATTTACATTGTGTATGTAAGAAAATTGAGGCTCAGAAAGTTTAACTTTCCCATGCTCAGGTAGCAAACAAATTGTTGTTTCTTTTTTTTTTTTTCCAAGTGCCTGATTTTTTAAAAAATGTATTTTACATTCATTCACTGGACATCAATACAGCATATAAAATGTGATTTCCCATCCAGAATACACTGTATAGTGGCTTAATCATACATGTTATCATCAACAAATAATTTTCCATTTCTTGTTTCATGTATATCCTCCCATCCCTCCATTTCTCACCCTCTGCCATTTCCCACCCTCCTCCCACACTGTCTCTGGTATCTGCGGTTGCTTTCTATTCCTTTTTTCCCCCCTCACGTTTTATTGATTTATAAAATATCTTAATTAATCTAACTACTTTCAATAGCAAGCTCAGCTGATCTATACATATCTATGAACACATGTTTGACTTTAGCCATGAAACTCTGTCAGTAGAATGAATATATGATAAAGTAGCACCTAGCTGAGGCTATATAGCTTACTGTGGTCATTAAATAGGTATTTTAAAATATATTTTTAAATTTCAATAAAGGCAGTTTTAGAGACCAACAGTTGGCATAATGGCTATGTTGCTGGACTTCCATGTAGTTAGCCACAGTTTGAGTCCCGGACCCGGTGGCTTAAAACTCACGCCGGGCGCATGTGCGTGCATGCCCAAGATCCTGAGAGGAGAATGGAGGAGAAGGGATTGTGGCATGGCCGTCCCCCCTGGGGGGTGATTTTTCACTTTCTGTCTCTCTGTCTCTCTCTGGTGAGCGCACGCACCCTAAAGCAAAAACCTCTCAGGAAAAAAAAAAAAAAAAAGAGAAGAAAAGAAAAAAACAAAGAAGAGAAACAAACAAGATAAAAAGAAAAAAAATTTTTTTGTCAAAAAAATGAAAGCCACGCGAATGAGGCTGCTTAGAACTCAAATATAGATGGCTGCTGATTGGCTTATCTTGGGAGCAAGACAAAAGAGTGGCAGTGAGCTAAGACATTTAGAAATTAAAAACAAAATTAAAAGTAGAGAGAGAGAGAGAGTCGGAGAGAGCCACAGAATAAGTAGGGTGCTCCGACCTGGTTCCTGGCTAGATCTGGGGGACTGGAGGGTGAAGTCTGGGCAGAAGGTCTTTGGTGGTCATAATTCAATTGCTGTTTTTTAGCGAAAGGGTTTAAACTTGTGGTTTGGAGCCTAGTTCTATCTTTCCCATTACTAGGAGGCAACAGTTCTCAAGTTCTGGTTCACAGACCCCTGAGTGTCTTTGAGAGCTTTTCAGGGGTCTACAGGCTAAAACTATTTTCATGATAATACTGACATTTTTAGCCTTTGCACATTCATGCGCACATGTGTGTTAACACTCAGGCCTTGGTACAAATGCAGCAGCAATTTTAGTCATTGTATTTTCCACTGTTATACTCTTTCAGTAAAAATGATGACAAAACAGGAGCTGGCAGATGGCATGGTGGTTAAGGGCACTGGACTCCCACATGACCGACAGAGGTTCCAGTCCCGGACCTGGTGGCTTGCTTTCTCATTTCCCCTCTCTCTCTCACTCTGTCCCTTTCTGGTCAAATTTTAAAAAATAAATAGATAAAATCAAATAAATGAAGTTAAATTTTAAGAATTCTTAAAAAAATGGTGATAAAACAGTCTCACTTTAGACAATCTGGACAAAACTGCGAAAATAAATGTTACTAAATTTAAGCCCATGAGTGCACATCTTTTTAATATTCTGTATGACAAAAAGGGAAGTACACATAAAACATTTCTGCTACATCCCAAAATATCATCCTTACCTGGAGGAAGCCGCTTGTGTGGTTGAGATGTGAGCTGAATGAAGAAGCTTGCTTTCTTCATGGATCACCATGTCTACGTCAAGAACAACTGACTACAAACCATGATTGTTAGATATTTGGCAGAAGTGTTCTTGAAAATGAATGGAGTAAGTTTAAAATGTCAAGGGGACCAATAGACAGTCTCTATTGGCAGTAATAAAAAAGGAGCTTTCAAGGTAAAGTCAGAATTGTGGAAAATGTGTATCTGCTACCACGCACTTGTCGGTTTCTCAGCTACTTATAAACTTTTCTAATGAGACTGTTGATGATATAAACGAAGTGATTTTTCTGATAAGGTATAATTAAAAAAATCAGCATTTAGAAGATCTGCATAACTCATGGAACCTAGATTTTCTAAAAGATGTTTCAAAATCATGCATGAGTAAAGGATCCTTCAAATACAAGATAGACTGATAGCTTTGACTGATAGCTTTGACTGTAGCAGAATACTGAAAGTTCATTAATACGGTTTAGAAAACGATAGCTCGTTGAATATGCATGTGTACAGCCACAATGATCTAAAAGGCAATTCAAATACTCCTCCCTTTTTCAACTTCATTTCTATTTGAGGCCAAAGTATCTTTATATACTTTAATTATGACAGTGTATTGCAATGAATTGAATACAGAAGCAGATGTGAGAATCTGCCTCTCCTTTATTAAGTTACACATGAAGAGATTTGCAAACATGAAAAATATGTCATATAGTGGATACTTTTTATTTTTGAATACGTACTTTATTTTTAATAAAAAATATTATTTACGGGGGTCAGAAGGTGGTGTGGTGGTTAAGGTGCTAGACTCCCACATGGCTGACCATGGTTCCAGTCCTGGACCTGGTGGGTTGCTTTCTCACTTTCTCTTGCTCTCTGGTGAGTGCATATACCCTATAGCTGGTTAAGAAAAATAGTAAATAAAATTAAATAAGTAATTCTTTTTTTTTTTTTTTTTGGGGGGGTTTTTTTCTTAAGGGGTTGTGGCTCACCAGAAAGACAGAGAGATAGAGAGATAGAAATCGAGAAATCATCCCCTAGGGGTGATGGCCATGCCACAATCCCTTCTTCTCCATTCTCCTCTCAGGATCTTGGGCATGCACGCACATGTGCCCGGCGTGAGTTTAAGCCACCAGGTCCGGGACTAAAACCGTGGTCAGCTACATGGGAGTTAAGCAACATAGCCATTACACTAACTGCTGGTCCCAATAAGCAATTCTTAAAAAGATTATGTTAACATATAATAAGTTTATATTTTTAAAAATGTACCAACAAATATTAATTAAATTATTAAAATGTCTATCAGTTTTAATTTCTAATAAGGTTAATATTGATTAAAAATTGATAAAAAATAATGTCAAAATAAAATTTTGGGGGTGGGGGCTTCAATTGTTTTTCAAAACAAAGAGAGATTTCAAGATAAAATAGTTCGGAGATTCCCACTGTTTTTTTCTTTTCTTTTCTTTTTTTGTTTTACAGTTAATCACTGTACATGTTTATAGCATACACTATTAATCTTCCCAATATGAATGCACTGCATATAAGTCCAGTCAAAGACATTACCATACACATTATCATGAACAGATAATTTTCCATTTTTGTGTTTGTTAAAGGTTTTCCTTTTTTTTCTCCTTGAGTCCTTTCCTCCTCTCCGTTGCCCACTCTCCTCCCACACTGTCTCTGGTATCCGCAGTTGCTCTCCATGCATTTCTACCTTCCACTATTGCAGTTTCTGCCACAGAGTGCAGACATTATTACATGTATATGGTAACTGGAGACATTTACCGCCTCTCTTTCAGTTTGACTTGCTTCACTTCGCATTACTTCTTCCATATTTGTCTATTTACTATCAAATGCCAGGGATTCTCAATTTTTTTAAATGACTGGGTAGTATTCCATAGAGTATATGTGCTACACGTTTTCAATCCATTCATCTATTGGATATTTGGGTGGATTCCATGTGTTAGCAATTGTGAATAATGCCACAATAAGCACAGACGTGCAAATGTTTTTCTGACTGAATGTGTTATATCCTTTGGGTAGATACCTAGGAGTGGGATTGCTGGGTCATATGATTGTCGTGTCTGTAGGTTTTTGAGGAACTTCCATATCCTTCTCCACAGTGGTTGTATTAGTTTACATTCCCACCAATAGTGTAGGAGAGTTCTCTTTTCGCTTATCTTCTTTATTGCCAGCACTTCTCCGTCTTCATTCTTTAAATCCTACCTATTCTGACTGGGGTTAGGTGGTATCTCACTGTGGTTTTGATTTGCACCTCCCTTATGATAAGGGATGTTGAGCAGGGACCGCACTCTTCAATTATGGACAATAGAGAAGTGTATATGTGACAGGAAAGGATAAGAGCCAAATACATCTGGTAGAGTATGTAGGAAACTTTTTTGTTCACTTAGGCTACTGTGAAATGAAAAAACAATAGAACCCTTTTGTTCAAAATGGGCCTGGGAAAGACCATTAGGAAAGCTGAACTCAGGCACACAGAAGTTGGACAGCCTCTGGACTTGTATTACCCCTTTGGTGCCAAGCTGCTGAGATAAGGCATCTAAAATACCTTAAGATGCCACCAAGACATTACTGTATTTTTTTTTTTTTGGCTTGCTTTTCAGCTTGATAGTTTCTGTTGATGTATCCCAAGTCAGAGATTCTTTCCTCTGCCATATTCAGTCTCCTAATAAGCCCATCAAGGACAGTCTTCACTTCTATTAGTGTTTTTGATCTCTAGCATTTCTTTTCAGTTCATTCTTAGAATTTCCATCTGTCTGCTTATATTATTCATATGTTCTTGAATGTTTGAGAGCCCTTAGCATATGAAATACAGTTGTTTTAAATGCCTGGTATGACCATTCCAGCATCTCTGCCCTGTCTAATTCTGGTTCTGTTGCTGGCTCTGTCTTTTCAAACTGTTTTGTGTGTGTGTGTGTGTGTGTGTGTGTGTGTGTTTTAGTATATGTGATTTTTTTCTTGATCACTGGATAGAATGAACTAACTAAAATGAGCTGCTGTCAATAGGCCTTTATCGATGGTAGAAGGTGTAGGGGAAGGGGAAGCAGTCTATAGTCCCGTGATGAGGTCTTAGTCTTTCAGTATGGTATTTTTGGACGATGAACTTCATGAGTGCTTATCAGTCACCATTCAGTTTCCATTCTTCCTCTTGAGATGGGATGGTTAGAGCAAGCAGGAGTTGGGTATTCCCCTTCTTCCACATCAAAGCTAGAGCCAACAGGAATTGGTTACTCTTCACTCAGGTTAATTAGGTAAATTGGTGATTTCTCTTCCCTCAGGTTAATTCTGCTAAAACTGCAGCAGGTCGAGTTTTGATTAATAGTTTCCCCTGGGGATAGACTTTCTTAAGAACAGTGCTCTAGTGGTTTCCAACACGGCTTTGTATTTTTCTCCTCTGCCAGAATTATGAAAGATTTTTCTTTGATATTCCTGGAAGTAAAACTCAAAGGGGTGCATACCCCATACCACTCCAGAACTGGACTCCTGAAGTGTTTTTTTTTTTTTTTTTCTACAGGGTGTGTCCACTTGCTAGAGAGAGACAGAGAGAAAGAAAATGAGAAATCTCCCCCTTAGGGGAAGTGGCCATGAAACAGTCCCTTCTTTTCAAGTTTCCTCTTGTGATTTTGGGCATGCATGCACATTTGCCTGGTGTGATCTTCAAGCTGCTGGGTACAGGACTCAAACCATGTAGCCAGTCAGGTGGGATCCAGTCCTTTAACCTCTATGCCACCTGTTGGCCCTCTCTTGGATTGTTTATCATCAGACCTGTCCACATTGAGCCTCCGCAATTCATCAATTACAGTTCAGGTTTCCCTACCCCTTACAGGGGTTTCTACTCCGTTATGATTCTCTGTATTCACCTGTCAGTCTCTCCAATTTTGGGGGCAGTAGTTTGTCCCATAACCTCATGTCCCATAGATCTAAGAAAAGTTGGTGATTTTTCAGTTTGTTTAGCATTTTACTTGTTAAGAGAGAGCGATGATTTCTTACACACCAAACTGGAAACTAGAAGTCTCATGAGTAGCTTGTAAAACCATGGTAGTGTAGGATGCTCATGACCCCACCTTAGGGAGGTGCCCTTGTTTGATTTTGCACACAAACCTGAGTTGGCCCAACCAAATCACGAAGCTGCGATGTGTACACAGGAAGCCCATATAATACACCACAACAAAGTCCTGCTTTAGTTCTCAGTGGGAAACACTGGTTCTTGTTGGACAAAAGTATTCAGGACAGAAATATGTGATGTTATTGAGTTTTGGACTTATGTGGCTAACAGAGATGGGCTATGAAAACAATTAATGGACACTGACTTTCTTTCTTCTTTTACATTTCCTTCTTTTCTTCTTGCATGCGTGAGATGGAGGGATAGCACTCCAATAGAGTCTTTATGAAAAATAATTATTTATTTTAATTTTATTATTATCATTATTTAAAAATTTGCTATAGGTCATGTGCATTCACCAGAGAGAGACTGAGAGAGAAAGGGGGGGGGAGAGAGAGAGAGAGAGAGAGAGAGAGAGAGAGAGAGAAAGTGAGAAAGTAAGCCACCAGATCTGGGACTCAAACTGCAGTTGGCCAAGTGAGAGTTTAGCATGTTAACCACCATGCCACCTGCTGGCTCTGGGTCTTTTATTTTTAAGAATTTTGATTTTATTTACTTACTACTTATTATTTTAATTTGACTAGAGAGAGATAAAGGGAAAGTGAGAAAGCAAGCTGCTAGGTCCTGGACTCAAACTGTGGTTGGACATTCTCTTGTCTTTTGGGTAGATACCTGGAAGTGGGAATGCTGGATCCAATGGTAGTTCTATCTGTAGATCTTTGAGGAACCTCCATATTGTTCTCCACAGTGACTGAACCAGTTTACATTCCCACCAACAGTGTAGGAGAGTTCCCCTTTTACCACATCCCTGCCAACACTTACTACTTTTTGTATTTTTAATCTTTGCCACTCTAACAGCTTGCACGTCAATGTTTATCGCAGCATTGTTCACGATTGCTAAGACACGGAATTAACCTAAATGTCCACAAACAGATGAATGGATGGAAAAAGTGTAGCACATCTATTCTTTGGAATACTACTCAGTCATAAGAAAACAAGACCCTGGCATTTGATAGAAAGTGGTCAAATATGGAGTATCTATTGCTGAGCGAAGCAAGCCAGGATATGAAAGAAAAATATTGTATTATGTATCCACTTAATATATACTGAATCTCCACACTTTATGATAGAGATTGAAATATTGGAGGTCATGAAAGCAGTGTAAATAGTTAATGGATGCTGAAGACAGTGTGGAACAGGGCAGGGGGAGAAGGGAAGAGTATAGAGAAGGATAGCAAGAGAACAAATAGAGAGGCATTAGTAGGACACAGATATGATTTGTTACCTGCTGATGATAACACATATAGTATGCTCAGATGAACTGGTGTGGAAAGTATTTTATGTTCGGTAAATTATTTATACGAGTCAAATGATATATAGTGATTGAATGTTTAAAAAATAATGAGAATAAATAATAATAATCTGAAAAAAATGATGAAAAGCTACTTGATGATAATGTGGATAGTAATGTCTTTGTCTTGACTGGTATGTGTGGTAATCGTGATGGAAAAAGAAATGTAATACAATGTAAAGACATATGTGATTCAATGTAATATAAAAAGAGTATGATAATAAATAAATTTTTTTAAAAAAAGAAAAGAAAAACATGTTTGGGCACGTGGGAGTCCAGCATCTTAACCACCATGCCACTTGCCGGCTCCACTCACCAGGGTCTTGACATCATGACTCACTCCTAGCTTCAATCAGCCTGGATCATGAGCATGTGTGTACCCAGCATACTCAGGGAGGTCTGTAGACTTGAACCTGAAACCTTCCCATGTGAGTCAGCCTCACAGAGTGTTCCATTTTACCGCTGTGCCACCATCTGGCCGCCCAAAATTATTTTTAATAATTCATCCTCATTTTTTTTCAACAATATTTACCATTCGCTTACCAGGTGCTAATGACTGGGCTTACAAACTTCAGTGAAACAAGTGACTAAAGTCCCTAGAGACTTGGGAAAGGGGCAGATGTAAAATTAAAAAAATGTAACCCTGGGTGATGAGTACCACACATGATATCAAAGCACAGAACAATGAGTTATTGGTCCTTTCTTCCATATGTTTGCAGCTCTGAAGATCTTTTTTTGGAGCTGGATGTGTCTGCTGTGTCTCAATGATTCTCCATGAGATTCCTAGTGGCTCTGCCCATATGCTATAATGAATGTTCAGAATAGGCTCTAACAGCCCAGCAACTGTTGCTTCCTACTCTTCCTGCTTCTCCTTGTCTTAATTTGGAATATGAGCTACCTGTCCCAAAACATAGAATACAGAACTAACTAAATAAACATCTTTATTTTTCTGTAATGTAAATTATTTTACATCCCCATCCACAAATCCTGCGGTTTGTTCAGGATTTCTGTTTTTGGAACTGGACATGAGGTTGGGTCCCATCTGATCTCTGATGCTGCATAACCTCGAAGGCTTCCTCTGAAACATCTACGCCTCTGTCTGGTCCTTGGTTGTCGATTTTGTGCAGCCTGTGATGGAGATATCATTATTATTTTGAAAAGAAATAATTATTTATTTAACTTAATTTATTCTTCTTCAATTTGATGAGAGAGAGAGAGAGAGAGAGAGAGAGAGAGAGAGAGAGAGAGAGAGAGAGAGAAGGAAAGTGAGAAAGCAAGCCACCAGGTCTGGAACTCAAACCACAATTGGTCATGTGGGAATCCAGCACTTTTATCCCTATACCACCTGCCAACCCTGAGATATCATTATTTTTATCCACATGGCCCTTCCAGCCTGGAGGCTTTCTCTGATATTTCTATGCCACTCTCAGACTCACAAGAATTATTCTCCTAAGACATGCTTTCTGCTGTAGGATACTATTGCTTCCTTGTGGCTCTAGACTCATTTGATTTTTTAGATCCTACAAGCTATCTGGAAAATCTCAGAGAGCAAGTGAGGAAGAATTGATCCATAGCTACTTTTATTATTTTTTTTAATTAATAAAACAGTAAAAAAATTTTTTTTTCTTTCTTTCTTGAGAAAGAGAGGCAGGCACTCAATACTCAAGTGTCTTTATGCTACGATCCACCTTCCCACTTTGAACAGCCCCAAAGCACGGAAACATGTGTGCCTGGTACACTCTGGGAGGTCTCGAGATGTGAACTCAAAACTTTCCCGTGTATATCATCGTCAGAGTGTTGTGTTATTGCTGTGCCACTATCCTACCCCCATATCTACTATTTTTTTCTTTTCTTCAGAGAGAGATTTTTGCTATAGGGTATATGTGCTTGCCAGAGAGAGAGAGAAAGCGAGACACACAGCACGAGAAAGTTAGAAATTATCCCCTGGGGGCGATAGCCACGCTGCCATCCCTTCTCCTCCATTCTCCTCTCTGGATTTTGGGCATGCATGCACATTCACTTGGAGTGAATTTCAAGCTCCGGGATCCAGGACTCAACTACGGTTGGCCATGTGAAAGCCCAAACCCTTAACCACTATGCCACCCATTGCCAGCATATCTACCATTTTTAACATTCCCTTTAGACTCTTCTCCTACTCTCAGGGGGTGGGCATAGCTTAGGAGGATCCAAAAGGCATCTTCCCCAATTCTTTGCTACCTTTCTTTTACATATCCTTTCTACTAATGTAGAGCAAAACAAAGTCCCAGTTAGAATGGGGAAGGAAAAACTGGGAAAAAATAGTATTTTGAGAATATTTTTCTACATCATAAGTAAGTTGAGACTGTGGGAACTGAGCTGGAGAGTAGGTTGTCTCTAAAGAGAAGTTACTCCAAAAAAAGAAGAGAAAAATGAGAAAGAATTAAGAGATGATAGGAAACATTATTTTACTGGAAAACCAGTGACCATTCCTAGCCATTATACTCTGCCTCCCAACTGTTTTTGTTTGATGGACATTTTCAGGAGATAAGTTGCTATTTTGTCACTTAATATATGAATATAACATATGCCCAATTTCCAGCACACTAATGGACTTTATAATGCAATAAATTGTAGGCACTCAATAAATTTTTATGAAATGAATTAATGATAAAATCAGTGGATGTAACTGGATGAGTTAAAGTTACACAGGCTGTATGAGCAGGAGGAGCTTCATAAATCTTATATTATGAAAAATCAAGATTAAAAATTAATTTGATATTTTCTTTCACTCACATGGGATTTAACAGTCTTGGAGAACAGAGGTGGCATAGTGATTGGGATGCTGGACTCGCACATGGCTAACCACAAATAGAGTCCTAGCCCTCGTGGCTTGTCTTCTCACTTTCTCTCTCTCTCTGGTCAAATTTAAAAAAATAATAAAATGTACATAATTACTAAAAAAAAAAAAAAGTGTTGGGGGCCAGTACATATACCCTGGAGTATGTATTTTATTCACAAGTCTCAACCAGGCTCTAAGCTGTTGAATGTTGACATGACGGAAAAAAAGTCTCCATAGAGAGGTGTTCCGGATACAGGATCCTGGACTTTAACTCCTTGATTGGAGGTATTACTGCAGTAGTGAGCTGACGGGCAAGAGGAATCATTGAGGTCAAAGGTTATAAGTTATGATTGCCTTTTATAAAGTCCACTCCATTCTGCAAGCTATAGTTTACAACTTTGGACTGGAAGCTACAACATGGATTCATGGTATCTGCCTTGGCTTCTGGTCTTTGGTGCTCTTCTCATGATTTCCGGCTTGGTAAGGAAACAATGTAGAGAAAACGATTGGAAAATTTTTGACCAGTCGATACTAATAATTATTCATTTTTTATTTTTCATAAATTTCAAAATGTTATTCTCAACTATTTTTTTGAGGGTAAAGACAGGCAGAGTATATGGAATAAGAAGCATTAGAGAGGATCAGAGACATTGGAAGAAGTTATGTTTTTGCTTCAATTTCATTATTCTGTAGTAAGTTTTCTTTTAATGAGATGGAAACTGTGAATTTTGAAAATCATCCTGTTTTTACTATCAAATGAAATGCAGGTTACTGCTGTAGTAACTTGAGACATGAGTAAATGTCATAGGCTCAGTCCATTCTGATAAAACTTTACAGCATGGGATTTAGACTAATCTTATAGTAACATGTAGTTTGTATTACAAACTAACCCAACGTTTTAAGTTTTAAATGCCTGGAGGAAAACATTGTGTTGTGATTTTTTAAAAAAAGAATTATTTATTTAATTTCATTTGTTATCATTATTATCATTTTAATCTGACCAGAGAGAGTCAGAGAGAGAGAGAGAGAGAGAGAGAAAGTGAGAAAGCAAGCTGGCAGGTCTGGGACTTAGCCATATGGGAGTCCAGTGACTTAACCACTACACCACCTGCCAGCCTCTCATTGTGGTTTAAAAAAAAAAAGTTATACTTCACTGAGTTGTGGTAAAAATGAAATGGGTTAATGAATGATAAATATTTATTTCAATGGCCAAATGTATTTTGTTTCTTAATATGAGGAATGTAAACATTTTATTCTAAATACATCTAATAATTACGCTCATCTATTTTCAAAAAAATTATTTTTATAGACATGATAGTTAAATAAAAAAATTAAAAAGTTATTATATTGAACTAAATCATTATAAACAAGAGATATGGCTTAATATATTTTAAAAGTATAATTAGGAACAAATACTTGGTAACTTTATTCTACAGTTGCATTGATATTCCTCTGTGTGCACCTTTGTGTGGTTATAGTGTGAGACAGTCACTTATCAGTGTCAAAAATGATGGTTCCTTTTTGGTTGATAATTATTTAAAAAAAACAGTTTTAAAGATCAGTATATCATATACTCTAGAGTGTGTATTTTATTAACAAGTCTCTATCAGGCACTAAGCTGTTGAATGTCGACATGCGGGGAAAAAAAAAAAGAAAAGAGAAGAAAAAAGCAAAGAAAAGCTCCACAGAGAGGTGTTCAGAATACAGGCTACTGGACTTCATTTATCCAACCAGTTTGTTCTCACATTTTGTTAAACAGGTCAAGTGATCCTAATATTTAGATATGTAAGGTGTAAATATTATCCGTAGATAATATTTTTATTCTATAAGTGAAATAACAAACAATAAATGGCTAGATATAAATCAGAATTAAGAAGACCATTTATATCACGAGAACAGCATAATAACGTCTTTTTCATGTATTTGTTTCCTAGCCAACTCCGGACAATTTTGGTGAGTTTATTTTGGTGTTGCTCTAAGGTATAATAAAAACAGATTGTGCTGATAGTAGGGCAGCAGAGCTTAAAAGTTTAGGACATATTTAATGCTTAGCATCACACATAACTGCATATTTATAGCTGATGCTTAATTGCATCGAACTTTAGTCTATACTCGATTCCTTTTATTTATCGAGGAATACTTTATTATCCATGTTCTAAGGTCCAGGTGCCTAGCAGATAAAAAGATTATAGTATAGGAAAGACTAAAACCAGTGACCAACATAGAGACATTTCAAATATGTTAGTCATGGGACCAGTAGTTAGCGTAATGGCTGTGTCGCTGGACTCCCATATAGTTGACCACAGTTTGAGTCCTGGATCTTGTGGCTTAAACTCATGCCGGGCACGTGTGCGTGCGTGCCCAAGATCCCAGAAGGAGAATGGAGGAGAAGGGATTACAGCGTGGCCATCTCTCCAGGGTTGATTTCCTGCTTTCTGTCTCCCTGTCTCTCTCTGTCTGGCGAGCGCACATCCCCTATAGCAAAAACCTCTCTCAAAAAAAAAGTTAGTCATTGTTTTTTTGCAAGGTTTTGTCAAATCAGACATACCTAATAAAATAGGCCCACTCCTATTCAGTGTGCTTAGAGATTTGGCCACGTTCTCTATAACTCCTATTCAGTGTGCTTAGAGATTTGGCCATTTTATTTATGCTTTGAAATTTACAAAAGTAATTCAAGTTTAACTTATGGATTTTGCTTGAGAGCTCTAAGGTCTACTACTAGCAAGGGATATATAGAAGGACTTCAAAACGTGGAAAAATGAAATTAAAGTATGAGTTTGTTTTGGTGCCAAACATTTTGAAACTCATGCGTAGTTTTTTTCATACATACATTTTCCATAAACTTTGTGAAAACCCATCATACGTATATGGGTCTATAGACTGGCTGGTTTTACCAAATTTAAATACTTTATTTTTTCTTTTTAGAGAGTTTTTTTTTTTCCCCTCTAGGGTATGTGCCCTCCCTGGAGAGACAGAGAGACAGAAAATGAGAAATCACCCCCCAGGGGAATGGCCACACCACAATCCCTTCTCCTCCATTTTCTTCTCGGGATTTTGGGCATGCACACACACACACCCAGTGTGTTTTAAGCGGCTGAATCTAGCATTTGAACCATGGTTGACTATGTGGGAGTCCAGCTACGTAACCATTACACCATCTGCTGGTCCCCTAAATTTAAATACATTTTAATTTAATCTAATCATCTAGGCTAGCCTTCCAAATTAAAGTTAATAATAGAGCGATCAATTTCTTATTCCTAAAGTTGTTTGGCATTAAAAAAAACGTGGCTAGGAAGAAATACATATGGAAAAGCCCTTTATCCCCAGCCTAACACATGAGAGGTTCTCAATTAACCAATCAGTCAAGGTTCTCAATGCGTCAACCAATCAATCAATGTAAGTTAAATAAGAATCTAGAGTCAGTTACTGGAAACAAAAGAAACTTGCTTATTTCTGATTACATAATTGATAAAGTGTTTTCTCCTTTCATAAGCATAATGTTCAATGTGTTTTTCTTTGTTATTTTAGTTAAAGATGTAGATGGTGGAACTGATAAGGACATATTTGATATCAATGAAGGTTTGTAGATTTTTATTTTTTACATCATCTATTATGTGGAAAATTTGGACCCAATTTGCTAACATTTTTATCTTCACTCTTAGATTTGGGATTGGACCTTTTTGAGGGTGATATCAAACTTGAGGTGAGTTGAAACAGTGCACAGAAGAGTCTTCCATTAATCACTATAAACTAAATACAATTGAGAATGAATGGGTGGCATGGACTTTCGTAGGTCCAGCCATCTCTCAGGGCACAGAATCATGGCTACACACTGGTTCAATGAGTACATTGTCCTGGAAGGAGCTCATGCAATAATAACTCGTAGAATATTTCTAATTACTTGGATTTCTGTGGGTTAAAGCCACCGTCACTCACCACGTATGTCTTAGTCCTGATGATCTGATTAATTGCCATTATTGGAACAATATGACATTTTCATTTTAAAGTAAAACCTCACTGGTACAGTCTATTGGAAGCAAAAATTAAACTGAATTTGTAAACATGTTCAGTGAATCAGGCTTGTTATCATAATAAATAGATGTTGTGACTTCTATGCTGACTACATCTAAAAAGTAGGGTTGGCAAGTAAAAATTCTTCCAAATGTATTCATATAGAGTGCTGATTCTGGGCCAGCAGGTGGCATGGTGGTTAAGGGTGCTGGACTCCCACATGGCCAATTGCGACTTGAGTCCTGGATCTGGCGGCTTGCTTTCTCTCTCTCTCCCTCTCTCTCTCTCTCTCTCTCTAT